>NC_084739.1:64690608-64723108 GCF_033978785.1 Entelurus aequoreus
ATATATATATATATATATATATATATATTTACTTGGTATTACCCGCGGGCCGGATTTTGGATGCTGGCGTGCCTTATCTGCCTAGGAGACCCAGTAACAATCGGTAGAGAATGGATTGTAGGATGGGCGAAAAGGGACAGATTAAAAAAATTATAATAAAAAAATAAATAAATGCAATTTTTATTTACTTTTTAGCCAGGACTACTCACGGGCCGGATTTTGGACGCTGGCGTGTAGTATCTGCCTAGGAGACTCAGTAACAAGCGGTGGAAAATGGATTGATGGATGGGTGAAAAAGAACAGATTAAAAAAATAATAATTAAAAAAAAAAAAAAAAATTAATTACAATTTTTTTTATTTAAAAAAAAATTTTTTTTTTACTTGGTACTACCCGCGGGCCGGATTTTGGACGCTGGCGTGCCGTATCTGCCTAGGACACCCTGTAACAAGCGGTAGAAAATGGATTGATGGATGGGCGAAAAGGGACAGATTAAAACAAATAATAATTAAAAAAAAAATATATATATATATATATATATTTTTTTTTTACTTGGTATTACCCACGGGCCGGATTTTGGATGCTGGCGTGCCTTATCTGCCTAGGAGACCCAGTAACAAGCGGTAGAAAATGGATTGATGGATGGGTGAAAAGGGACAGATTAAAACAAATAATAATTTAAAAAAAATAAATAAAATATATATATATATATATATATATATATATATATTTTTACTTGGTATTACCCGCGGGCCGGATTTTGGATGCTGGCGTGCCTTATCTGCCTAGGAGACCCAGTAACAAGCGGTAGAAAATGGATTGATGGATGGGTGAAAAGGGACAGATTAAAACAAATAATAATTAAAAAAAAAAAATATATATATATATATATATATATATATATATATATATATATATATATATATATATATATATATATATATATATATATATATATATATTTTTACTTGGTATTACCCGTGGGCCGGATTTTGGATGCTGGCGTGCCTTATCTGCCTAGGAGACCCAGTAACAAACGGTAGAGAATGGATTGTAGGATGGGCGAAAAAGGACGGATTAAAAAAAATTATAATAAAAAAAAAAAAAAAAAAATTATAATCAAAAAATAAATTAAAAAAAATTATAATCAAAAAATAAATAAATACAATTTTTATTTACTTTTTAGCCAGGACTACTCGCGGGCCGGATTTTGGACGATGGCGTGTAGTATCTGCCTAGGAGACTCAGTAACAAGCGGTGGAAAATGGATTGATGGATGGGTGAAAAAGAACAGATTAAAAAAATAATAATTAAAAAAAAAATAAAAAAATAAAAATATTATTCTTATTTTTTTTTTTACTTGGTACTACCCGCGGGCCGGATTTTGGATGCAGGCGGGCCGTATCTGGCCTGCGGGCCGTAGTTTGGGGACCCCTGATTTACATTGTATATTGTCACATCAAAACTATGAATGAACACGTGTGGAGTTATGTACTTAACACAAAAAAAAGGTGAAATAACTGAAAACATGTTTTATATTCTAGTTTCTTCAAAATAGCCACCCTTTGCTCCGATTACTGCTTTCCACACTCTTGGCATTCTCTCCATGAGCTTCGAGAGAATGCCAGGAGTGTGCATCCGTCAAAAATGTTTTAGTACGACTTTGAAGCCGCACCACTTGATGGATTGTCGGCGTGTTACGGATCCCGTAGTTAGAGATACGGGTATTATTATGGTGTGTGTATAAGGTAAGACATATTATCTGGCGTTTTGTTTCGTAATATTATGCAAAACCAACTTTCTTTACCTTCTGGTACCTGCTGATGTGTATTTGGGATCTGCGCAAGTCCTGAAAATTTGCACAAGTCCGCCACTGTAGTCCATGCCGACGATGTAGTCGATAAGCTTCTTCTTTGTCTCTATCTTCTTCTTATGGGACATTCATCCTCCGCTGTTGCCATTTCTGATATAAAGTAGTGTAAAGTTCTTACTTATATCTGTCAGTCAGCTCGCCATGAAAACGCTAAAAGATACCGGTGTAGTGAGTTTACATTATTCACCCAAGGGACTTTAGTTATTCGAGAGTTCCGGTCGGACGGTTTTTCACGGGATACATTTCCGGCCTTGTTCTAACCCTTGTGTGGTGTTCGGGTCTGTGGGACCCGTTTTCATTTAAAAAAAAAAAAAAAAATGATACAATGAATTAATTTTTCAAACTGAGACTCACTGACTTTGGTTCATTTTCTGTGAAGAACATATATCAGAATACATATTTAATGACCACACACCATACACCCCCCCTACACATTTCTATTACATATAAGATGTCCGGGTCGTAAGTGTCTATATTATTTATATTAGCCTACTATCAAAATGCCTTTAAACATCTTATATAAGTGTTATAATGAAGACAACACATGATGTAAGTGTCTATATTAGCTATATTAGCCTACTATCAAAATGCCTTTAAAAGTCTTATATAAGTGTTATAATGAAGACAACACATGATGTAAGTGTCTATATTAGCCTACTATCAAAATTAGTTTAAAAGTCTTATGTAAGTGTTATAATGAAGACAACACATGATGTAAGTGTCTATATTAGCTATAATAGCCTACTATCAAAATTACTTTAAAAGTCTTATATAAATGTTATAATGAAGACAGCACATGATGTAAGTGTCTATATTATTTATAGTAGCCTACTATCAAAATGCCTTTAAAAGTCTTGTATAAGTGTTATAATGAAGACAACACCTGATGTAAGTGTCTATATTAGCTATATTAGCCTACTATCAAAATTAGTTTAAAAGTCTTATATACGTGTTATAATGAAGACAACACATGATGTAAGTGTGTATATTAGTTGTATTAGCCTACTATCAAAATTACTTTAAAAGTCTTATATAAATGTTAGAAATAGGACAACACATGATGTAAGTGTCTACACAAGAAGTGTGGAAATTGATGTTCTGTGTACCACACGCACCCATCCACCCACCCACTCACACACACGCACACACACACACACACACACACACACATACACACACAGCAGGCCTAGACAGGAGGAGGACATAGTGTAGGTACACAGAACATCAGAGGGTCAAATGTGCGAGAAAATGAGAGCAAACAGTGTTGACAAACAATGTTGCAATGTTGAAACACAAATTTAAAAAACATTTTGTGGCTTTTAATGCCTCACAATCAAACACTTTTATGTTAAAATACTGAACAAATGTTTATTGTGATAAGGTAAACAACTGTTCAGTATTTTAACGTAAAAGTGTTTGATTGTGAGGCATTAAAAGCCACAAAATGCAATGGGGTCCATCAGACCCACAAACGCTGGCTGAGTAACAACAATATGAACATTACACAAGAATCAGAATCAGAATCAGCTTTATTGTCAATACGCAGGGTAACGAGATTGAGGCCATTCCATACAGTGCGATAAAACAAGTGTACACTCTATACAGAGGGTGAAATGAATATGTACATGAATATCTACATGAAACAGGGTGGTTGGTGGAATGGGTTATTGCACCGAAGAGAAGGCAGTTATGAGGGTCAATGGGGAAGTCTGTTCAGGGTGGTTATGGCCCTGGGGAAGAAGCTGTTTTTTAGCCTCTTAGTCTTGGTTTTAATGCACCTGTAGCGCTTCCCAGAGGGCAGCAGGTGGAACAGGTCAGAGCCAGGGTGGGTGCTGTCCTTGATGATGGCACTGGCTCTGTTGAGGCAGCGGGAGGTGTAGATGTCCATCAGAGAGGTGAGAGGGCTAACTTATATCTCGCTGTGGAAGCGGTAAATACTTCCGGATTCCTAGTGGGACCACATACCAATGACCCTTTCACACAATGTATCAAGGGTCATGGAAGAAGTAGTCCTTGGTAACGCAGGAATATCGGATAATTCCCAATGAAAAGTGGGAATTCTCTGCAATCTCTGCACTAACCCTGATGTGGGAGCACAGCAGAAGACACAACTTTCTGGAGACGCGTGATGAGGCTGCACTAATTGCTCCTTTAAAAAGCCGGGCGGACCATAACAGAGATGTGAGGGGGCGGGGGTACCCTGCGTGTGCACTAAATATGGATTTGGCTTAAACACAATTTACCTTGTGTAGGTTTTAGAGCGGCACCCTAATGGTTCTCACGATTGCCCCTGCAATAACACCCTGACTGAGTACACAGCTTGAGGACTTTATGAGGCTTGCTGACATTTAAAGAGGTCCATGTCGAAATGAAACATGATGATAACGCTACGTGGAGGATTATTGCAGGTACATTTGCTCGCACATTACAATTAGAGAGACCGCGGTTGCACGGACTGGGGGGGGGGGGGGGGGGTGGATGATAACACTGAATGGTGGATGGAAGACGTAATCATTGTTTGAGGACACAAACCTTCCCGATTGTTAGAACTACCACTGTTTAATATGTTTGTGAGTATGCTTCGCTGATGAGAGTATTTGGTGAATATCGTTTTGTCCTACTAATTTTGGCAGTTCTTGAACTCACCATAGCGTGGACTGTGACGCAACAGTTTGTTTACATCTTCCACTCCTTCTTTGTCTCATTTTGTCCACCAAAAGTTTTATACTGTGCGTGAATGCTCAAAGGTGCGCTTTGTTGATGTTATTGACTTGTGTGGAGTGCTAATCAGGCATATTTGGTCAGTGCATGACTGCAAGATAATTAGAATAGAATAGAATGGACTTTATTGTCATTATATTTGCATATAACAAGATTAAGGACTCCAATTTAAGGTGCGGTAGTGGGAACAAATATGGGATAAAAATAAATTACACAAGAGGTAATAAAGATAAAACTATGAATTGAAATAAACAGACTACTATCCAATAAAACATATTATATACCGTATTTTCCGCACTATAAGGCGCACCTAAAAACCTCCAATTTTCTCAAAAGCTGACAGTGCGCCTTATAATCCGGTGCGCCTTATATGTGGACCAATATTGAGCCACAACAGGTCTCGCAACTACGGGATGCATAACGTAACCCCAGCCCCTACTGTAGCGTCTATTCTATGCGCCTTATAATGCGGTGCGCCTTATATATGAACAACGTTTTAAAATAGGCCATTCATTGAAGGTGTGCCTTATAATCTTATAACCTTATAGTGTGGAAAATACTGTAATATTATATAATATAAAATGATTAAAGTTAATGTTAAATTTAAAGTACCAGTGATTGTCAGGAGCATAGACGCGATGCGTTCAGGGCCTCAGCTGCAGTACGGTATTTTCCCCATCCATCCGTCCATCTTCTTCCGCTTATCCGAGGTCGGGTCGCGGGGGCAGCATTTTTAAGCAGGGAAGCCCAGACTTTTTTCTCCCCAGCCATTTCGTCCAGCTCCTACCCAGGGATCCCGAGGCGTTCCCAGGCCAGCCGGGAGACAAAGTCTTCCCAACGTGTCCTGGGTCCTCCCTGTGGTCTCTTACCGGCCGGAGGCGTTTGGGTGGCATCCTGACCAGATGCCCGAACCACCTCATCTGGCTCCTCTCCATGTGGGCTTTACTTTGAGCTACTCCCGGATGACAGAGCTTCTCACCCTATCTCTAAGGGAGAGCCCTGAATTTTCCAAGCCTTTGGCTTGGTGCAACAAAGACAGCCTCTGTTCACTGGGAACACAGAGAACGGAAAATGTTTTGATAATTTACATACAATTTTTCTGACACTTATTTCGGCCGCTTGTACCCGTGATCTTGTCCTTTTGGTCATAACCCAAAGCTCATGACCATAGATGAGGATAGGAACGTAGATCGACCGGGAAATTGAGAGCTTTGCCTTCCGGCTCAGCTCCTTCTTCACCACAACGGATCGATACAGCGTCCGCATTACTGAAGACGCCGCACCGATCCGCCTGTCGACCTCACGATCCACTCACTCGTGAACAAGACTCCGAGGTACTTGAACTCCTCCACTTGGGGCAAGATCTCCTCCCCAACCCTGAGATTGCACTCCACACTTTTCCGGGCGAGAACCATGGACTCGGACTTGGAGGTGCTGATTCCCATCCCAGTCGCTTCACACTCGGCTGCGAACCGATCCGGTGAGAGCTGAAGATCCTGGCCAGATGAAGCCATCAGGACCACATCATCTGCAAAAAGCAGAGACCTAATCCTGCAGCCACTAAACCAGATCCCCTTAACGCCTTGACTGCGCCTAGAAATTATGTCCATAAAAGTTATGAACAGAATGGGTGACAAAGGGCAGCCTTGCCGGAGTCCAACCCTCACTGGAAACGGGTCTGACTTACTGCCGGCAATGCGGACCAAGCTCTGACCCTGATCATACAGGGAGCGGACCGTCACAGCCAGGCAGTCCGTTACCCCCTACTCTCTGAGCACTCCCCACAGTACACGGTCGAATGCCTTCTCCAAGTCTTTTCCCCTGCTGTAAAGATAATGCCTGTAGCTATCATTTAATCCCAAGCCCGTGTTGGGAAAATACCTTTTGGTGACCTGCATTAGCGTAACGTCTAATCATAAAGAAATGTTGCAAAGCATTGGAGAAGATGTGAGCATAAAAGGGTTATGCAGTGGAAGTGCTGCAGTTAAGAAATAAAATAAACTGAAACTGTCATAAGAAAAGCATTGATTGAAGTTAGTGTACCGGAACACAATGTTATTGTGATTATAAGCAACAAAATAGTTGTGGCGTGGTGTTTGCATTAGTGGCTTTTGCAGCCATATTGTAGCTCAAAGTTGTTATCTTGTGGCTTTGTTTTTTTTTTGTGGCTATATGTTGTGTCGTGTCGTTTGAATTGTGTAATTGTCTTATAACACTTATATAAGACTTTTAAAGTCATTTTGATAGTAGGTTAATATAGCTAACATAGACACTTACAGCATGTGTTGTCCTTATTATAACACTTATATAAGACTTTAAAGTCATTTTGATAGTAGGCTATAATAGCTAATATTGACACTTACATCATGTGTTGTCTTCATTATAACACTTATATAAGACTTTTAAAGTCATTTTGATAGTAGGCTATTATAGCTAATATAGACGCTTACATCATGTGTTGTCTTCCTTATAACACTCATATAAGACTTTTAAACTAATTTTGATAGTAGGCTAATATAAATAATAAAGACACTTACATCATGTGTTGTCCTTATTATAACACTTATATAAGACTTTAAAGTCATTTTGATAGTAGGCTAATATAGCTAATATATACACTTACATCATGTGTTGTCTTCCTTATAACACTTACATAAGACTTTTAAAGTCATTTTGATAGTAGGCTAATATAGCTAATATAGACACTTACATCATGTGTTGTCTTCATCATAACACTTATATAAGACTTTTAAAGTCATTTTGATAGTAGGCTAATATAGACACTTACATCATGTGTTGTCTTCATTATAACACTTATATAAGACTTTTAAACTCATTTTGATAGTAGGCTAATACAGCTAATATAGACACTTACATCATGTGTTGTCTTCATTACAACACTTATATAAGACTTTTAAAGTCATTTCGATAGTAAGCTATTATAGCTAATATAGACACTTACGTCATGCGTTGCCTTCATTATTAGACTAATATACGTTTTTTCCCTTTTTGCGGCTCCAGACAGATTGTTTTTTTGTATTTTTGGTCTCCTAGTACACACAAACCTTTAGTAAATCAGGCCACTAATTGCATGTTTTACACGTGTTGTTTAGCACTTGTTATTTGGATCTTAGAACATCAGGCCCTCAGTAATTGTGCACGAGCAGTCTTTAGAAGTGGCTGTAAAAGAGCCGGATGATGCCTGTGTGAAAGACGCTGGCAGCTCTGATGCGACTACTATACTTTGCAGGGCCCCTGTATAAAAAATTTAAATGTTAATTATAAAGAAACTCACCCCTCTCTCTGTGCTTCACCTTTCTCTAGCTCCTGAATAACTCCGAGGAGGACCTTGATGGTCTCCTGGCTGGAATTGATGAGATTCTCCATAGCCTGCAGCTGCTCTTTGATATCCTTGTCTCCGGGTTGAGGTGTCACCCGCCGGCTGCTTCTCCCCACCGGCGTCCCTGCAGGTAAACCCTCGCCAGTCCCAGGCGTTTGCTGGAGTTTGGAGGAGGCCGAGGCGTGCCTGGTCCGGCACTGCCCTCGCGACTGCGACGAACACGAGGCGCTGTGGGGAAGCGTCTGGGACTGCTTTCTTTTACAAGCCTTCGAGGGGCTTCCTAAAGACTCCACTCGGGTCAAAGAGTTCCACGCCACCGGACCCCCGCCCTTCGCGAACTCAGAGTTGGCCAGCAGACGCTTGGCGGAAGCCTGGTCCGTGTCTTCTCGCGGTAATCCTTTGTGTTTGGTCCTTGTCCCGCAGTCCTGGTGCTCCGCTGGGTTGTTCAGACGGGACGGGAGATGAGAATCCGGACAGGAGGTTCCGTCCACGCAGTTGGCGTCGCAAATCAAATCCTCCGTATCGCTGCTGTCGTCCGTCTGGTGGAGCAAAACCTTGGTCTGTCCCACAACGGAGGATAACCCGATGGGTTGTCCGTCCTCTCCCAGCGCTTTTATATCGCTCAAAAAGCCGTTGTTTTGTCCTCTGTAGTCCTCCACTAACGCGGCGTGCTTGAACGTGTGTCCCTTCTTCCTCTCAAAGGGGAAAGTCTTGTATCGCTTGGTCAGGTCAGGTGAGGTCTGCACGCCGGTGCTCCGGGTCACGTTCGGGATGGAGCGTCTGGCGGGCATGGTCATGTATTGTCTGTGGGTCACTTTGCAGGATATGGACCGGGAGTGTTTTCCTCCGTGCTCCTTCTGCGCCTCGCAGATATCCCGAAAATGCACCTGCAGGGCTTTGTTCTTCTTCCTCACCTGCGGCCCAGAGTGCGCGTCGAGGTTGTGCGCGAGGTCCGTGTCCGAATCGGATTCATCGGTGTCTGACACCACGATGCTTTTGGCCTCGTCTTTACTCACCATAGTTCCTAAAAAAAAAGGAAGACAAAAACATGAGTGTGTTTTTGGGTTATAATACAACAAACAAATGACAGAACGTGTTCTCTGGATTTAGTTCAGCAAAATTCAAAACATTCCACGTCCTAAGAGCTAGCTTATGTAGCCGAGGATCGGACCACCAAGTGCCCTGCCTTCGGCTTCCGCCCAGCTCACAAAGCACCCGACCTTTATGGCCCATCCCATGAGTGGAGAGCCCATTGGAAGGGGGACCCACGTTGCCTCTTTGGGCTATGCCCGGCCGGGCCCCATGGGGTCAGGACATGTGGTCCTGATGGCTTCATCTGGCCAGGATCTTCAGCTCTCACTGGATCGGTTCACAGCCGAGTGTGAAGCGACTGGGATGAGAATCAGCACCTCCAAGTCCGAGTCTATGGTTCTCGCCCGGAAAATGGTGGAGTGCCATCTCTGGGTTGGGGAGGAGACCCTGACCCAAGTGGAGGAGTTCAAGTACCTCGGAGTCTTGTTCACGAGTGGGGGAAGAGTGGATGGTGAGATCGACAGGCGGATCGGTGCGCCGTCTTCAGTAATGCGGACGCTGTATCGACCGTTGTGGTGAAGAAGGAGCTGAGCCGGAAGGCAAAGCTCTCAATTTACCGGTCGATCTATGTTCCCATCCTCACCTAAGATCATGAGCTTTGGGTTATGACCGAAAGGACAAGATCACTAGTACAAGCGGCCGAAATGAGTGTCAGAAAAATTGTACGTAAATTATCAAAAACTTTCCATTCTCTGAGTTCCCAGTGAACAGAGGCTGTCTTTGTTGCACCAAGCCAAAGGCTTGGAAAATTCCGCTGTTTACGATGGGAGGAGACGGGAGGGGTTATCTAATTTGATCCAAGACCTGCCCAAGCTACGGTGGCCAAGAAGGGTCCCAACAAAAGCAAAAGCTATGACGTGACTTTCAGCCACAACATGATTGCAAAAGCCACTACAGAATATAAACGCCCCAACACAATAATATAAAGCCACAACACAACCACAAATTTCAGTTACAACACGATTGCAAAAGCCACAAAATGATTGCAATAGCCACAACACAACAACTTAAAGCCACAACACAATCGCAAAAGCCACAACACGATTGTAAAATCCACAACACAACTACTTACAGCCACAATACAATTGCAAAAGCCACTAAAGAATGCAAATGCCACAACACATTGATATAAAGCCACAAAACAGCCACAACTTTCAGCTACAACACGATTGCAAAAGACACAAAACAATTGCAATAGCCATAACACAACAACTTAAAGCCACAACACAATTGCAAAAGCCCAACCACAACAACTTAAAGCCACAACACAATTGCAAAAGCCAAAACACAACAACTTAAAGCCACAATACAACACAACTTTCAGCCACAACACGATTGCAAAAGTTGTGGCTTTAAGTTGCTGTATTGTGGCGTGACGTTGTTATGTTGTGGCTTTATGTTGTTGTGTTGTGACATTTGCATTTGTTGTGGCTTTTGCAATCATATTGTGGCTGAAAGTTGTTTTGTTGTGACTTTATGTGGTTGTGTTGTGACTTTATGTGGTTGTGTTGTGACTTTATGTGGTTGTGTTGTGACTTTATGTGGTTGTGTTGTAGCATTATGTGGTTGTGTTGTAGCCCAATGTGGTTGTGTTGTGACTTTATGAGGCTGTGTTGTGACTATATGTGGTTGTGTTGTGATTTTATGTGGTTGTACTGTGGTGTAGACTTATTGTGCTGTAGCTTCATGTTGTGTTGTTACTTTATGTGGTTGTGTTGTGACTGTATGTGGCTGTATTGTGACTTTATGTGGTTGTGTTGTGACTTTATGTGGTTGTGATGTGGTGTAGACTTATTGTGCTGTAGCTTCATGTTGTGTTGTTACTTTATGTGGTTGTGTTGTGACTTTATGAGGCTGTGTTGTGACTTTATGAGGTTGTGTTATGACTTTATGTGGTTATGTTGTGACTTTATGAGGTTGTGTTGTGACTTTATGAGGTTGTGTTGTGACTTTATATTGTTGTGTTGTGACTTTATGTGGTTGTGTTGTGTCTTTATGAGGTTGTGTTGTGACTTTATGTGATTGTGTTGTGACTTTATAAGGTTGTGTTGTGACTTTATGTGGTTGTGTTGTGACTATATGTGGTTGTGTTGTGACTTTATGAGTTTGTGTTGTGACTTTATGAGGTTGTGTTGTGACTTTATGTGGTTGTGTTGTGACTTTATGAGGTTGTGCTGTGACTTTATGTGGTTGTGTTGTGACTTTGTGTGGTTGTGTTGTGACTTTATGTGGTTGTGTTGTGACTTTATGTGGTTGTGTTGTGACTTTATATGGTTGTGGTGTGACTTCATGTGGTTGTGGTGTGACTTTATGAGGTTGTGTTGTGACTTTATGTTGTTGTGTTGTGACTATGTGGTTGTGTTGTGACTTTATGAGGTTGTGTTGTGACTTTGTGTGGTTGTGTTGTGACTTTATGTGGTTGTGGTTTGACTTTATGAGATTGTGTTGTGACTTTATGAGGTTGTGTTGTGACTTTATGTGGTTGTGTTGTGACTTTATGTGGTTGTGTTGTGACTTTATGAGGTTGTGTTGTGACTTTATGTTGTTGTGTTGTGACTATGTGGTTGTGTTGTGACTTTATGAGGTTGTGTTGTGACTTTGTGTGGTTGTGTTGTGACTATGTTGTTGTGTTGTGACTATGTTGTTGTGTTGTGACTTTATGTGGTTGTGTTGTGACTTTATGTTGTTGTGTTGTGACTTTATGTGGTTGTGTTGTGACTTTATGTGGTTGTGTTGTGACTTTATGAGGTTGTGTTGTGACTTTGTGTGGTTGTGTTGTGACTTTATGAGGTTGTGTTGTGACTTTATGTGGTTGTGTTGTGACTTTATGAGGTTGTGTTGTGACTTTGTGTGGTTGTGTTGTGACTTTATGAGGTTGTGTTGTGACTTTATGAGGCTGTGTTGTGACTACATGTGGTTGTGTTGTGATTTGATGTGGTTGTGTTGTGATTTGATGTGGTTGTGGTTTGACTTTATGAGGTTGTGTTGTGACTTTATGAGGTTGTGTTGTGACTTTATGTGGTTGTGTTGTGACTTTATGTGGTTGTGTTGTGACTATGTTGTTGTGTTGTGACTTTATGTTGTTGTGTTGTGACTTTATGTTGTTGTGTTGTGACTTTATGTGGTTGTGTTGTGACTTTATGTGGTTGTGTTGTGACTTTGTGTGGTTGTGTTGTGACTTTGTGTGGTTGTGTTGTGACTTTATGTGGTTGTCTTGTAACTTTGTGTGGTTCTGTTGTGACTTTATGAAGTTGTGTTGTGACTTTATGTGGTTGTGTTGTAACTTTGTGTGGTTGTGTTGTGACTTTATGTGGTTGTGTTGTGACTTTGTGGTTGTGTTGTAACTTTGTGTGGTTGTGTTGTAACTTTATGTGGTTGTGTTGTGACTTTATGTGGTTGTGTTGTGACTTTATGTGGTTGTGTTGTGACTTTATAAGGTTGTGTTGTCACTTTATGTGGTTGTGTTGTGACTTTACGTGGTTGTGTTGTGACTTTACGTGGTTGTGTTGTGACTTTAAAAGGTTGTGTTGTGACTTTATGTGGTTGTGTTGTGACTTAAAGTGGTTGTGTTGTGGCTTTATAAGGTTGTGTTGTGACTTTATGTGGTTGTGTTGTGACTTTATGTGGTTGTGTTGTGACTTTATGAGGTTGTGCTGTGACTTTATGTGGTTGTGTTGTGACTATCAGGTTGTGTTGTGACTTTATGAGGTTGTGTTGTGACTTTGTGTGGTTGTGTTGTGACTTTATGTGGTTGTGTTGTGACTTTATGTGGTTGTGTTGTGACTTTATGAGGTTGTGCTGTGACTTTATGTGGTTGTGTTGTGACTTCATTTGGTTGTGTTGTGGCCTTATGTGGTTGTGTTGTGACTTTATGAGGTTGTGTTGTGACTTTATGTGGTTGTGTTGTGACTTCACGTGGTTGTGTTGTGACTATACGTGGTTGTGTTGTGACTTTATGAGGTTGTGATGTGACTTTGTGTGGTTGTGTTGTGAGTTTATGTGGTTGTGTTGTGACTTCATGTGGTTGTGTTGTGACCTTATGTGGTTGTGTTGTGACTTTGTGTGGTTGTGTTGTGACTTTATGAGGTTGTGTTGTGACTTTATGTGGTTGTGTTGTGACATTATGTGGTTGTGTTGTGACTTTACGTGGTTGTGTTGTGACCTTACGTGGTTGTGTTGTGACTTTATGTGGTTGTGTTGTGACTTAAAGTGGTTGTGTTGTGACTTTATGAGGTTGTGTTGTGACTTTGTGTGGTTGTGCTGTGGTGTAGAGCTGTTGTGCTGTGGCTTCATGAGGTTGTGTCGTGACTTTATGAGGTTGTGTTGTGACTTTGTGTGGTTGTGTTGTGACTTATGTGGTTGTGTTGTGACTTTACGTGGTTGTGTTGTGACTTTATAAGGTTGTGTTGTGACTTTATGTGGTTGTGTTGTGACTTTATGTGGTTGTGTTGTGACTTTATTTGGTTGTGTTGTGACTTTATGTGGTTGTGTTGTGACTTTGTGTGGTTTTGTTGTGACTTTATGTGGTTGTGTTGTGACTTTATAAGGTTGTGTTGTGACTTTATAAGGTTGTGTTGTGACTTTGTGTGGTTTTGCTGTGGTGTAGAGCTGTTGTGCTGTGGCTTCATGAGGTTGTGTCGTGACTTTATGAGGTTGTGTCGTGACTTTATGAGGTTGTGTTGTGACTTCATGTGGTTGTGTTGTGACTTTATGAGGTTGTGTTGTGACTTTGTGTGGTTGTGTTGTGACTTAATGTGGTTGTGTTGTGACTATATGTGGTTGTGTTGTGACTTTATGAGGTTGTGATGTGACTTTGTGTGGTTGTGTTGTGACTTTATGTGGTTGTGCTGTGACTTTATGTGGTTGTGTTTTGACTTTATGTGGTTGTGTTGTGACTTTATGTGGTTGTGTTGTGACTTTGTGTGGTTTTGTTGTGACTTTATGTGGTTGTGTTGTGACTTTATAAGGTTGTGTTGTGACTTTGTGTGGTTGTGCTGTGGTGTAGAGCTGTTGTGCTGTGGCTTCATGAGGTTGTGTCGTGACTTTATGAGGTTGTGTCGTGACTTTATGAGGTTGTGTTGTGACTTCATGTGGTTGTGTTGTGACTTTATGAGGTTGTGTTGTGACTTTGTGTGGTTGTGTTGTGACTTAATGTGGTTGTGTTGTGACTATATGTGGTTGTGTTGTGACTTTATGAGGTTGTGATGTGACTTTGTGTGGTTGTGTTGTGACTTTATGAGGTTGTGTTGTGACTTTGTGTGGTTGTGTTGTGACTTAATGTGGTTGTGTTGTGACTATATGTGGTTGTGTTGTGACTTTATGAGGTTGTGATGTGACTTTATGAGGTTGTGATGTGACTTTGTGTGGTTGTGTTGTGACTTTATGTGGTTGTGCTGTGACTTTATGTGGTTGTGTTTTGACTTTATGAGGTTGTGTTGTGACTTTGTGTGGTTGTGTTGTGACTTTATGAGGTTGTGTTGTGGTGTAGAGCTGTTGTGCTGTGGCTTCATGTTATGTTGTGGCTTTTGCAATCCGGTTGTGGCTGAAAGTTGTCGTGTTGTGACTTCATGTGGTTGTGTGTGTGTTTATTGTGACCACGGCCACCACATTGGCAATGTGTAACTCCTCCATTTAAGGCGGATCCAGTTAAGGAGTTACGGGCATCGCACTAACAGGACCATCAATAATAAATCAGCTAAAATAGCTCTGATAAAAGCAAACTGGAAGGATGTCAACACGCAATAAAAGCAAATGCATGTGAAAGTGCTTCGTGGCAATTAGTGGTGAATGCCAAAAATAACAATTTATATAACACACACTTACATGTGCGTTAAAGGAACAAAACACTGCATTATATGTTACTTTCTGACTTTTAATCCAACTTTACTACATGTTGGTTGCATAAACTGAGGAGTAAACAACTGAAATGTTGTCTTCTGCTTCCTCACACCTGCATTTTTTTTTATGTATTTTTTTTTTTGCATTAAATGTGCTTACTATTACATATTGCTAGATACACCAAGCTAGCAGGCACTGGATTGTTGTTCGGCCTTGGTAGAGGTCTGAGCTCTTGAGACTCTCTGATTGTTCACATTTATATGCTTCAAAGCACTTTTAGGGCTCTCCAGTTTAGATCTGCTCAAAAAAAAAAAGATGTTCTCTCTTCCCACTTTCTGTGGAGGGCTCACTCGAAAGAGGTAATTGTTTCTTAGCTTTCCTCTATTTTTGTTGCCAATAATCGCACTAATATCATGTTCTGGAACACTAACTTTGATCAATGCTTTTCCTGTGACATTTGCAAAAGCAACAACACAACATAAAGCCGCAGAACGACAACTTTCGGCGACAGCGCGATTGCAAAAAACACTACAAATGCAAACGCAGTGACAAAACATGAAGCCACAAACAGCACGGCAACTTTATGCCACAACATGATTGCAAAAGCCGTTACGAAAAAAGCCACAAAACAACAACATAAAGCCACAACACAACAACTTCACGCCACAACTTTCAGTCGCTTGTAAATCAAAATAAAGGAAGTGGGATTTACTATATTCACTATGAACAATAAAACACTGAATATTAACAACACACGAACGTCGCTCCTCTTTTACGTGGGATTTTCAATATACCGGGGTATGTTATCCCAGGGGACTCCGGAGGCAGTTGCAAGGTACCGACGGGCCCGAAGGGCAGCGGCCGTGGCTGTGGACGAGGCTAAGCAGAGGGTGTGGGAGCAGTTCGGGGAATCCATGGAGAAGGACTATCGGGCGGCAACAAAGCTGTTCTGGAAGACCATACGGCACCTCAGGAGGGGGAAGCAGGGAACCATCCAAGCTGTGTACGGCAAGGATGGGACTTTGCTGACTTCAAGTGAGGAAGTCGTAGGGCGTTGGAAAGAGCACTTTGAGGAACTCCTGAACCCAAATACATCAGATACACCCTCCCTGATAGGAGCAGGGCCTGAGGATGATGGGGGATCGACATCGATCTCTCGGAGTGAAGTCACTGAGGTAGTTAGACAACTCCACAGTGGCAAAGCTCCGGGGGTTGACAAGATCCGTCCAGAAATGCTGAAGGCTCTGGGTGTTGATGGGCTGTCTTGGTTGATACGCCTTTTCAACATTGCGTGGAAGTCTAGGACAGTGCCGAGGGAGTGGCAGACTGGGGTGGTGGTTCCCCTTTTCAAAAAGGGGGACCACAGGGTGTGTGCTAATTACAGGGGCATCACACTACTCAGCCTCCCTGGGAAAGTTTACGCCAAGGTACTGGAAAGGAGGGTCCGGCCAATGGTCGAACCTCAGATTCAAGAGGAGCAATGTGGATTCCGTCCTGGTCGTGGAACAACTGACCAACTCTTTACTCTTGTGGGAGTCCTGGAGAAGGCCTGGGAGTATGCCTATCCAGTCTACATGTGCTTTGTGGATTTGGAGAAGGCGTATGACCGGGTCCCCCGGGAGATCTTGTGGGAGGTGCTGAGGGAGTACGGAGTGAGGGGAACCCTGCTGAGGGCCATCCAATCTCTGTACAACCAAAGCGAGAGTTGTGTCCGGGTGCTTGGATGTAAGTCGGATCCGTTTCCAGTGGGGGTTGGTCTCCGCCAGGGCTGCGCTCTTTCACCTATCCTTTTTGTGATTTTCATGGACAGGATTTCTAGGCGGAGTCGTGGCCATGGCGGAGAGGGTATATGTCTCGGGGGGCTAAGGGTTGCATCACTGCTGTTTGCAGATGATGTGGTCCTGATGGCACCTTCGGTTCGTGACCTTCAGCTCTCACTGGATCGGTTCGCAGCCGAGTGTTCAGCGGCTGGAATGAGGATCAGCATCTCCAAATCTGAGGCCATGATTCTCAGCAGGAAACCGATGGTTTGTACAGTCCGGGTAGGGGACGAGACTCTGTCCCAGGTGGAGGAGTTTAAGTATCTCGGAGTCTTGTTCACGAGTGAGGGAAAGATGGAGAAGGAAATCAGCCGGAGAATCGGAGCAGCTGGGGCAGTATTGCAGTCTCTCTGCCGCACTGTTGTGACGAAACGAGAGCTGAGCCAGAAGGCAAAGCTCTCGGTCTACCGAGCTATCTACATTCCTACTCTCACCTATGGTCATGAAGTGTGGGTAATGACCGAAAGAATGAGATCGCGGATACAAGCGGCCGAAATGAGTTTCCTCAGAAGGGTGGCTGGCATCTCCCTCAGAGATAGGGTGAGAAGTGCAGTCACCCGAGAGAGACTCGGAGTAGAGCCGCTGCTCCTTCGCTTGGAAAGGAGCCAGCTTAGGTGGTTCGGGCATCTCGTGCGGATGCCTCACGAGCGTTTCCCTAGGGAGGTCCTCGTTGCACGTCCCACTGGGAGGAGACCCCGCGGCAGGCCAAGGACCAGATGGGGGGATTATATCTCCTCTCTGGCCTGGGAACACTTCGGGATTCCCCAGGAGGAAGTCGCAAATGTTGCTCTGGAGAGGGAAGTCTGGGGATCTCTGCTGGAGCTGTTGTCCCCGCGACCCGATTCCGGATAAACGGTTGAAGATTGATGGATGGAACTATGAACAATAAAACACTGAATATTAACAACACACGAACGTCGCTCCTCTTTTACGTGGGATTTTCAATATTAACTATGAACAATAAAACACTAAATATTAACAACATACGAACATACGAACATCACTCTTCTTTTCCAGACAACCTCTTTTTGAACCTCCTTTTTGAACTGGTTTACAAACGTCTTTTTGAACTATTTTACGACCTCTCCTTTTGAACTATTCTGTAACCAAAGGCAACGCTGTTTACGACCCACTTCCCTCTGGAAGTGGAAGCGGTGGTCAGGTGGTCGGAGAAAGTAAAAAAAAGAAGGGGGAGTACAATCTTTCGCCCGAGCGTGCTGAGATACTGTGCAAGGGTAGAGTGTACAGGCGACTCTCCTCAAAATTGAGTCCAAATTGAATTCTGTCTCTGTTTAATTCTTTGCCTCTTGTCTTGTTTAATAGATGTCATCAGTGTTTGAACCTGACAGGAAGTCTGGGCTTCTCTGCTTCTCTTCTCTGCTTCTCTGACCTCGGATAAGCATAAGAAAATGGATGGATGTTTATGAAAACCGGAGCCGCTGCAACGCCAATTTGATTTCTCTATACGTCGCCTGTCAGAGCCGGGTAGAAAATTCTGCTTCGATGCCACATGGGACGATTACATTTCACGGGGGAATGTCAATCTCACACCACTTAAGGGGTAATTACTTTGGCACAACGTACCAAAGTGTCTCATGTAGTCATAAAAAAGAAATCCTGTAAAGCAGCCAAGTGGCGATCATACAAAAGAAATTGGAAAGAAATCTCCCGACAGGCTTTAAGAAAGATATATCCTGATAGTCGGGCGAGAATCTCCCGAGCCGGCGTCTTTTCACCACCTCCTTCCTTCTCAGAGCGAGCTAGAACTCCGCTAATGACCCGAGGTCTTTCCCTGATTTGGCCTGGGCTGTCCAGAAGGATTATGAATAATGCATTGGCTCCAAAATTGCAAAAAGTAATCCTCTGAAAATCTCCTTATGTGCGCTGGCAGACCACGTTGTCGGGTCCAAACGCTTTTTTGGTGCTCAAATACCAAACTGGGAGGGTTAAAAAAAAAAAAGCACACACCTTTCTTGTGGCGTGAACTCTTTAACGGGGATGGCGGAGGAAGGGGGGGGGGATGCAGCTCGTCTCTACGCAATAGGCGATGTAAAACTTTGCTGACTCATGACTTTAGCACAGAGAGCAAGAAAGAGGCGGCTTAGCTTGCATCTTCCGGATATTTACACAGGACGACACACTCCGATTGTTCAAGGAATGGCTCTTCCTACACCGAAATGTCCTCTTTAGGTGTATCCTCCGTGTCGTCTACCCCCCCCCCCCCCCCTGCGAGTGGTTCCTGTGCAGTGGAGTCATTTTGCATGCAGCGAGTGTTTTCTTGCATACATTTCCACAGTGTGACATTGCACCAGCGACGCCTTCACGAGTGCACCGGAAAAGGACAAGCTGCAACGTGCCCAGAAGGTGCCGGAGCAGGTTTCTACCAGACCGATATGTGTGTTGTTTTATTAATGTTTCTGTAGGAGGACAAACATGACACAAACCTACCTAATTGTCAGAAAGACCACTGTTTGTATGAAACATGCTTCACTAGCGCCGTTTAGTCCTACTAATGTCGGCTGTCCTTGAACTCACCGTAGTTTGTTTACATGTACGACTTTCTCCGACGCTGCCACAGAAAGACGTGTTTTATGCCAACCCTTTTTTTTTTTTCATTTTGTCCACCAAACGTTTTATGCTGTGCGTGACTGCACAAAGGTGAACTTTGTTGATGTTATTGACTTGCGTGTAGTGCTAATAATCGATGCTAGTGCATTAAAATAAAGAATGTGCGATTTACAATATTAGCGATGAACGATAAAACAATGAATTTTGACAACATATGAATGTCAAGTACAACTTTCTCCGACGCTGCCACAGAAAGACGTTTTTTATGCCAATTCTTTTTTTTAAATTTTTTTTCCACCAAACGTTTTATGCTGTGCGTGACTGCACAAAGGTGAACTTTGTTGATGTTATTGACTTGCGTGTAGTGCTAATAATCGATGCTAGTGCATTAAAATAAAGAATGTGCGATTTACAATATTAGCGATGAACGATAAAACAATGAATTTTGACAACATATGAATGTCAAGTACAACTTTCTCCGACGCTGCCACAGAAAGACGTTTTTTATGCCAATTCTTTTTTTTAAATTTTTTTTCCACCAAACGTTTTATGCTGTGCGTGACTGCACAAAGGTGAACTTTGTTGATGTTATTGACTTGCGTGTAGTGCTAATAATCGATGCTAGTGCATTAAAATAAAGAATGTGCGATTTACAATATTAGCGATGAACGATAAAACAATGAATTTTGACAACATATGAATGTCAAGTACAACTTTCTCCGACGCTGCCACAGAAAGACGTTTTTTATGCCAATTCTTTTTTTTAAATTTTTTTTCCACCAAACGTTTTATGCTGTGCGTGACTGCACAAAGGTGAACTTTGTTGATGTTATTGACTTGCGTGTAGTGCTAATAATCGATGCTAGTGCATTAAAATAAAGAATGTGGGATTTACAATATTAGCAATTAACGATAAAACAATGAATTTTGACAACATATGAATGTCAAGTACAACTTTCTCCGACGCTGCCACAGAAAGACGTGTTTTATGCCAACCCTTTTTTTTTTTTCATCTTGTCCACCAAACGTTTTATGCTGTGCATGACTGCACAAAGGTGAACTTTGTTGATGTTATTGACTTGTGTGTAGTGCTAATAATCGATGCTAACATGCTATTTAGGTTAGTTGTATGTACACATTGCATCATTATGCAAAATGTTACTTTCTGACAAGCAGTGTCCTCCACAGTGGACATGTTTATATCAGTCTGGAATATGTAGTTTCTCTGAAAAATGAACAAACAATTTTACTTTTAATAAAGCAAAACCTCATAATAATGTCAGCCCGCCTTAAAAAACGGAATTTAAATGTTTTTACTGAATGGGACACCCAGAATGTGCATTAAAATAAACAATGTGGGATTTACAATATTAGCGATGAACGATAAAACAATGAATTTTGACAACATATGAATGTCAAGTACAACTTTCTCCGACGCTGCCACAGAAAGACGTGTTTTATGCCAACCCTTTTTTTTTTTCATTTTGTCCACCAAACGTTTATACTGTGCATGACTGCACAAAGGTGAACTTTGTTGATGTTATTGACCTGCGTGTAGTGCTAATAATCGATACTAACATGCTATTTAGGTTAGTTGTATGTACACATTGCATCATTATGCAAAATGTTACTTTCTGACAAGCAGTGTCCTCCACAGTGGACATGTTTATATCAGTCTGGAATATGTAGTTTCTCTGAAAAATTAACTAAAAATGTTACTTTTAATAAAGCAAAACCTCATAATAATGTCAGCCCGCCTTAAAAAACGGAATTTAAATGTTTTTACTGAATGAGACACCCAGAATGTGCATTAAAATAAAGAATGTGGGATTTACAATATTAGCAATTAACGATAAAACAATGAATTTTGACAACACATGAATGTCAAGTACAACTTTCTCCGACGCTGCCACAGAAAGACGTTTTTTATGCCAATCCTTTTTTGTCCCATTTTGTCCACCAAACGTTTTATACTGTGAGTGACTGCACAAAGGTGAACTTTGTTGATGTTATTGACCTGCGTGTAGTGCTAATAATCGATGCTAACATGCTATTTAGGTTAGTTGTATGTACACATTGCATCATTATGCAAAATGTTACTTTCTGACAAGCAGTGTCCTCCACAGTGGACATGTTTATATCAGTCTGGAATATGTAGTTTCTCTGAAAAATTAACTAAAAATGTTACTTTTAATAAAGCAAAACCTCATAATAATGTCAGCCCGCCTTAAAAAACGGAATTTAAATGTTTTTACTGAATGAGACACCCAGAATGTGCATTAAAATAAAGAATGTGGGATTTACAATATTAGCGATGAACGATAAAACAATGCATTTTGACAACATATGAATGTCAAGTACAACTTTCTCCGACGCTGCCACAGAAAGACGTGTTTTATGCCAACCCTTTTTTTTTTTCATTTTGTCCACCAAACGTTTATACTGTGCATGACTGCACAAAGGTGAACTTTGTTGATGTTATTGACTTGCGTGTAGTGCTAATAATCGATGCTAACATGCTATTTAGGTTAGTTGTATGTACACATTGCATCATTATGCAAAATGTTACTTTCTGACAAGCAGTGTCCTCCACAGTGGACATGTTTATATCAGTCTGGAATATGTAGTTTCTCTGAAAAATTAACTAACAATTTTACTTTTAATAAAGCAAAACCTCATAATAATGTCTGATTGAGTGCTAAAAACGTTATGACAGACCGCCTTAAAAAAACAGAATGGAATTTTAATGACACCCAGAATGTACATGAAAATAAAGAATGTGGGATTTACAATACTAACTATGAATGATAAAACACTGAATATTGACAACATATGAACGTCAAGTACAACTTTCTCCAACGCTGCCACAGATTTTTTTTTTTTTTCTGCCACTCCTTCTTTGTCTCATTTTGGCCACCAAACGTTTTATGCTGTGCGTGAACGCACAAAGGTGAACTTTGTTGATGCTCTCGACTTGCATGGAGTGCAAATTTTAGATGTTATCTAGGCTAGCTGTATGTATTATGCCTCGTTTGTAGGTATATTTTGAGTTCATTTAATTTCCTTTACTTATGTCCTCTGTGTATTTTAATTGATATTATTGATATTATCTGTCCGTCATATTGGCTGCATTTCTGATAGTTGTTTGTGCGCCATATTGTTCCAGACCACAGCAAACGATAGTAATAGATCCATTAGAAGAAGGCAGCGTGTCCTTTCCTTTACTTGGACACACACACCTATAGCTTTGTCCATTCTAAGACAGTCATTTCCAGGAGTTATCCCACCCTCTGAGACACTTACATAATGTGTTGCCTTCATTATAACACTTATATAAGACTTTTAAAGTAATTTTGATTGTAGGCTAATATAGACACTCACATCATGTGTTGTCTTCATTATAACACTTATATAATACTTTTAAAGTCATTTTGATAGTAGGCTAATATAACTAATATAGACACATCTTGTGTTGTCTTCATTATAACACTTATATAAGACTTTTAAAGTCATTTTGATAGTAGGCTAATACAACTAATATAGACACATCTTGTGTTGCCTTCATTATAACACTTATATAAGACATTTAAAGTAATGTTGATAGTAGGCTAATATAACTAATATAAGACACATCTTGTGTTGCCTTCATTATAACACTTATATAAGACTTTTAAAGTCATTTTGATAGTAGGCTAATACAACTAATATAGACACATCTTGTGTTGCCTTCATTATAACACTTATATAAGACATTTAAAGTAATGTTGATAGTAGGCTAATATAACTAATATAAGACACATCTTGTGTTGCCTTCATTATAACACGTATATAAGACTTTTAAAGTCATTTTGATAGTAGGCTAATACAACTAATATAGACACATCTTGTGTTGCCTTCATTATAACACTTATATAAGACATTTAAAGTAATTTTGATAGTAGGCTAAAATAACTAATATAAGACACATCTTGTGTTGCCTTCATTATAACACTTATATAAGACTTTCAAAGTCATTTTGATAGTAGGCTAATATAGACACATCTTGTGTTGCCTTCATTATAACACTTATATAAGACTTTTAAAGTCATTTTGATAGTAGGCTAATACAGACAAACCATGTGTTGCCTTCATTATAACACTTATATAAGACTTTTAAAGTCATTTTGATAGTAGGCTAATACAGACAAACCATGTGTTGCCTTCATTATAACACTTATATAAGACTTTTAAAGTCATTTTGATAGTAGGCTAATATAGGCACATCTTGTGTTGCCTTCATTATAACACTTATATAAGACTTTTAAAGTCATTTTGATAGTAGGCTAATACAACTAATATAGACACATCTTGTGTTGCCTTCATTATAACACTTATATAAGACATTTAAAGTAATTTTGATAGTAGGCTAATATAACTAATATAAGACACATCTTGTGTTGCCTTCATTATAACACTTATATAAGACTTTTAAAGTAATTTTGATAGTAGGCTAATATAGACACATCTTGTGTTGCCTTCATTATAACACTTATATAAGACTTTTAAAGTCATTTTGATAGTAGGCTAATATAGGCACATCTTGTGTTGCCTTCATTTTAACACTTATATAAGACTTTCAAAGTCATTTTGATAGTAGGCTAATATAGACACATCTTGTGTTGCCTTCATTATAACACTTATATAAGACTTTCAAAGTCATTTTGATAGTAGGCTAATACAGACACACCATGTGTTGCCTTCATTATAACACTTACATAAGGCTTTTTTACTTTTTGCGGCTCCAGACGGATTTGTTTCTTGTATCTTTGGTCCAATATGGCTCTTTCAACATGTTCTGGTTGCCGACCCCTGTACTTTACCTATTCCAGGTAGTGGTACCCATTCTTTTTTTCTTATTTTTGCGACCTATTCAACGGGCTGTGAAAGTTTTCTACATCCCATTGCCTCGGGTGATTTAGTGCCAGACAGAAAATATCCTTTGGGGGAGGCGCAGGTGGGGGGGGGAAAACCAAGGTCAGGGAGGGTGAGCGAGAGGAGAACGTTCTGGGGACGAAATGCACTCTCCTAATTTCGTTGGATGTCTTTAAAAATTTCCGACTGTACGTTCGCGGCCCGCGCCGTGCATCACCCTGATGAATCCGTCGAGCCACGCGGGGCTGGGCTTTGAGCTCACCAGCCAACCTGATGATGGAGTGTGATGCGTATCTGGATTTATGTAACAAGTGTACGAGAAAACGCTGAGCTCGGCAAGTGCCTTTGGCACCTTAAAAAGGCCCAACCCCCCTCCCGAACCCCCACCCCGCCCCTTGTTCGTGTCTCCCATCATTTCAGGTAAGAAGACGACAGAGCGGATAGGAGGCGCAAAATAGTGCAGATTTGTATGTATTGACGCGGTACCCTTGAGCTGCCCATAATCAGTCATGCGAGAGTCCCCTGAGGATCACCTCACTCATAAATGGCGGTCAATTAATACGCGTCGCTAATGAACGCTCATCAATATTCCTGACCTCCCACAGGTGCAGCATTCTTGATTATGGAATGAAATGGCGCCATGTCATCAGAAAACGTGCAATCGAAGCTGGGTAAAGAAACCCCCCCCGCCCCCTCCTCCTCCCTGCACACGCATGATATTTCATAAGTTCTTCCAACTCAGGGAGGATCCACAACTCTTACCTCAAGATGCTGACCAGAGGTGCAAAGGACAAGGGAGCGCCGGCCCCCCGTGTGCCGGGTGTCCATCCGCGCGGTCGCCGGGCGCCGGGGTTGTGTCCGGCTGAGAGAGAGGCAGCCGGCGCACTGACAGCTGGAGCAGTTGTGGCACATCCGGTCAAATATTTGCGACGACGGGGGCGCGCGAGGCGGGAAGACATTGCCCCTCGGTAGCTTCTACGCTCTCCCCTCCGCGCGGCGACGCCGGCACTCACTCGACATCGTGCCTCGCACTCACGGCGGAGATCTCCATCTCGCGGCGCCGAGGCGGCTGCTGCAATCCCCGTGCGTTCATGATTGAGTGCGAGTGTGTGTGTGTGTGTGTGTGTGCGCCGGGAAAGGCAGGGAGAGGGGCGGGCTGGTGGGTGTGTGCACGAGGATGGAGGGCTGGATGGTGAGGGGAGGCTGGGGGGGTAGGACCAAAGCTGCTGGGGAGAGTCCAGTCGGCGGTCTGCATCAACCCCCCCCCCCCGCCCTCCCTTTAACTTGTCCTCCACAGGCCGGCTGTTTTGACACCGAGCTGTTATGTAATCCAAAAAAGAAAAAAAGCTTCAGAAGACAGCGGTGAGGGGAGAAAAGGGGGATACGTAAGGGGTGGGAGAAAGTGATAATGCATTGTGCTTTTAATTGGATGCCTCGCGCTCACCCACTTGCAACCCGCCACCGCCACCCGTCAACCGTGCACGTCCGACACATTTTTTATGAGAGGTGTGGAGGGCGGGAGGGGGTGGCGGCACACAGAGTTGGGGGGGCTCGGGCGTTAGAAAAAGACCCGGCACAGCAGCAGTCTTAATGAGACTCGGAGACGAGTGGGAGAATTAAATAATGTGAGAAAGTAATAGAGACGGTGAGTCCGGGAGAGAGAGAGAGAAATGTACTTGTGCTCTCATGGTAGCTGGGAGATATTGATTCTGCAGACACCTGTATATCTATTAGGAGCCTCTAAATTCATTCCCTGGCTCCGTGTCCTACTGGTAGATGCAATCCTGTCAGAAGGTACTGTGAGTATAAACACTTTGAGCACCGTATAAATGGCTGACGTGCATCTGATCATTTTAAACGGGCACATTTATTGACTTTGAATTGACCTTTCAAAGAAGTTTGAACAGCGGTGGGTATGTGACTCAAGAGCCTGTTTATGAACAGGATTTTTTATTTGTTTTTATTTTAAGGAGGCTTCGCTACACATCTTGAAATATCATCATCATCATCGGCAGTCACTCGTAGTCGAGTATGACTGTCCTCAGAATGGTATAGCCCGGCACTCGGCAAACTAGGCATCAGTCAACAGAAGCTGGAAGTTTGATCATTTTGTTTTTCTTCAGCAAGTATGCAAACGTTGTAAGATGCAATCACGTAACCTAGAGGCACTTCCGGGTTTCAGGCGACGGTCTAGAGCAGGGGTCCTCAAACTTTTTGACCCGGGGCCGCATTGGGTTATATAAATATATATATATATATGTGTGTGTGTGTGGGAAAAATCACAAGACTATTTCATCTCTACAGGCCTGTTTCATGAGGGGTTTCCCTCAATCATCAGGAGATTGAGATTGATGATTGAGGAAAACCCCTCATGAAACAGGCCTGTAGAGATGAATTAGTCTTGTGATTTTTTTCCACACATACATATATTGCGCTCTACCACGGTATCAAGCACTATTTTTTGGATAATCTAATTAAGACACGTATATATATATATATATATATATATATATATATATATATATATATACATATATACATACACACACTATACCTATACATACATATATATAGGTATATATAAATATATATATATATACACACACATACATATATATATACATATATATATATATACATATACATATACATATATATATACACACACATACATATACATATATATATACGTATATATATATACATATATATATATATATATATATATATATATATACACACACACATACATATACATATATATATACGTATATATATATACATATACACACACACACACATATACATATACATATACATACATACATACATACATACATACATACATACATACATACATACATACATACATACATACATACATACATACATACATACATACATACATACATACATACATACATACATACATACATACATATATATATATATATATATATATATATATATATATATATATATATATATATATATATATATATATATATATATATATATATATATATATATATATATATATATATATATATATATATACATACATTATATATATATATATATATATATATATGTATATATATATATATATATATATGTATATGTGTGTGTGTGTGTATATGTATATATATATACGTATATATATATGTATATGTATGTGTGTGTGTATATATATATATATATATATATATATATATATATATATATATATATATATACACACACACACATACACACATACACACATACATACATATATACATACATACACACATGTCCACTTATGTTTAAAAACTCTACAGTCTGAGGATGGAGAAATGCATTTTTAGACAACATGATTGGCCTGAGCAGCTAGAAGACCCCGAGAGTAACAATCAGTAGAAAATGGATTGATGGATGGGCGAGAAAGGACAGATTAATTAATAAATACAATTATAAAAATATATATGTAATTTTTTTTTTTCACCCTCGGGCTGGATTCAAACATTTTACAAAGTGATCACTGCAGACACGAGCATGGTCCCATTGTATTCCACAACATGATGAAAGTGATATTTTTTAGAGCCTGTTCATTTTACCCCCCTGACTTTATTACCTTTATGAACCACTTATTTTGGGACTCTATAAAAGCTCTTTCCTATCTCTCTATTTGAACGACTGAAACAGCCAAGAACAGAACAGCAATACGACATTTTCTGCTCAAACTGTCACGGTCCGGGAACGCATCAGTGCGCATTTATCTGTGTGCTGCGCTGGGCGCAGCTCCGAGAGTGTGCAAAGCGTGCGCCAGACCTGCGGCGGCGGAAAACAGCTGCAATCAATCACCGGCAATCTGCACGCCTGGAGCTGATGATCAGACCTACCTTCAAAAGCCTGCACAACCTGCCATCCCGCGCCAGAACATAACCATCCGTTCCCGTACACAAATCCCGTTCCTGTTTTTGAGCTGTGCGTCTCGTCTCACCCTGTGTTTCAGTTGCTTCCCGGACTACCTGTTGGATCTCAACCACCCACTTGGACACGGACCTTCTTCGCCCCGCGTAGCCCCCGACTTTCTGCTCGACTCACGGACCTCAGAGCTCCCTTGTCCGCCTGATCTTCCGCCTCTCACTCATCACTTCTGGTAAACACTCAGCAATTAATTCCTACACATAGTCTTACACCATACACACTCTTGGATTTAGTCACACACCATTCTCTAGTTTATTTATTAGTATTGTTTCTTTATTGTATATACTATTTTCGGTATATATACCTGTATAATAAATCATAGAGCGACATTGCCCCCTTGTGTCTGTGCTGTCAACTCCCTCCTGCACACATAACACAAACTCTACACTCTGACTTGTTTTAATGCTACGCTCAAACTGCTTGACCTTTGTGCGAATTACGCCGCCAAAAACGGATGTGACGTCGTATGCAACCGAGAAAAATAAGATGCTTATCAACTATGGCGTCGGCACGGACTACAAAGGTGGATGCGTGCAAATTTTCAGGACTTATGCAGATCCCAAACACAGATCAGCAGGTACCAGAAGGTAAGACAAGTTGCTTTTGCAGAATATCGTAAAACAAAACGCCAGATAATGTGTCTTACCTTATACACACACACCTTAATAATACTCCTATGTTGAAGCACAGTATAATCCATCAAGTGGTGCGGCTTCATAGCTTACCAAAGTCGTACTAAAACATTTTGATAGATTTTTGAGCGCCGTCGGTAATGTTCTATATTTTCAATCCATCCATCCATCCATTTTCTACCGCTTGTACTTTTTAGGGTCGCGGGGGGTGCTGGAGCCTATCTCAGCTGCATTCGGGCGGAAAGCGGGGTACACCCTGGACAAGTCGCCACCTCATCGCAGATATTTTCAATGGAACATATAAAATGTCGGTGTTGTTTACTTGAGTCATATTGCAGTCTACACGTATTTTGATTGATTTAAACATTTATTAGTAGATTGCACAGTACAGTACATATTCCGTACAATTCTAAATGGCAACACCCGAATAGGTTTTTCAACTTGTTAATCACTTTATGGTATCTCTTATGTGTGACTGCCGTCATATTGCAGTCTACACGTATCTCTTATGTTTTGACTGCCATCTACTGGCCATGTACAGTCAAAATAAATGGCTTGATTAATCTGCATGCATACATGGTTAATGCGATCATTTTCTGTGATTAATCACATGTGTTAACCCGTTATTTTCTTAAACATACTGTGGCTAAGCTCATGGTGTGTACTGTTTGTGATTTTCTTTATGTGCTGCCAGACACACCATTTCCCCCTGGGGGGGATTGTAAAAGTATCCATCTATCCATTGCCATGAAGGAGGCTTTCAAAGCGTGGCAAAGTGCGACTCCCCTCAGAGAATCTAATGCAGTCGGGGCCTCCCTTTCAACAAGAAAAACTGATTTTCTACAGCATATTTTTTTTTTGGGGGGGGGGAGTTTTCTAATCACCCTGAACTCTGTTTACTTGCTCGCTGTAGGAAGTAAAAAAAACAACTATTTATTTTGCCTTTGACAAAACAGAGGTTGGCTTGGCAGGTTTGAAAAATATGTTTTTCTTTATAATTTTCTCAAAATATTTCACCTCCCCCGATGTCTTTTGGTGCCTGTCAATGGAGCACCGCCTCACACTTGGAACACTCTTCTACTTTGAAGCATTTGGGTGGGGTGGGTTGTTTTTTTGTCACCGATTTTGTTCATAACTTTCATGGACAGAATTTCTAGGCGCAGTCAGGGTGTTGAGGGGATCCTGTTTGGTGGCTGCAGGATTAGGTCTCTCCTTTTTGCAGATGATGTGGTCCTGATGGCTTCATCTGGCCAGGATCTTCAGCTCTCACTGGATCGGTTCGCAGTCGAGTGTGAAGCGACTCGGATGGGAATCAGCACCTCCGAGTCCATGGTTCTCGCCCGGAAAAGGGTGGAGTGCCATCTCCGGGTTGGGGAGGAGATCTTTCCCCAAGTGGAGGCGTTCAAGTACCTCGGAGTCTTGTTCACGAGTGAGGGAAGAGTGGGTTGTGAGGTCGACAGGCAGATCTTCAGTAATGCGGACGCTGTATCGATCCGTTGTGGTGAAGAAGGAGCTGAGCCGGAAGGCAAAGCTCTCAATTTACCGGTCGATCTACGTTCCCATCCTCACCTATGGTCATGAGCTCTGGGTTATGACCGAAAGGACAAGATCACGGGTACAAGTGGCCGAAATGAGTGTCAGAAAAATTGTATGTAAATTATCAAAAAACTTTCCGTTCTCTGAGTTCCCAGTGAACAGAGGCTGTCTTTATTGCACCAAGCCAAAGGCTTGGAAAATTCCGCTGTGTACGATGGGAAGAGATGGGAGGGGTTATCTATTTTGATCCAAGATCTTCCCAAGCTCGATCCAGAACCAGTCCAAGCCCTCCCATCCCACCTATGGTCATGAGCTTTGGGTTATGACTGAAAGGACAAGTTCACGGGTACATGCGGCCGAAATGAGCTTCCTCCGCCGGGTGGCAGGGCTCTCCCTTCGATATAGGGTGAGAAGCTCTGTCATCCGGGAGGAGCTCAAAGTAAAGCCGCTGTTCCTCCACATCAAGAGGAGCCAGATGAGGTGGTTCGGGCATCTGGTCAGGATGCCACCCGAATGCTTCCCTAGCGAGGTGTTTCGGGCACGTCCGACCGGTAGGAGGCCACGGGGAAGACCCAGGACACGTTGGCAAGACTATGTCTCCCGGCTGGCCTGGGGACGCCTCGGGATCCCCCGGGAGGAGCTGGACAAAATGGCTGGGGAGAGGGAAGTCTGGGCTTCTCTGCTTAGGCTGCTGCCCCCACGACCCGACCTCGGATAAGTGGAAGAAGATGGATGGATGGATGTATGGGTTGTTTTTTAGTGTTTCCGGACTGGGCTGACCCAAGCTAACTGGATGCCAATCTGACAAGTCATGATTCGATTACAATTCTTCGATTCAACACGATTCTTAATACCAACCAATTCTCGCAATATCCTGTAAATTCCGGACCATAAGCCGATAATACATTTTTTGGAACGCTTTTTGGATATTTCTTTGCTTGACAGTCATGATGCAAATGGTTTTAAAAAAACAACATCCAAATACAATGGAAAAAAAAGTGCTATGGCGCCATCTTTTGAACGAGTTTGCTCACTGCAGGTGCTGCAGTGCCTTTCGACCGGAAGTAGAAGTGCCGTCCAAAGCGTTCCTACTCATTTGGATTCTTCATTCGTCACTCCAGGCAACGTATGGAAGTTTTACAATATAACTAAAACTATTTTTACTTACTAAACCGTCCCATCTGTGATGTCTGTTTTTTGTGCATATTTGTACGTGCTATCGTAATGTAATCAAGCTAGCGTCGTTAGCATTAGCTAATATGCCAACACGTTTACAAGTGTCTGTGTTAGTATTATTAACTTACAATAGCATTCTTTTTGGATTATTTTGGTTCCACAAATTCCTCAGTAAATTAACATAAAACGCCACTGTGCCGTTATTGAGTCCGTTTAGCTGATTGGAGAGCTAGCGTCCGCAGCTAGCGGGTCCATAACGATGTCTTCTGTTTTGTTTGACCGGCCGTTTTACTGATTTTTTTTTAACGATTGTAGAGGTTGCCCTCTAGTGGGTTCTCCTGACCACCACACACTGGCACGAGAGCCCGGAATTCAGGATTCAACAATGTTTTATTGAGTCCACTTCTTCGGCAAACGCACTTGGCTTTTCAGGCCCAGTCTCTCTTGCTGCTCTGTTCTGCTCTCTAGCGTGTCTCTCTCTCTCTCTCTCTCGCCAACTCCAAGATTCGTGTCTCGGTCCGGCTGCTGCTAATAAAGGCGACAGGTGATTAGATAACCATCCCAAGCTGGGCAATCCACTCACCTGCCGCTGGCTTCGAGGCCGGTCCTTACAGGCCCGCAGACCACGCCCCCCTCCACAATGATGATTATATTTTAAGATTTACACTTGAACTCAAATTATTTTTATGATCATTTTGTATTTTTTCCTTCTTTTAACTTTCTATAAAGCACTTTGAATTGCCTCGTGTACGAATAGTGCTCTACAAACTTGCCTTATTCCTTTTTTTTTTTTTTTTTTAAATTGTAGTTAATCCTAACTCAATCCAATCCACTTTATTTATATAGCACATTTAAACAACAAAAATGTTTCCAAAGTGCTGCACAACAATATTAAAAACAATATTAAAAACAATATTCAAATATTATCCTTAGGTTCCCCAATGACTGAATAAAAACAAAAAATAAATAAATATAAAACCAATATTCATAATAATTCATCACAATAAAAGTCTGATTAAATTGATT
>NC_084739.1:64725608-64753108 GCF_033978785.1 Entelurus aequoreus
GATTGTTTTTTAAATATCTCTGCATTTCCTCCACGGTTTGTTTTCACATCTTCAGGACTAACGCAGATCCCAAATACACATCAGCAAGTACCATCAGGTTAGAGAAGTTGGTTCTGCAAAGCTGAGCCCCATTAAAACTGCACACATTCCAGCATCAAGGCTGGATTTGGGCCAACATTCTTCCAACACCCTATTGTGGGACTTATTTCAAATTGTAGCAAAATGGTATACCATTAATCGTTTAGTTAGACTGCATCAATTTCTCACTTTTAGATCATTTAAGACTGTCTAGGTGTTCCTAACGATGTGTCCGGGCGACGTACTCATTCTTCCATGACATAATATTCAATTATACAATTCTCGCTGCAGTCTAAATCACAGTCTTAATGCCATCAAATGTGTCCTATTAGGGTCTTTGGGCCAATTGGCTATGGCGTTTTCACCCCAATGAATACCCATTACGATCGGCACAATCGCTTTATTAATGGCAGTGGGAAAATGGCTGTTTAACTCCCAGAGCACTTTGCTAATTTGTCATGATGTAATAAAGCCCTGATAGCTGGACTTGGGAAAAATAATCAAGTCATACGGTTGTACCATTTCCCTATTGGATTTATTCCTGCAAATAGCTATTCGTGACGGTATGGAGTTAGTCGCTTCCCATAATCGTGCATTCTGATACAATATGTCGTGTAATATCAGTCTGACAACCTGCTCTCCATCCACCATTAGTCTGAGGAGTTCCTCGTAATTGGCCGTCTGATAATCATGTTTGCTTATGCACTGTCTACACCAGTCCTCGCGAGGCCACGTTCAAGCCCACCTAATCCAGCTGGCAGATTCCCGAGCAGTGGGCTCTCTTTGATCAGCAAACGAATGACAGGAAATGATGGAGCTTTCATGTTTGAATACGTTCTAAATTAATTTGTACAATGAGCTAAGGTTTATAGCAGCCTATGAGCGTGGTCTGCTGATTTTCTACACACAAAAAAGAAAGATAGAATGACTATCACCTTACAAGGTGTCGAACGGTAGCCAAAATGGTAATGTTTTGTTTTTTATCACCGGCAATTGCATGCTCCCTTTGTTTTAAAGGCCTACTGAAATTAAATTTGTTTATTTAAACGGGGATAGCAGATCCATTCTATGTGTCATACTTGATCATTTCGCGATATTGCCATATTTTTGCTAAAAGGATTTAGTATAGAACAGGGGTCACCAACGCGGTGCCCGCGGGCACCAGGTAGCCCGTAAGGACCAGATGAGTAGCCCGCTGGCCTGTTCTAAAAATAGCTCAAATAGCTGCACTTACCAGTGAGCTGCCTCTATTTTTTTAATTTTATTTATTTACTAGCAAGCTGGTCTCGCTTTGCCCGACATTTTTAATTCTAAGAGAGACAAAACTCAAATAGAATTTGAATATCCAAGAAAATATTTTAAAGACTTGGTCTTCACTTGTTTAAATAAATTCATTAATGTTTTTACTTTGCTTCTTATAACTTTGAGAAAGACAATTTTAGAGAAAAATACAACCTTAAAAATGATTTTAGGATTTTTAAACACATATACCTTTTTACCTTTTAAATTTCTTCCTCTTCTTTCCTGACAATTTAAATCAATGTTCAAGTAATTTTTTTTTTATTTATTGTAAAGAATAATAAATACATTTTAATTGAATTCTTCATTTTAGCTTCTGTTTTTTCGACCAAGAATATTTGTGAAATATTTCTTCAAACTTATTATAATTAAAATTCAAAAAAATTATTCTGGCAAATCTAGAAAATCTGTAGAATCAAATTTAAATCTTATTTCAAAGTCTTTTGAATTTCTTTTAAAATTTTTGTTCTGGAAAATCTAGAAGAAATAATGATTTGTCTTTGTTAGAAATATAGCTTGGTCCAATTTGTTATATATTCTAACAAAGTGCAGATTGGATTTTAACCTATTTAAAACATGTCATCAAAATTCTAAAATTAATCATAATCAGGAAAAATTACTAATGATGTTCCATAAATTCTTTTTTAAATTTTTTCAAAAAGATTCGAATTAGCTAGTTTTTCTCATCTTTTTTTCGGTTGAATTTTGAATTTTAAAGAGTCGAAATTGAAGATAAACTATGTTTCAAAATTTAATTGTCATTTTTTTCGTGTTTTCTCCTCTTTTAAACCGTTCAATTAAGTGTAAATATCATTAATTATTAATAATAACATAGAGTTAAAGGTAAATTGAGCCAATTGGCTATTTCTGGCAATTTATTTAAGTGTGTATCAAACTGGTAGCCCTTCGCATTAATCAGTACCCAAAAAGTAGCTCTTGGTTTCAAAAAGGTTGGTGACCCCTGGTATAGAACAACGACGATAAGGTTCGCAACTTTTGGTCTCTGATAAAAAAAAGCCTTGCCCCTACCGGAAGTAGCGTGACGTCACAGGTTGAAAGGCTCCTCACATTTTCCTATTGTTTACACCAGCAGCGAGAGCGATTCGGAGAAAGCGACGATTACCCCATTAATTTGAGCGAGGATGAAAGATTTGTGGATGGGGAACGTGAAAGTGAAGGACTAGAGTGCAGTGCAGGACGTATCTTTTTTTGCTCTGACCGTAACTTAGGTACAAGGGTTCATTGGATTCCACACTTTCTCCTTTTTCTATTGTGGATCACGGATTTGTATTTTAAACCACCTCGGATACTATATCCTCTTGAAAATGAGAGTCGAGAACGCGAAATGGACATTCACAGTGACTTTTATCTCCACGACAATACATCGGTGAAGCTCTTTAGCTACTGAGCTAACGTGATAGCATCGGGCTTTACTGCATATAGAAACGAAACAAATAAGTCCCTGACTGGAAGGATAGACAGAAGATCAACAATACTACCAAACTCTGGACATGTAAATACACGGTTAATGCTTTCCAGCCTGGCGAAGCTTAGCAATGCTGTTGCTAACGACGCCATTGAAGCTAACTTAGCTACGGAACCTCGACAGAGCTATGCTAAAAACATTAGCTCTGCACCTACGCCAGCTCTCATCTGCTCATCAACACCCGTGCTCAACTGCGTTCCAGCGATCGACGGTACGACGAAGGACATCACCCGATCACCGATGCGGTTGGCGGCCCGGAGACGGAGGAAGTCAAGGTGAGGTTGTTCGACTAGCGCGTCTGCTATCCTCAAAGTCATCCTGGTTGCGTTGCTGCAGCCCGCCGCTAATACACCGATCGCACCTACAGCTTTCTTCTTTGCAGTCTCCATTGTTCATTAAACAAATTGCAAAAGATTCACCAACACAGATGTCCAGAATACTGTGGAATTTTGAGATGAAAACAGAGCTTTTTTGTATTGGATTCAATGGGTCCGAATACTTCCGTATCAACCGTTAACGTCACGCGCATACGTCATCATATCTAGACGTTTTCAACCGGAAGTGTGGCGGGAAATTTAAAATTGCACTTTATATGTTAACCCGGCCGTATTGGCATGTGTTGCAATGTTAAGATTTCATCATTGATATATAAACTATCAGACTGCGTGGTCGGTAGTAGTGGCTTTCAGTAGGCCTTTAATGGCAACAGTTTTACTATTCGTTTTAATAAATAGGATTTGGATTTGATAATCACTACATTCCACGGCCCTGCAGGTAAGAAAGAGTGCAATGATATAATACTTCAAAGAACAGAGTAGAACCAAATCAATATGAATGCACATAATGACGACAAATCCAAAACAGCATAGTCACTAAATAGGGATGTGCCGATCAATCGGCTACTGATCAGACTATTTTCATAAAAAAGTCAATCGATATTGCCGATTAATGCCGATCAAACGCCAAACCCCTTCGACTGATACTAAATAGTTTTAGTTCCCCGGATGACAAGCGGCTAGCAGCTATGTGTCTCCATACACAGTGTACTGTAAAGCCGCTCTTGTAAAATAATGATAACCACCTCCATTACAGCAAATATCTTGGATTTACATGACATCAAGTCCAGCTCATTAAATATGCGTCGTGGTCAAGCTAGCTCAGTTCTCAATGTGTACTCCGCGCGATTTAGCCTTTCTCGAAAAAAGAAAAAAAAAAGCCCTACGCTTGCCTTGTTTTCAGCTGTACGAACCGTTCGAAACACGAAAAGGATACACCTTTCTTTAGAGTTCCTCGTGAGGTAATGAAGAATGGCGGAAGAGTGCAAGATTTTACAAAACTATGAAGAGAAAACACTCCGGTACAAGAAATCAGAGTCGAAGAATGGGAAAGGTTTTGTTTGATATACTTTTAGCTTTTATTATTGTTGACATCTATAGTTATATTTTGATAAACAATCATAAATGAATCCTTTAGCACATACACAATGTTGACTTATATAGTTATATTTTGATAAGCAATCGTAAATGAATATTTCAGCACATACACAATGTTGACTTATATAGTTATATTTTGATAAGCAATCGTAAATGAATATTTCAGCACATACACAATGTTGACTAATATAGTTATATTTTGATAAGCAATCGTAAATGAATATTTCAGCACATACACAATGTTGACTTATATAGTTATATTTCGATAAACAATCATAAATGAATCTTTCAGCACATACACAATGTAGACATCTATAGTTATATTTTGATAAACAATCATAAAAATGGATGGTTGATGGTAAATCAATTGTTGTGTAGCTAGCTCAGCCTTCTACTGTAAGACATTAGCGTCACTGTCCTGGATTTCTCGAAAAAACTACTTTTAATGGCGGAATCGTTGACTATATTTATGGCAATGGAGGACACATTGAAACAGAAAGTAATAACAGTAGGTTAGAAATGGGTCATGTGATCCCATCCATCCATTCATCCATTTTCTACCACGTTTCCCTATCGGGGTTGCGGGGGGTACACCCTGGACAATGTGCCACCTCATCGCAGGGCCAACACAGATAGACAGACAACATTCCCACTCACAATTACACACTAGATATGTTTGCAAAATGTGTTGTGTAGCTATCTTAGCCTTCTAGTGTAAGACAAAAGCGTCACCGTCCTACGGCAGAAATAAATAATGATTTTCCTAAAAATTCCGGGTAAGGAGGGCTTAATTTGCATCCAACAACTCCGCCTCTCAAAACGATTTTAGAAGCAGCCAGAAAGTGGTGGAAAGAAAGCTTTTTACTGCAAAATTTAGAATGCAAAATTTTAACCAAAGAACCATCATTACATGTTATGTAGACCAAAATTAAGTGTTTTAAAAATGGGTAAAAAAATTTGATATGACCCTGTGAATGATATCTATTTTATTAATGTTTTTTTATACAAAAATACACGAACAGGACTGAATGATCTGGCGACTACACTATTTTTTCTGTACTTTAGCGGCCTGCCGTTTGTAACAGAATGAATAGTGCACCAGCCTTGGAAATAGCAAACAATTAAATACAAATCTGAACAAAAAACCTGGTCTTATCTACTGTAGTAATCCATAAATCTATCCAGGGAAAGTTGAGTAAATACAGTAGATTAACATGATTGGCAGTCGACACTTCCTGGTTTACTTGTGATTACATTGTTTACAAGAAATGTATGCCTTCTGTAATCACTACAGCGTAAACCCAATCTCCAGTTGTTAAAATGTTTTATCTTGCAAGGATCATCGCTGAGCCCCATTTAAGCCGTCCGTGCTGTGTTGTTTCCTAAAAGCGTTGTTTGAAATGCAGCCTACACCATGAATCAGATCAGATATCAATTGATTAAGTGTTGGAAAAAGAGGACAGCATACGGAGATGATGAAGTGCCATTAAATATGTAATATTGGAGAAGGTAGTTTCAACAATGTCACTTAATATAAGACCTCTCCTGGTGACTCAAATACAGACCATGGCATCTTCGCATGCGCGAACACGACATCTCGGCTTGTCTGAATAAAACCTCATTTATTCTTCCACTTTTCCATTTGAGCTCATGGTCTGAGGTAACGACATCCAGCTGGGATGGAGAGGACAGCATCTTTGAGACATTCGATTAAAAAGGTAGAAGTAGTTGATGTTTCCTGCGATGAGGTGGCGACTTGTCCAGGGTGTACCCTGCCTTCCGCCCGAGTGCAGCTGGGATAAGCTCCAGCACCCAAAAATGGATAATGTTTCAGTGATGATCAAATTAAGGCATGTTCTTATGAGGTTTTAGGCTGTGTTGACACTTGTGGTTTGTACTCTAGCCCAGACCATAAATAAATACTTGGTATAAAATATTTGTGTCTTTATTATGAATTTTTTTATTTTTTTTAATTATTATTAACTAAAATGTTTGCATTTGAATTTTGTGAACTGAATTTTTTTATTTTGTTAACATCAGATAATGCGGACAATTTCATCTAAAAAAAAATCAGTGTTTTAAAATTTAGTGCAAAAAAATTCAGTGTCAAAATGTATTATGAAATATTTTGTTTTATTATTATTACTCTGAAATGTTTGCGTTTGAATTTTGTGAATTGAATTTTTTATTTTTTTTCCATCAAATTATGCTGACAATTTCATCTAAAAAATTCAGTGTTCTAAAATTTAGTGCAAAAAAAAAATCAGTGTAAAATAAATTCAGTGTAGAAATTTATAATGAAATATAATTTTTTTATTAACTGAAATGTTTGCATTTGAATTTTGTGAACTGAATTTTTTATATTTTTTTAATGAAATTATGCTGACGATTTCATTTAAAAAAAAATCAGTGTTTTAAAATTTAGTGCAAAAAAATTCAGTGTAAAAAAAATTCAGTGTCGAAAAAATCAGTGTCAAAAAAATTCAGTGTCAAAATTTTAATATAAAATATTTTGTTTTATTATTATTAATCTGAAATGTTTTAATTTTGTGAACTGAATTTTGTTAACTGAATTTTTTTTCCCCATCAAATTATGCTGAAAATTCCATCTAAAAAATTCAGTGTTCTAAAATTTTGTTCAAAAAAATTCAGTGTAAAATAAATTCTGTGTGGAAATTTATTATGAGATTTTTTTTTTATTAACTGAAATGTTTGCGTTTGAATTTTGTGAACTGAATTTTTAATTTTTTTTTTAACATCAAATTATGCTGACGATTTCATTTAAAAAAAAAATCAGTGTTTTAAAATTCAGTGCCAAAAAATTCAGTGTCAAAAAAATTCAGTGTCAAAATTTATTATGAAATATTTTGTTTTATTATTATTACTCTGAAATGTTTGCGTTTGAATTTTTTATTTGTTTCCCATCAAATTATGCTGACAATTTCATCTAAAAAATTCAGTGTTCTAAAATTTAGCGCAAAAAAAATTCTGTGTAAAATAAATTCCGTGTAGAAATTTATAATGAAATTATTTTTTTATTAACTGAAATGTTTGCGTTTGAATTTTGTGAACTGAATTATTTTTTTTTTTTTTCAATCAAATTATGCTGACGATTTCATTTAAAAAAAATCAGTGGTTTTAAAATTTAGTGCAAAAAAAATTCAGTCTAAAAAAATTCAGTGTCGAAAAATTCAGTGTCAAAAAAATTCAGTGTCAAAATTTTATTATGAAATATTTTGTTTTATTTTTATTAATCTGAAATGTTTGAATTTTGTGAACTGAATTTTTTATTTTTTTTCCATCAAATTATGCTGAAAATTTCATCTAAAAAATGCAGTGTTCTAAAATGTTGTGCAAAAAAATTCAGTGTAAAATAAATTCCGTGTTGAAATTTATTATGAAATATTTTTTTTTTATTAACTGAAATGTTTGCGTTTGAATTTTGTGAACTGAATTTTTAATTTTTTTTTTTACATCCAATTATGCTGACGATTTCATTTTTAAAAAATCAGTGTTTTAAAACTTAGCGCAAAAAAATGCAGTGTAAAAAAAATTCAGTGTCGAAATTTATGATGATTTTTTAAAATTATTATTACTCTGAAATGTTTGCGTTTGAATTTTGTGATTTTTTTTTTTTTACATCAAATAATGCTGACAATTTCATCTAAAAACTCAGTGTTCTAAAATTTAGCAAAACATTTCAGGGTAAAATAAATTCGGTGTCGGAATTTATTATGAAATAGACTTGGACCAGAAGACGCTGCAAAGACTACAGGAGCACATCAAGTGAGATGATATTCACTACATCTGCGCCTGGAAGCACTTCCATTATCACCACCGCCGTGTGACTGACTTTCCCCCTTTCTTCATCAATCAATCTCCTAGAAGGCTCCATGGCTCACACCCCGCCCTTCAGTCCCAGTGGGATTGTCCCGCATCTGTACCAGACGTTAAGGAACATGACGGCGGGAGACTTCATCTCACAGCACCGGCGCCTTCCGTGGCGGTGGCAGGCGAATCACAGGCGGCGGATTGTATTGACGACTTAAGGCGAGCCACTTCCGGAGCACTCAGCAAATAATATGTCTGCTTTCATGCACCCCTTGAGATGAAGCTGCAGCTTGGCATTACTGGGGGAAGCTGCCCGAGATGTCAGGAGCCATTGTGGGACTGCTTACTCATGCGTGGGTTTTTACACACACACACACACACACACACACACACACACACACACACACACACACACACACACACACACACACACACACACACACACACACACACACACACACACACACACACACACACACACACACACACACACACACACACACACACACATTTACACCATCAGAACTTTGACGGTGGACACTGTACTGTTAGAAATGATTTATGTAGTGCAGAGCTGAGTTGACTCGAGGGCCACATTGAGAGAACAAATGTGCCTGGGGGGGGGGGGGGGGGGGCAATGTGTACGTGTGTAAAAATGATATGTACACATGTAGCTGTAAAAATCTGCTGTACAGTATGTGTGTTTGGCTCCCTTTTTTTCAGGGACGTTATGACAGACCACCTCAAAAAAAACGGAATGGAATTTTACTGAATGGGACACCCAAAATGTACATGAAAATAAATAAAGTGGGATATACAATATTAACTATGAACAGTAAAACACTGAATATTAACAACATATGAACATAGCCCCTCTTTTACTTGGGGTTTACAATATTAATTATGAACAATAAAACACTGAATATTGACAACATATGAACGTCTTTTACGTGGGATTTACACTATTATCTATGAACAATAAAACACTGAATATTAACAACATATGAACGTCACTCTTTTACTTGGGCTTTACAATATTAACTATGAACAATAAAACACTGAATATTAACAACATATGAACATAGCCCCTCTTTTACGTGGGGTTTACAATATTAACTATGAACAATAAAACACTGAATATTGACAACATATGAACGTCTTTTACGTGGGATTTACACTATTATCTATGAACAATAAAACACTGAATATTAACAACATATGAACGTCACTCTTTTACTTGGGATTTACAATATTAACTATGAACAATAAAACACTGAATATTAACAACATATGAACATAGCCCCTCTTTTACGTGGGGTTTACAATATTAACTATGAACAATAAAACACTGAATATTGACAACATATGAACGTCTTTTACGTGGGATTTACACTATTATCTATGAACAATAAAACACTGAATATTAACAACATATGAACGTCACTCTTTTACTTGGGATTTACAATATTAACTATGAACAATAAAACACTGAATATTAACAACATATGAACATAGCCCCTCTTTTACGTGGGGTTTACAATATTAACTATGAACAATAAAACACTGAATATCAACATTATATGAACATCGCTCCTCTTTTACAACCAGGCAAAACACAACAAAAATGTAACAAACAGCATAATATGAATGCAAAGTGTAATAAACACCTACAATATGATATATTATCACTTTTATGCAGACATTTGTTGTAAAATTCTACTTTACTGAATGGGACACCCAAAATGTACATGAAAATAAATAAAGTGGGATTTTCAATATTGACTATGAACAATAAAACACTGACTATTAACAAAATATGAACGTCGCTCCTCTTTTACGTGGGATTTACACTATTAACTATGAACAATAAAACACTGAATATTAACAACATATGAACATAGCCCCTCTTTTACGTGGGATTTACAATATTAACTATGAACAGTAAAACACTGAATATTAACTACATATGAACGTCACTCTTTTACGTGGGACTTACAATATTAACTCTGAACAATAAAACACTGAATATTAACAACATAGGAACGTCGCTCCTCTTTTACGTGGAATTTAAAATATTAACTATGAACAATAAAACACTGAATATCAACATTATATGAACATCGCTCCTCTTTTACAACCAGGCAAAACACAACAAAAATGTAACAAACAGCATAATATGAATGCAAAGTGTAATAAACACCTACAATATGATATATTATCACTTTTATGCAGACATTTGTTGTAAAAATCTACTTTACTGAATGGGACACCCAAAATGTACATGAAAATAAATAAAGTGGGATTTTCAATATTGACTATGAACAATAAAACACTGACTATTAACAAAATATGAACGTCGCTCCTCTTTTACGTGGGATTTACACTATTAACTATGAACAATAAAACACTGAATATTAACAACATATGAACATAGCCCCTCTTTTACGTGGGGTTTACAATATTAACTATGAACAATAAAACACTGAATATTAACAACATATGAACGTCACTCCTCTTTTACGTGGGACTTACAATATTAACTATGAACAATACAACGTTGAAGATTAACAACATATGAATGTCGCTCCTCTTTTACGTGGGATTTACACTATTAACTATGAACAATAAAACACTAAATATTAACAACATATGAACGTCACTCTTTTACGTGGGACTTACAATATTAACTATGAACAATAAAACACTAAATATTAACAACATATGAACGTCACTCTTTTACGTGGGACTTACAATATTAACTATGAACAATAAAACACTGAATATTAACAACATATGAACGTCGCTCCTCTTTTACGTGGAATTTAAAATATTAACTATGAACAATAAAACACTGAATATCAACATTATATGAACATTGCTCCTCTTTTACAACCAGGCAAAACAACAAAAATGTAACAAACAGCATAATATGAGTGCAAAGTGTAATAAACACCTACAATATGATATATTATCACTTTTATGCAGACATTTGTTGTAAAAATCTGCTCCGGCATCTGTTCCTGACACACGCGTTTGGGGCTGGCTGCTCTGAAAACAAACCCCGCCCACTCTGCTTTGTTCTTGGTCTGAGCTGCTGTGACCTAGATTACCGTAAATCTTAATCACGGGCCGTATTTTGCCCAGGTCTGATATAGTGCAACATACCAAAAGTGGTACAATTTGGAGTTTAACCAAAAATAGTCTTGAAAATGCCTCCAAATCCAAAATGTATTGACTCTATGAGTATTTTGCTTTTTTCTTAGCTTTTTTTTTAAATTTTTTTATTTAAGATACCACCACAGAAGTGTATTAAATGATGGCAAAGACGAAAAGCATAAGGATAGCCAAAAAAACATAAACTGAACCGACTGCAACATAGGAATGCAACGACACTTTTAAAGATATAATTTATTTAAAAAATAATTTTATCATACAACACTAATTAATTCCTGACAGAAAAAAAAAAGAACGGTGTTATAAAAACAAATACCACTCCACATGAATCTGTCTGTTCCCACATCTCTTAGGTGTCTTCCAAGGCTGAGTAGAAGGATAGGATAGAATTTATTTATAACCCGATGGGGAAAATATGTGGTTGCAGTGCAGATAGAAAAAAGTCCACACAAATAAGGTTAAAAAAAACCCCACATTAAAACATTATAGTAGTATAACAACATAGTAAGTCTAACAATATAAAAAAGTCCTATCACGGTTGTTATTATCGCGGTATTGTTGAATGTGCTCAAAAAGTACATCAACACACTGAAATCCTTGGGCTTCTTGTAAATAACTAAAATACACAGACACACTGTTTGGAAAGCAACTATTTTGGAGGTTTTGTCTTTCCTATGCTTCACTGATTGGGTTTTAGTCTTAGAATTGCATCCGTTTTAGTGGCCAAGCTTTTATTGTTTTAAATATTGACAGACAGACAGCAGCTTTATTTTGTCCATTCTTAACATGTACAAGACACATAAGAACTGAAATGACATTTTCGGCACAATCCCGCTAAGAGCAGACAAACGGATCAGCCACTTACAGCGCTCCTTAAAAAGGTGGGAAAAAGGTGACATTGGGAAAGGGGGAAGAGTAAAAAAAATATCAGTCTGAGGCTGGACCCTCAGGAGTGGTCCAGACTGAGTCCGAAGAAAAAACCTCACATAGCATGGCACACGTAAACATGGTACATGTAATCACAACAACTCGCAACAGAGGAGGGGAGAGTTGGGACCCTGGAGGCCGGCTGCCGCTATTAAAGCGCTACTCAGCCCCCACAACCCCGGAGGATTTAAGCAGTGGTGAAGGCGTTGATTTAGGGAGGGGCGTGTGCGTGCATTTATGCCCAATTAACTTGGGTGAGGTGTTGGAATGTCTTTGGGAACTGAGGCCGGTCTCAAAAGTTCGACCCAGGTGGTCAAAAGCGTCCATCTTTGAGGAGTCCTCGGGGGAGTTCTTCAGAACAGCCTGTTCCTCAAGGCCATTCGAGGAAGTCAAATCGTAGATCAAGATGTTGTTTTTCTTCGAGCAGTCAAAACAATGACATTCCTGCTCTGTGTCCGAGTGCTGGCTCTCTCAATTCCAATTTAATTATTCTTTCTCAGCAAACTTCACCAAGATGATATCCATTTTGCGATTCAAATCAGAAATCGCTCCAGTCTGTGATCCCACAGCTCGACCCAATCCTTCCATTGCGTTGTACAGCCTTTGGGCCCCTTGAGTGGCTGCCATCGTCTTCCGAATTTGACGATACACCAGAGCAATGCCCAGCCCAATCAGCAAATGCTCCGCGATCACAGCTCCAAATAGGTAGATGTCTTCCACGTCCTCGATGGAAAGGACTGAGAGGCACATGATTCTCCAAGTATTCCAGGAATCTCTCACGTACCCCGCAGCAATGGTTCCATCAGGGCAGCCTGGCTCCCATCGAACCTCTTTTCCTTGTCGAAAGGACATTTAAGTCCCATCTTAAAACTCATTTGTATAATCTAGCCTTTAAATAGACCCCCCCTTTTTAGACCAGTTGATCTGCCGTTTCTTTTCTTCTCTCCTCTTCTCCCCTGTCCCTTGTGAGGGGGAGTTGCATAGGTGGATGAAGTGCTGGCTGTCCAGAGCCGGGACCCCGGGTGGACCACTAGCCTGTGCATCGGTTGGGGACATCTCTGCGCTGCTGACCCGTCTCCGCTCGGGATGGTTTCCTGTTGGCCCCGCTGTGGACTGGACTCCCGCTGATGTGTTGGATCCACTGTGGACTGGACTTTCACAATGTTATGTCAGACCCACTCGACATCCGTTGCTTTCGGTCTCCCCTAGAGGGGGGGGGGGGGGGGGGGTTACCCACATATGCGGTCCTCTCCAAGGTTTCTCATAGTCATTCACCGACGTCCCACTGGGGTGAGTTTTTCCTTGCCCGTATGTGGGCTCTGTACCGAGGATGTCGTTGTGGCTTGTACAGCCCTTTGAGACACGTGTGATTTAGGGCTATATAAATAAACATTGATTGATTGATTGATTGACTTTGTCAATTGCGTCGAGAGTCCAGTTGATCCAATTCATTTTGATGTTTAGATTTGAGGACAGCTCGCGAAAAGAGGCTTCAAAAAAGTTCAGACAAAGACAAGGACACAAGAAAGCAAGCAGGGAAGGAGGGAGCGGGGAAAAATGCGACCGCCCTCACCAAGAGGCAAGACAGAAAAGATTGGTTTGTACACTAGCACTTTCAGACTTAGTTCAACAAAAAGTGCTTAGAAAATACAATTTTTGATTATGTATTACTTCTGGCAGGCGTTGTGGCGTCCTACTCTGCTCGGAAGTCTTTGAACGCACCGTAAAAACACCTCTGTCTTGTATTACTCCGAGTGTAGAAACAATCACATCTTGTAGGTTCAATTGAATAGCAATGTGTTTGTAAAAGTTGGCTTTGGGGTATATCTTTTCTTAACCCTTGTGTGGTGTTCGGGTCTGTGGGACCCGTTTTCATTTTTTATCAAAACAAAAATGATACAATTAATTTTTGAAACTGAGACTCACTGACTTTGGCTCATTTTCTGTGAAGGACATATATCAGAATACATATTTAATGACCACACACCATACACCCCCCCTACACATTTCTATTACATATAAGATGTTCGGGTCCACTGGACCCGGGGCTAATAGAAGTGTGGAAATTGATGTTCTGTGTACCACACACACACACACACACACACACACACACACACACACACACACACACACACACACACACACACACACACACACACACACACACACACACACACACACACACACACACACACACACACACACACACACACACACACACACACACACACACACACACACACACACACACACACACACACACACAGCAGGCCTGGACAGGAGGAGGACAGAGTGTAGGTACACGGAACATCAGAGGGTCAAATGTGCGAGAAAATGAGAGCAGACAGTGTTGACAAACAATGTTGCAACCTTGTGTGGGAACCGCAGGTGCAGAAACACAAAAGAAGAATCCCTGTGGGATGCAGAAACTGGCAGATAAATTTTCCGTGCAAAGTTCATATTGTTGTTACTCAGCCAGCGTTTGTGGGTCTGATGGACCAGTTGCATTTTGTGGCTTTTAATGCCTCACAATCAAACACTTTTATGTTAAAATACTGAACAGATGTTTATTGGGATAAGGTAAACATCTGTTCAGTATTTGTTGCATTTTGTGGCTTTTAATGCCTCACAATCAAACACTTTTATGTTAAAATACTGAACAGATGTTTATTGGGATAAGGTAAACATCTGTTCAGTATTTTAACATAAAAGTGTTTGATTGTGAGGCATTAAAAGCCACAAAATGCAAGGGGTCCATTAGACCCACAAACGCTGGCTGAGTAACAACAATATGAACATTACACAAGGGTTAAAACAAAGCTGTATATAAGAAGGGCATGAGCAGACTCTTTTTCCTGAGGATGCTTAGGTCCTTTATTGTGTGCGGCAAGCCGTTTGGAGATCTTTTTTCAGTCTGTTGTGGCCGGTGCCCTGTACTTTGCAGTGGCTCGTCGGGGGAGCAGCACCAGCACAAAGGGACTTAAACCGGATTGACAAACTGATCTGGAAAGTCGGCGGAGCGCAGAGCAGAGTGAGAGGTGTTTGAACCGTAACACCGGCCAAACTATTGGCACGCAGTCCAGAATCAGGATCAGAAATACTTGCTTAATCCCCGAGGAGAAATTAAGATTTTCAGCAACATCCATCCAATCCACTTGTGTCAGATAAATACAGCAAAAATAAGTGCATGAAAAATACAACTCACTATAACGCTGAATTAGTGGGAGCTCTGGGCTTGTACTCCGGCTTCCTCCCACCTCCAAAGACATGCACCTGGGGATAGGTTGATTGGCAACACTAAAATTGGCCCTAGTGTGTGAATGTGAGTGTGAATGTTGTCTGTCTATCTGTGTTGGCCCTGCGATGAGGTGGCGACTTGTCCAGGGTGTACCCCGCCTTCCACCCGAATGCAGCTGGGATAGGCTCCAGCAACCCCCGCGACCCCAAAAGGAACAAGCGGTAGAAAATGGATGGATGGATGTATATATATATATATAAATATATATATATAATAAATCATATAACTTTACTGCCCCATGGTGTCTGTGCCGTCAACTCCATCTAACAATACATAACAAATATGACCCCTTTAATGCGCCTTATAATCCGGTGCGCCTTATATATGAAAAAAGCTCAAAAATAGACTATTCATTGGCAGTGCACTTTATAATCCGGTGCGCCTTATATATGAAAAAAGATAACAAATAGACTATTCATCGGCAGTGCGCCTTATAATCCGGTGCGCCCTATGGTCCGGAAAATACTGTAATTTCAGCTTTGAGTCACAAAACAGAGGCAAACTATTTATTCTGCGGGACGGGACCATATTGTATTGTTTTGATCCATCCCAGCCACATACAGTTTGGTGTTCTATAATTTCAATGCAACTATAAAATGTTGGGGTTGTTTACTTCAGTAATATTGCCATCATGGTGCAGTCTACACGTATCTCTTATGTGTGACTGCCACACTGGTCACACTTATCATTACACCATGTGCCAGATAAAATAGCTTCGAGGTCGGCAAGCAAAACCGGAATTATTATGTACATTAGGCGCACTGGGTTATAAGGCGCACTGTCGAGTTTTGAAAAAAAATAAAGATACATTGTCTATATATATATATATAATAAATCCGAGAACTTTACTGCCCCCTGGTGTCTGTGCCGTCAACTCCATCTAACAATACATAACAAATATGACCCATTTAATGCGCCTTATAATCCGGTGCGCCTTATATATGAAAAAACATCAAAAATAGACTATTCATCGGCAGTGGGCATTATAATCCGGTGCGCCCTATGGTCCCAAAAATACGGTAATTGCAGCTTTGAGTCACGAGTCAGAGGCAAACTATTTATTCTGCGGGACGGGACCATATTGTATTGTTTTGAGCCATCCCAGCCACATACAGTTTGGTGTTCTATATTTTCAATGGAACTATAAAATGTTGGGGTTGTTTACTTCAGTCATATTGCCATCATGGCGTAGTCTACACGTATCTCTTATGTGTGACTGCCATCTACTGGTCACACTTATCATTACACCATGTGCCAGATAAAATAGCTTCGAGGTCGGCAAGCAAAACCGGAATTATTATGTACATTAGGCGCACTGGGTTATAAGGCGCACTGTCGAGTTTTGAAAAAAAAAAAATACATTGTCTATATATATATATAATAAATCCGAGAACTTTACTGCCCCCTGGTGTCTGTGCCGTCAACTCCATCTAACAATACATAACAAATATGACCCCTTTAAGGCGCCTTATAATCCGGTGCGCCTTATATATGAAAAAACATCAAAAATAGACTATTCATCGGCAGAGGGCCTTATAATCCGGTGCGCCCTATGGTCACAAATATACGGTAATTGCAGCTTTGAGTCACGAGTCAGAGGCAAACTATTTATTCTGCGGGACGGTACCATATTGTATTGTTTTGAGCCATCCCAGCCACATACAGTTTGGTGTTCTATATTTTCAATGGAACTTTAAAATGTTGGGGTTGTTTACTTCAGTCATATTGCCATCATGGTGCAGTCTACACGTATCTCTTATGTGTGACTGCCATCTACTGGTCACACTTATCATTACACCATGTGCCAGATAAAATAGCTTCGAGGTCGGCAAGCAAAACCGGAATTATTATGTACATTAGGCGCACTGGGTTATAAGGCGCAATGTCGAGTTTTGAAAAAAAAACAAAAAACATTGTCTATATATATATATAATAAATCCGAGAACTTTACTGCCCCCTGGTGTCTGCGCCGTCAACTCCATCTAACAATACATAACAAATATGACCCCTTTAATGCGCCTTATAATCCGGTGCGCCTTATATATGAAAAAACATAAAAAATAGACTATTCATCGGCAGTGGGCCTTATAATCCGGTGCGCCCTATGGTCCCAAAAATACGGTAATTGCAGCTTTGAGTCACGAGTCAGAGGAAAACTATTTATTCTGCGGGACGGGACCATATTGTATTGTTTTGAGCCATCCCAGCCACATACAGTTTGGTGTTCTATATTTTCAATGGAACTATAAAATGTTGGGGTTGTTTACTTCAGTCATATTGCCATCATGGAGTAGTCTACACATATCACTTATGTGTGACTGCCATCTACTGGTCACACTTATCATTACACCATGTGCCAGATAAAATAGCTTCGAGGTCGGCAAGCAAAACCGGAATTATTATGTACATTAGGCGCACTGGGTTATAAGGCGCACTGTCGAGTTTTGAAAAAAAAAAAAAAAAACATTGTCTATATATATATATATATATATATATATATATATATTTATATATATATATAAAACAAATCCGATAACTTTACTGCCCCCTGGTGTCTGTGCCGTCAACTCCATCTAGCAATACATAACAAATATGACCCCTTTAATGGGCCTTATAATCTGGTGCGCCTTATATATGAAAAAAGATAAAAAATAGACTATTCATCGGCAGTGCGCCCTATGATCTGGAAAATACGGTAATTGCCGCTTTGAGTCACAAAACAGAGGCAAACTATTTATTCTGCGGGACGGGACCATATTGTATTGTTTTGAGCCATCCCAGTAAAATGTTGGGGTTGTTTACTTTAGTCATATTGCCATCATGGTGCAGTCTACACGTATCTCTTATGTGTGACTGCCATCTACTGGTCACACTTATCATTATACCATGTGCCAAATAAAATAGCTTCGAGGTCGGCAAGCAAAACCAGACATATTCTGTACATTAGGCGCACCGGGTTATAAGGCGCACTGTTGAGTTTTGAAAAAAAACAAAACAACATTGGCTATATATATATATATATATATATATATATATATATATATATATATATATATATATATATATATATATATATATATATATATATATATATATATATATATATATATATATTTTTTTTAGGGGGTAACAGTCAATATTTATTCATTTATTTTATTTTATTTTTTTCTTATAAAATAAAAGTGAGCTTTTGTTAAACCAAATATTGTGTTTTTTTCCATATACAACAACCTATCTGGATTCGATAAGAGAATCGATAAGGAATCGGTTCGATAAGAGGATTCGATAATTTCTTATCAAACATCATCCTTACATACGTTGTCTATATATATATATATATATATATATAATCAATCATAACTTTACTGCCCCCTGGTGTCTGTGCCGTCAACTCCATCTAGCAATACATAACAAATATGACCTCTTTAATGCGCCTTATAATCTGGTGCGCCTTATATATGAAAAAAGATAAAAAATAGAATATTCATCGGCAGTGCGCCCTATGATATGGAAAATACGGTAATTGCCGCTTTGAGTCACAAAACAGAGGCAAACTATTCATTCTGCGGGACGGGACCATATTGTATTGTTTTGAGCCATCCCAGTAAAATGTTGGGGTTGTTTACTTTAGTCATATTGCCATCATGGTGCAGTCTACACGTATCTCTTATGTGTGACTGCCATCTACTGGTCACACTTATCATTATACCATGTGCCAAATAAAATAGCTTCGAGGTCGGCAAGCAAAACCAGACATATTCTGTACATTAGGCGCACCGGGTTATAAGGCGCACTGTTGAGTTTTGAAAAAAAAAACAACAACATTGGCTATATATATATATATATATATATATATATATATATATATATATATATATATATATATATATATATATATATATATATATATATATATATATATATATATATATATATATATTTTTTTTTTTTTTAGGGGGTAACAGTCAATATTTATTCATTTATTTTATTTTATTTTTTTCTTATAAAATAAAAGTGAGCTTTTGTTAAACCAAATATTGTGTTTTTTTCCATATACAACAACCTATCTGGATTCGATAAGAGAATCGATAAGGAATCGGTTCGATAAGAGGATTAGATAATTTCTTATCAAACATCGTCCTTACATACGTTGTCTATATATATATATATATATATATATATATATATATATATATATATATATATATATATATATATATATATATATATATATATATATATATATATATATATATATATATATATATATATATATATAATAAATCATAACTTTACTGCCCCCTGGTGTCTGTGCCGTCAACTCCATCTAGCAATACATAACAAATATGACCTCTTTAATGCGCCTTATAATCTGGTGCACCTTATATATGAAAAAAGATAAAAAATAGACTATTCATCGGCAGTGCGACTTATAATCCGGTGCGCCCTATGGTCCGGAAAATGCAGTAATTGCAGCTTCGAGTCACGAGTCAGAGGCAAACTATTTATTCTGCAGGACGGGGCCATATTGTATTGTTTTGATCCATCCCAGCCACATGCAGTTTGTCAGGCCAATAGAGAATGCGCGTGATAAGGAAAGAGAATGTTATCATATTTGCGTGTGTGGGAAGTCACTTTGGCAGCGTGACATCGTGTTTATGCATTAGTCGTGTTTACATTCTCACAGAGAGATGACACCAATCGACACTCAAAGATGACTTTGTACGGCGCAATTAACAAAGCGTGCTGGTGGTGATGTAACGACGGGCAATTCTGGACTTTTCCACCGGATACTTAACCACACGCCGAGGCGTTCTTCCAAAGAAACGACTGTTTTCGGTTAAACGCCGCTTGTTGTGACAAGGAGGTGGCCGGTATTGTGCATGCAGATTAAGACAGATCCCTGCCTACGGAAACATGCTCCTACTTAGAGGACTGACGTGGAGGGGACCCTGGTTGCTTAGGAACAATGACAAGATTGCACACAGTATAGAAACCTTGCACTGCCGAGGCCATTAAAATAGTCTTCATTCGAATGCAAGAAGCATCCGATGTATTTGTGAAAGTATTCAATCATGTTACAACTAGAATTCTATTGAATCGAGCCACAAATGGTCCGTGCGTATTTCACACCGTAAAAAGTGAAAAAGGCAAAATAAAGACCACTTTTGAGAGACCGAGTGAAAAAAACTCATTTCTAATAGGAAACACCTTTTTTTTTTTTTTAACCACCGTTACAAAATATATGCAGACTAATAAGAGAGAAATATGTTAAGAAGTTGCAATATAAGGACTATAATCTAAATAAGCTTGAAAGCAGACTATACTCTGCAATAAACACTTGGTGTTGTTAATTTAATGAAAAATTGGATTGAATTGAATTGAATTTTTATTTTTTTCATTTTCAGTGAATGTGCTGACAGATAAATTACCGTATTTTCCGGACTATAAGGACTATAATCTAAATCAGTTGAGAGCGGACTGTACTCTGCAAAAGGTGAGGGCGGACCTACGTCACTTCCGCCTACCAATCCCCTAGCAACCGGGAATTCGTTGAAAACGAGCCAGCTCACAGCGAACACAGCATTGACAGAAAAAGCATTTAACGAGCGTCGTGGCTTGGAAGTCGGCGTTAAATCCTTCATTTACGCATTTTTACTTATTCGCATATCGTGTGAAAAAACGAAAATGTATTATTTGCGTCAGACTCGTCTCAGTGAACTTTAAAGCTTCTCAGGCTTTGCTTGGCTTGCTAGTTAGCTTAGCCTGCGCGCTACTAAGAAAGAGACGCGGAAGTTATCAACAACAAGATCAAGTGTTAGTGTATAAAATATTGAGAGATTTGAGGGCTACATGTATTGTTTAAACAGAAGGGGGAGGTGGCAAAATAACCTAATAAGGAAAGTAATACCAAGATTACGGGTAAATAATACTGGAATGTCCGGCAAAAAACCCCAAAAGAAAGCAAACTGACCCCTAGTAGCCCGGTCCTTGTAAGTTGTAGCCTTATGAAGGCGCAGTACACCAGGCGAATAATGTACAAAATATACGTCTTTGTATTGAAAAGTCTTGCAGACAGCATTTTGCGACTGTCTTGAAAAGTTGATTAAATGGCAACATGAAAATTATAGGGTTTATTGGTTTTTAAAAACCCAACTGTTAAGTGCAAATTTAAACGAAACCGGTTTTCGAAAATAGCTAGCTAGGCTATAGACTATATAACAGGGGTCACCAACCTTTTTGAAAGCAAGAGCTACTTCTTGGGTACTGATTAATGCGAAGGGCTACCAGTTTGATACACACTTAAATAAATTGCCAAAAATAGCCAATTTGCTCAAATTACCTTTAACTCTATGTTATTATTAATAATTAATGATATTTACACTTAATTGAATGGTTTAAGAGAGGAGAAAACACGAAAAAAATGACAAATTTTGAAACATAGTTTATCTTCAATTTCGACTCTTTAAAATTCAAAATTCAACCGAAAAAAAAAAGAGAAAAACTAGCTAATTTAAATCTTTTTGAAAAAAATTAAAAAAATAATTTTTGGAACATCAATAGTAATTTTTCCTGATTAAGATACATTTTAGAATTTTGATGACATGTTTTAAATAGGTTAAAATCCAATCTGCACTTTGTTAGAATATATAACAAATTGGACCAAGCTATATTTATAACAAAGACAAATCATTATTTTCTTCTAGATTTTCCAGAGCAAAAATTTTAAAAGAAATTCAAATGACTTTGAAATAAGATTTAAATTTGATTCTAGACATTTTCTAGATTTGCCAGAATAATTTTTTTGGAATTTTAATCATAATAAGTTTGAAGAAATATTTCACAAATATTCTTCGTCGAAAAAACAAGCTAAAATTAAGAATTCAATTAAAATGTATTTATTATTCTTTACAATGATAAAAAAAAAATGTACTTGAACATTGATTTAAATTGTCAGGAAAGAAGAGGAAGGAATTTAAAAGGTAAAAAGGTATATGTGTTTAAAAATTCTAAAATCATTTTTAAGGTTGTAATTGTTTTTCTGAAAGTTATAAGAAGCAAAGTAAAAAAAAATTAATGAATTTATTTAAACAAGTGAAGTCCAAGTCTTTAAAATATTTTCTTGGATTTTCAAATTCTATTTGAGTTTTGTCTCTCTTAGAATTAAAACTATCGGGCAAAGCGAGACCAGCTTGCTAGCAAATAAATACAATTTAAAAAATAGAGGCAGCTCACTGGTAAGTGCTGCTATTTGAGCTATTTTTAGAACAGGCCAGCGGGCTACTCATCTGGGGCCGTACTTATCAAGCTTCTTAGAGTGCCATTTTACACTTAAGTCCTGAGAATTTGCGAAATTTAGTCCTACTCTCTAACTTAAGAATAAAAGCTTTTTATCAACGTTCTTAAGTCTAAGAATCACTCCTACTCTCCACGATATTTAAGAGACCTTCAGAGGTGTCTTAAGTGGTTAGGAGTTGCCAGCAGGGGATGGCACTGAGGCGAGAGAGACGTGCGCGAACATTCAGGGAACGGAACAATGTTTTTTTTTTTTTTTGATGACGAGCAGCTGATCAAACGGTATTGTTTAGACAGAGCGGATATTATTTTTGTCACAGATTTAATACTTTTCGATTCCTTGTTGATTTCTGCATGTGTCTGCAGTGGGCTAGTATATATAGAGCCACCCACACCAGTTTCAAATTAGTTGCCTAATTAATGAATTGGAAAGAAAATGTTATGACAGTAGCGTATGTGTGGCCCTTTAATAGGTGACAGCATGTGAGGTGAGTGACGTCAGTGAGTGTGTGGGCGATAGAAGAGAGGGAGCGGTAGCGTGAGTGCCGGCGGGGACTAGTTTGTTGTGTATTATTTTGTAGTTTATTGTCAAAATATACACTCCCATTGTCCACTTAAATATTTCCAAGATATTTCTTTATTCTTAGACAACGGATTCCCTTCCGTGATTGGTCATTTCTATGGACACAGAAATGACGTCACCTAAAATTCCGTTTACGGCACATAGCAATGTCGTAATTCAGCTCTGAGTGTGACACTTAAGATTCAGTCCTACACTTCGCTGAAAGTGTGAGTAAGACGCTTGATAACTAACTTCTAAGTGCAGCTTTCAGCGAAGAATTTATTTACTCTTAAGTCAACTCTTAGCAGACTTCTTAAGAGTAATTCTAAGAAGCTTGATAAGTACGGCCCCTGGTCCTTACGGGCTACCTGGTGCCCGCGGGCACCGCGTTGGTGACCCCTGGACTATATAGTATATACCGCATGTTATTTTTGTACAACAACAACTTTCGCTGTCGAACGTTATAAGGTACAAATTCAACAAGTACAACGTTAGCACGGACGGTATAGCCAAGTTGTGGCTAAGAAGGTGGATTTTTGTTCCTTATATTTACCAGAAACGAAGTGATCCGAACACACGACCCGGGACTTTGGGGGACTCCAGTGAGAACCGTCCTCGTTTTCCCGGTGTAAAGCTGCGAGCCATTTGTCTCGTCTCTTTGGGCTTTTATCACGCTTTGGCAGAACAAAATACGACCTTTGTTTTCCCTGTTTCCGGTTGTGGTTAGCACAACCAAAAACAACACAGTTTTTTGGCATTTTGGAGGCAGAATGACGGGTTTAACCAGCGTAGGTCGACAGGTTAAAGAGTAATGGCAACGGTTTGTTTTCAACGCCAGTCTGGTTGCTATGGCTCGAAGAACCCGTATGTAGCTCAGTTGCCCGGATGTCGGCCCTCACCTATACACATTTTTTGTTGTTGTTTGAATGAGAAATTGGATTTAATTTAAGTGTTTTTTTATTTTCCATTTTCAGTGAAAGTGCTGATGGATAAGTTGAAAATAAAAAGACAACAAAAAATTGAGCATAAAAAAAATCTGACTACTATACAAATGGACAGTAGTGCAATAAATAAATAAAAAACATGGCATCTATATGTAGACTGTGTACAATATGTTTGTATATACGTATGTATTCATTAATAAAAGTACAAATTAACATATCTCTCTTTTCATAAAAAGAAAAAATCTTTAAAAAAAAAAAAATCCCAATTTATTTTGAAAGTAGAGGAAAGTAGGTTTTTATGTTGAAATGTCCTCGTGCAAACAGGAAGTGATAATCGTTCATTTTACATCGCTTGTGACTAAAAGAACATTTGAGGCTAAAGAGGCAAATTTCAGATAAAGTATGTTTTGTTCAATTCAAAACATAAAAGTCCATAAACTTAAAATAGTCTTCATTCGAATGCAAGAAGCATCCGATGTATTTGTGAAAGTATTCAATCATGTTACAACTAGAATGCTATTGAATTGAGCCACAAAGGATCCGTGCGCATTTCACACAGTAAAAAGTGAAAAAGGCAAAATAAGGACCACTTATCAATTTCGAGAGAGACCCATTGAAAAAAACTCATTTCTAATAAGAAACACCTTTTTTATTTTATTTTATTTTTTTTTAGTTTTTTTTTTAGCAGCGCATAAAATATATGCAGACTAATAAGAGAGAAATATGTTAAGAAGTTGCAGATGGGTGGACAATATAAGAACTATAATCTAAATAAGCTTGAAAGCAGACTATACTCTGCAATAAACACTTGTTGTTGTTAATTTAATGAAAAATTGGATTGAATTGAATTGAATTTTTATTTTTTTCATTTTCAGTGAATGTGCTGACGGATAAGTTACCGTATTTTCCGGACTATAAGGCGAACTTAAAATATATAATTTTTCTCAAAACTCGACAGTGCGCCTTATAACCCGGTGCGCCTAATGTACGGAATAATTCTGGTTTTGCTTACCGACCTCGAAGCAATTTTTTTTTGGTACATGATGAAATGATAAGTGTGACCAGTAGATGGCAGTCAAACATAAGAGATACGTGTAGACTGCACTGTGATGGCAGTCACACATAAGAGATACGTGGAGACTGCAATATGACTCAAGTAAACAACACCAACATGTTCTATGTTCCATTGAGAATATAGAACATTACACACGGTGCTCAAAAAACTATCAAAATGTTTTAGTAGGACTTTGGTAAGCTATGAAGCCACACCACTTGATGGATTGTACTGTGCTTCAACATAGGAGTATTACTATGGTGTGTGTATAAGGTAAGTCATATTATCTGCCATTTAGTTTCGCAATATTATGCAAAAGCAACTTTTCTTACCTTCTGGTACCTGCTGATCTGTATTTGGGATCTGCATAATACCTGAAAAATTGCACGTGTCCGCCTTTGTAGTCCGTGCCGACCCTGTAGTCGATAAACTTCTTATTTTTCTGTACCTTCTTGTTATGGGACATTCATCCTCCGCTGTTGCCATTTCTAATATAAAGTAGTGTAAAGTTCTTACTTATATCTGTCAGTAAACTCGCCATGAAAGCGCTAAAACATACCGGTGTAGTGAGTTTACATTATTCACCCAAGGAACTTTAATTATTAGAGAGATCCGGTTGGACAGTTTTTCACGGGACACATTTCCGGATGAGGAGTAGCTGCTCCGTTATTGATTGAAGTAAAGTCTGAATGTCATTAAAACAGTTAGCGCCATCTTTTGACACTTCTTCCACTCCCGTCATGGCGCGCTACAATGCTACAACAAAGATGACGGGGAGAAGACGCTGCCGAAGATCCTGGGTGCATCTCGCATGAGAGGAAGAGGAGGGGTTAATAATTTTGCAATGCAGTCTGCTGAAAATGGGGGAAAGCTCCACTCTACATAGCAACTGACGCTGTGGTCAAAGTTGGAATGGCGGCTGAAGTGGATCGGGCACTCCCGCAATTCGTCACGTTTCATGTGTCAGGTAAGCCGAATAGTGCCTGTATGTCTTGCCATTGTGTCATTCAAACCCTTTTTCAAAAAAAAAAATTCCACACTAGCTGAAATTAAGTTGTCACTTTGACGTTTTGATTCCAAAGCAGGTTTTCCATTAGTTTGTTGGTAAACAACGATAATAACCCCAAAAATGTTTTAAATATGTAATATTATCATGAAGTGGCCTTCCAAGGGCTTTGGTATCTGCCATGTGGCCCACGATAAAAAATAGTTTGACGCCCTTGCACTATACTGACCAACATTTAAAAAAAACAGCAGCGTAGTAGGCCTAAGTATTTATCAAAAAACAAGGCAGAGGTTTTATTCAACAAGTATATTCATTATTTTGGCCACCCAGTTTGAACGGTAACACTGTGTTTGAATACAGGAAAATAAAACTCTGTACTTTAATCAAGTGAGTCTTTGACGTACCACTAGATGGAGCCACAGTTTGAGAATCCCTGTTCTAACTTAAAGGGGACCTATTATTGGAAAACAACTTTTCTTACCTATTGGTTGTGACGCTCGGGTCACATGACGGCGATACTGGTGTGTTCCCAGGATGCAGAAGACCGGAGGAAACAACGTGCCGAAGCATAGGGCAGGCAATGCAAAAAAACGAAACTGAAACTGACGGGCAGCAAAAACAACAAAACAAAATGCTGGAGGACAGCAAAAACTCCCGGGAGGAGGAAATGGCGTCCACACGAATGACTATTGATTCTAAACAAAGAATGGCGGTTCAGACTCAACTTAAATAGACCTAATTGCGAACAGAAAGCAGGTGCGGTGGGAAAAGTGCTCAAAGGTGGGGCGTAAAGCTGCGGCAGGAAAGGAGAAAACAGGAAGTGAAAAACCACAAAATAAGAGCGCAAGACAGGAACTGAAACCACACACAGAAAAACACCAGGAAAGTCAGGATAAGGCATGATCTGATACAACAGATCATGTCATTGGTAGCTGTTTTTGGTGTATTTGTCATTTGGACACCTACCGAATTTTGGAAATCAAACCATTGCGGGGATATTTATAAAACAATCTGGTCTTCCTGCATATGAGCCGTTTGATTTCGCACAACTTTATGACAAAATATACCTTATTTTTTGCTATCCTCTTGAAGATGGTCTGTAACATTTGGAC
>NC_084739.1:64758108-64773108 GCF_033978785.1 Entelurus aequoreus
GACGTTTAATCAATGTTGGTTTCTGACATTGATTTGACCATTGAATTTTGGTCATTTTTCAACCAATATTCTGCAACACAAATACAACGTTGAAACAACATACTTTTTGATGACGTTTAATCAATGTATGGTTCTGACGTTGATTTGACCATTGAATTTTGGTCATTATTGTACCAATATTCTACAACACACATACAATGTTGAAACAACATACTTTTTGACAGGGTCTATTTGTGACGTTGATTTGACCATTGAACTTTGGTAATTTCCCAACCAATATTCTACAACTCAAACATAACGTTGAAACAACATGCTTTTTGACGACGTTAAATCAATGTTGGGTTCTGACATTGATTTGACCATTGAAATTTGGTCATTTCCTAACCAATATTCTACAACTTAAACATAGCGTTGAAACTACATGCTTTTTGACGACGTTTAATCAATCTTGGGTTCTGACGTTGATTTGACCATTGAATTTTGGTCTTTTCCCAACCAATATTCTACCACACAAATACAAAGTTGAAACAACATGCTTATTGACGACGTTTATTCAACGTCGGGTTCTGACGTTGATTTGACCATTGAAATTTGGTAATTTCTTAACAAATATTCTACAACACAAACCTAACATTGAAACAACATGCTTTTTGACAATGTTTAATCAATTTTGGGTTCTGAAGTTGGTCTGACGTTTGAAAATTGGTCATTTCCTAACCAATATTTTACAACACACATACAATGTTAAAACAACATGCTTTTTGACAGCGTTTATTCAACATTAGGTTGTGACGTTGATTTGACCAATGAATTTTGGTCATTTCCCAACCAATATTCTACAACTCAAACATAACGTTGAAACAACATGCTTTTTGACAACGTTTGATCAATGCTGGGTTTTAAAGGCCTACTGAAAGCCACTACTACCGACCACGCAGTCTGATAGTTTATATATCAATGATGAAATCTTAACATTGCAACACATGCCAATACGGCCGGGTTAACTTATAAAGTGCAATTTTAAATTTGCCGCTAAACTTCCGGTTCGAAACGCCTCTGAGGATGACGTATGCGCGTGACGTAGCCCGGGGAACACGGGTATGGCTTCCACATTGAAGCCATTACGAAATAGCTGTTTTCATCTCATTCTGGATGTATTCTGGACATCTGTGTTGGTGAATCTGTTGCAATTATGTTCATTGCATTATGGAGAAAGAAGCTGAGCAAGCAAAGAAGAAAGTTCTCGGTGCAAAGCGGACGTATTTTGCGGAGGAAGTCAGCAGCAACACAACACAGCCGGCGGTGTTTCTTTGTTTACATTCCCGAAAGATGCAGTCAAGATCGAAGAACTCGGATAACAGAGACTCTTACCAGGAGGATTTTTGACTTCGATACACAGACGCCTGTAGAGAACTGGGACAACACAGACTCTTACCAGGATTACTTTGATTTGAGACGCAGATGTGCTACCGTGAGTATGCAGCTTTGGCTTCCAAACATTTGATCGCTTGACCGTACGTGCGCGTCACGTACGTAACTTTGTTTAAATATATAAGCTTTATGAACCTTGGGTTAGGTGAACGGTCTTTTGGGCTGAGTGATTGTGTGTGTTGATCAGGTGTTTGAATTGTATTGGCGTGTTCTATGGAGCTAGGAGCTAGCAGAGGAGCTAGGAGCTAGCATAACTAACACGTAGGTGTTTTTATGCAGGATTAATTTGTGGCATATTAAATATAAGCCTGGTTGTGTTGTGGCTAATAGAGTATATATATGTCTTGTGTTTATTTACTGTTGTAGTCATTCCCAGCTGAATATCAGGTACGGTGAGTAGCAGCTGCGCTTCCAAACATTTGATCGCTTGCCAGTACGTGCGCGTCACGCACGTAACTTTGTTTAAATATATAAGTTTTCTGACGGAGAGTTTATTAAGGAGTGCTTATTGGACTCTGTTGCGCTGATATGCCCGGAGACATGGACTTTTTTTCGCTAACTTTGGATGAGAGCTCTGATGTACGTGACACCGCCCAGCTGCTCTTCTTCTTACGTGGGATAACTGCAGACTTTCAAATCACGGAGTAGCTGGCAGCCATGCAGTCAATTAAAGAGACAACCACAGGTAATGACTTGTTCACATAGGTAAATGCGTGTTGGGACAAGCTGGCAGGTGTGACAATACAATCCACTTTATTTATATAGCACATTTAAACAACAAAATGTTTCCAAAGTGCTGCACAACAATATTAAAAACAATATTCAAATATTATCCTTAGCTCCACCAATGACTGAATAAAAAGAAAAAACAATTACATAAAAAAACAATATAAAAAACAATATAAAATAAATATGATTAAAAACTATTTTTAACAACAGATGGTTGTCCAAATCTGATGGGGAAAAATGTTGGATAATGCAGGATAAAGTGACCATCAAAAGCAATCTACTTTTGTATAAAGTTAAGTTAAGTTACATTAAATTATTATTATTATTATTAATTATTATTATTATTATCATCATTATTATTTATCTTACGGTATATCAAAAATAATATTGAGCAAAATTTAATTGAAATATTGTCGTGTGGCCCTCCAGCAGTGCTCGGGTTGCTCATGCGGCCCCCGGTGAAAATTAATTGCCCACCCCTGGGTTAGGTGAACGGTCTTTTGGGCTGAGTGATTGTGTGTGTTGTGCAGGTGTTTGAATTGGATTGGCGGCTTCTATGGAGCTAGGAAATAGGAGCTAGCATAGGAGCTAGGAGCTAGCATAACAAACACTGAGGTGTTTATATGCAGGATTAATTTGTGGCATATTAAATATAAGCCTGGTTGTGCTGTGGCTAATAGAGTATATATATGTCTTGTGTTTATTTACTGTTGTAGTCATTCGCAGCTGAATATCAGGTCACCCCCGGCTCTCACAGCATCTTCCCTACCTGAATAGCTTTAACTCCCCACTAGTCCTTCACTTGCACTTTACTCATCCACAAATCTTTCATCCTCGCTCAAATTAATGGGGAAATTGTCGCTTTCTCGGTCCGAATCTCTCTCACTTCATGCGGCCATCATTGTAAACAATAGGGAACTTTGCGTATATGTTCAATTGACTACGTCACGCTACTTCCGGTAGGGGCAAGCCTTTTTTTTTGATCAGATACCAAAAGTTGCGATCTTTATCGTCGTTGTTCTATACTAAATCCTTTCAGCAAAAATATGGCAATATCGCGAAATGATCAAGTATGACACATAGAATAGATCTGCTATCCCCGTTTAAATAAAAAAAAATCATTTCAGTAGGCCTTTAATGTTGGTTCAACCATAGAAATTTGGTCATTTTCCAAACAATATTCTACAACACAAATACAACGTTAAAACAACATGCTTTTTGACGACGTTTATTCAATGTCAGGTGCTGACTTGGTTTGACCATTGAAATTTGGTAATTTCCCAACCAATATTCTACAACACAAATACAACGTTAAAACAACATGCTTTTTGACGACGTTTAATCAATGTTGGTGTCTGACGTTGATTTGACCATTGATATTTGGTCATTTCCTAATCAATATTCTACAACACAAACCTAACATTGAAACACCATGCTTTTTGACAACGTTTAATCAATTTTGGGTTCTGACGTTGGTTCGACCATTGAAATTTGGTCATTTCCCAACCAATATCTAGCAGACACAAGACAATGAAACAACGTTGAGAACTTGGTGAATTGGGTCCTGACGTTGAGGAACTCAAACATAACGTTGAAACAACATGCTTTTTGATGACGCTTAATAAATGTTGGGTTCTGATATTGATTTGATCGTTGAATATTGGTCTCTATTCAACCAATATTCTGCAACACAAATACAACGTTGAAACAACATGCTTTTTGATGACGTTTAATAAATGTTGGGTTCTGATATTGATTTGATCGTTGAATATTGGTCATTTCCCGACCAATATTCTACAACACAAATACAACGTTGAAACAACATGCTTTTTGACTACGTTTATTCAACGTCAGGTTGTGACGTTGATTTGACCATTGAAATTTGGTCACTTCCCAACCAATATTCTACAACTCAAACATAACGTTGAAACAACATGCTTTTTGACGACGTTTATTCAACGTCAGGTTGTGACGTTGATTTGACCATTGAAATTTGGTAATCTCCTAACCAATATTCTACAACACAAACCTAACATTGAAACAACATGCTTTTTGACAATGTTTAATCAATTTTGGGTTCTGATGTTGGTCTGACCATTGAAATTTGGTCATTTCCCAACCAATATTTTGCAACACAAATACAACGTTGAAACAACATGCTTTTTGACGATGTTTAATCAATGTTGGATTCTGACGTTGATTTGACCATTGAATTTTTGTCATTTCCCAACCAATATTCTACAACACAAATACAACGTTGAAACAACATGCTTTTTGACGACGTTTAATCAATGTTGGGTTCTGACGGTGATTTGACCATTGAAATTTAGTCATTTCCTAACCAATATTCTACAACACAAACCTAAGATTGAAACAACATGCTTTTTGACGACGTTTAATCAATGTATGGTTCTGATGTTAATTTGACCATTGAATTTTGGTCATAATTCAACCAATATTCTAAAACACAAATACAACGTTGAAACAGCATACTTTTTGACAACGTCAATTCAATGTCAGGTTGTGACGTTGATTTGACCATTGAATATTGGTCATTTCCCAACCAATATTCTACAACACAAATACAACGTTGAAACAACATGCTTTTTGACGACGTTTAATCAATGTTGGGTTCTGACATTAATTTGACCATTGAATTTTGGTCATTTCCCAACCAATATTCTGCAACACAAACCTAACATTGAAACAACATGCTTTTTGACAACGTTTAATCAATTTTGGGTTCTGAAGTTGGTCTGACCATTGAAATTTGGTCATTTCCTAACCAATATTTTACAACACACATACCATGTTGAAACAACATGCTTTTTGACAGTGTTTATTCAACATTAGGTTGTGACGTTGATTTGACCAATGAATGTTGGTCATTTCCCAACCAATATTCTACAACTCAAACATAATGTTGAAACAACATGCTTTTTGACGACGTTCGATCAATGCTGGGTTTTAATGTTGGTTCAACCATAGAAATGTGGTCATTTTCCAAACAATATTCTACAACACAAATACAACGTTAAAACAACATGCTTTTTGACGACGTCTAATCAATGTTGGGTTCTGACGTTGATTTGACCATTGAATTTTGGTCATTTCCCAACCAATATTCTGCAGCACAAACCTAACATTGAAACTTTTAATCAATTTTGGGTTCTGAAGTTGGTCTGACGATTGAAATTTGGTCATTTCCTAACCAATATTTTACAACACACATACAATGTTAAAACAACATGCTTTTTGACAGTGTTTATTCAACATTAGGTTGTGACGTTGATTTGACCAATGAATGTTGGTCATTTCCCAACCAATATTCTACAACTCAAACATAATGTTGAAACAACATGCTTTTTGACGACGTTTGATCAATGCTGGGTTTTAATGTTGGTTCAACCATAGAAATTTGGTCATTTTCCAAACAATATTCTACAACACAAATACAACGTTAAAACAACATGCTTTTTGACGACGTCTAATCAATGTTGGGTTCTGACGTTGATTTGACCGTTGAATTTTGGTCATTTCCCAACCAATATTCTATGACACGAATATAATGTTGAAACAACATGCTTTTTGACGACTGTTAATCAATGTTGGGTTCTGATGTTGATTCGACAATAGAAATGTGGTCATTTCCCAACCAATATTCTACAACACAAATACAACGTTGAAACAACATGCTTTTTGACAACGTTTAATCAATGTTGGGTTCTGACGTTGATTTGACCATTTTGGTAATTTCCCAACCAATATTTTGCAACACAAATACAACGTTGAAACAACATGCTTTTTGACCACGTATATTCAATGTCAGGTTCTGACGTTGATTTGACAATTGAATTTTGGTCATTTCCCAACCAATATTCTGCAGCACAAACCTAACATTGAAACAACATGCTTTTTGACAACTTTTAATCAATTTTGGGTTCTGATGTTGGTCTGACCATTGAAATTTGGTCATTTCCTAACCAATATTTTACAACACACATACAATGTTAAAACAACATGCTTTTTGACAGCGTTTATTCAACATTAGGTTGTGACGTTGATTTGACCAATGAATTTTGGTCATTTCCCAACCTATATTGTACAACTCAAACATAATGTTGAAACAACATGCTTTTTGACGACGTTTGATCAATGCTGGGTTTTAATGTTGGTTCAACCATAGAAATTTGGTCATTTTCCAAACAATATTCTACAACACAAATACAACGTTAAAACAACATGCTTTTTGACGACGTCTAATCAATGTTGGGTTCTGACGTTGATTTGACCGTTGAATTTTGGTCATTTCCCAACCAATATTCTATGACACGAATATAATGTTGAAACAACATGCTTTTTGACGACTGTTAATCAATGTTGGGTTCTAATGTTGATTCGACGATAGAAATGTGGTCATTTCCCAACCAATATTCTACAACACAAATACAACGTTGAAACAACATGCTTTTTGACAACGTTTAATCAATGTTGGGTTCTGACGTTGATTTGACCATTTTGGTAATTTCCCAACCAATATTTTGCAACACAAATACAACGTTGAAACAACATGCTTTTTGACGACGTATATTCAATGTCAGGTTCTGACGTTGATTTGACCATTGAATTTTGGTCATTTCCCAACCAATATTCTGCAGCACAAACCTAACATTGAAACAACATGCTTTTTGACAACTTTTAATCAATTTTGGGTTCTGATGTTGGTCTGACCATTGACATTTGGTCATTTCCTAACCAATATTTTACAACACACATACAATGTTAAAACAACATGCTTTTTGACAGCGTTTATTCAACATTAGGTTGTGACGTTGATTTGACCAATGAATTTTGGTCATTTCCCAACCTATATTGTACAACTCAAACATAATGTTGAAACAACATGCTTTTTGACGACGTTTGATCAATGCTGGGTTTTAATGTTGGTTCAACCATAGAAATTTGGTCATTTTCCAAACAATATTCTACAACACAAATACAACGTTAAAACAACATGCTTTTTGACGACGTCAAATCAATGTTGGGTTCTGACGTTGATTTTAACGTTGAATTTTGGTCATTTCCCAAACAATATTCTATGACACGAATATAATGTTGAAACAACATGCTTTTTGACGACTGTTAATCAATGTTGGGTTCTAATGTTGATTCGACAATAGAAATGTTGTCATTTCCCAACCAATATTCTACAACACAAATACAACGTTGAAACAACATACTTTTTGACAACGTTTAATCAATGTTGGGTTCTAATGTTGATTCTGTCAGGCTTGGGCGAATGAAGACACTTACAATGCGAATGTTGGGTTCTGACGTTGATTTGACCATTGAATTTTGGTCATTACCCAACCAATATTCTACAACACAAATACAACGTTGAAACAACATGCTTTTTGACAACGTTTAATCAATGTTGGGTTCTGACGTTGATTTGACCATTTTGGTAATTTCCCAACCAATATTTTGCAACACAAATACAACGTGGAAACACCATGCTTTTTGGCGACATTTAATCAATTTTGGGTTCTGACGTTGGTCCGACCATTGAAATTTGCTAATTTCCCAACCAATATCTAGCAGACACATGACAATGAAACAACGTTGAGAACTTTGTGAATTCGGTCCTGACGTTGAGCAACTCAAACATAACGTTGAAACAACATGCTTTTTGACGACGTTTAATCAATGTTGGGTTCTGACGTTGATTTGACCGTTAAATTTTGGTCATTTCCCAACCAACAACGTGGATCCAACGTTGGACATCAGCAATAGTTGTACAAATACAACTATTTTGTGACGTGGTTTTAAAGTCAGTTTTAAAAGACACAATCAACGTTGTATCAATGTCTTGTGCCTGCTTGGTAGGCACAGGTGCATTGTTGCATTGTTGTATTTATACCGCATGTAAAGACGAATGCTCGAGTGTAACAGCAGTTTTAGTTTTTACTCTGCAGTATTTTTAGTCCAGCCTTTGGTAAGTCAAAGATACAGTTTGTGCTGTTTTTGTACTGTTTAATAAGACTCCAACTATTACACTGTGGAATGATAAATGATGTAAATGCCCGTGCCCCGAGAGTACTTTGTGAAAGGAAAATGAATCAACAAAGACTTGAGAGAAATGATCCCTGCGTGTAGACTAGACGTTGATGAATGCACGTGCCAAATTTCCTGACTATTAATTCATATCCGCACTAAATCACTCAATGGGAATTTGTGAGTCTTGCCCGTGCTCACCCGCTTTTCAGCCCACTATGACAGAACAACCCGACTTGTTTGTGTGGTTTTTTTTTCATTTTTACCGTGGACAAATGTCACGGATTGTGGTCGACCTTGGAGGTCACACGCGGTACTGCAAATGAAACCCAGGAGAAGCTACTGTATCCTCAAAGCCCAAGCAGGGTGGTGGAGATAATGATGTGCTTTTTGTGCTGAGGCGGCAGTCTCCCTTCCAAGAGTCCTCACTGATTGATATTTTATAGCGAGTATTTTTTTTTTTTTAATTCTTTTTTATGGATTGTTTTATTTGCACAAGGCTGCCTGCCCTTTGCCTGAAGGGAGAAGTGAAAGTGGTGATTTAGGTGACGGTTGCAGCGACGGTTAACACTTTGCAACTTGCACAGCAAAGTCGATCGATACCAAAGTGTTGAGTAACTTGCTGTTTGAATACGGTAGTGTCAGGGGAAGGACCACCAATCTGATTTAAAAAAAAATTAAGGCTATGGCAGGGGTCGGCAACCCAAAATGTTGAAAGAGCCATATTAAACCAAAAATTAAAAAAAAAAAAAAAAATTCTCTGGAGACGCAAAAAATGAAAAGCTGTATATAAGTGTTAGAATGAAGACAACACATGATGTAAGTGTCTATGCTAGTTGTATTAGCCTACTATCAAAATGACTTTAAAAGTCTTATATAAGTGTTATAATGAAGACAACACATGATGTAAGTGTCTATATTAGCCTACTATCAAAATGACTTTAAAAGTCTTATATAAGTGTTATAATGAAGACAACACATGATGTAAGTGTCTATATTAGTTATATTAGCCTACTATCAAAATGACTTTAAAAGTCTTATATAAGTGTTATAATGAAGACAACACATGATGTAAGTGTCTATATTAGTTGTATTAGCCTACTATCGAAATGACTTTAAAAGTCTTATATAAGTGTTATAATGAAGGCAACACATGATGTAAGTGTCTATATTATTTATATTAGCCTACTATCAAAATGACTTTAAAAGTCTTATATAGGTGTTATAATGAAGGCAACACATGATGTAAGTGTCTATATTAGCCTACTATCAAAATGACTTTAAAAGTCTTATATAAGTGTTATAATGAAGGCAACACATGACGTAATTGTCTATATTATATATATTAGCCTACTATCAAAATGACTTTAAAAGTCTTGTATAGGTGTTATAATGAAGGCAACACATGATGTAAGTGTCTATATTAGCCTACTATCAAAATGACTTTAAAAGTCTTATATAAGTGTTATAATGAAGGCAACACATGACGTAATTGTCTATATTATATATATTAGCCTACTATCAAAATGACTTTAAAAGTCTTATATAGGTGTTATAATGAAGGCAACACATGATGTAAGTGTCTATATTAGCCTACTATCAAAATGACTTTAAAAGTCTTATATAAGTGTTATAATGAAGGCAACACATTACATAAATGTATATTTTAGCTATAATAGCCTACTATCAAAATGACTTTAAAAGTCTTATATAAGTGTTATAATGAAGACAACACATGATGTAAGTGTCTATGTTAGCCTACTATCAAAATGACTTTAAAAGTCTTATATAAGTGTTATAATGAAGACAACACATGATGTAAGTGTCTATATTAGCCTACTATCAAAATGACTTTAAAAGTCTTATATAAGTGTTATAATGAAGACAACACATGATGTAAGTGTCTATATTAGTTATATTAGCCTACTATCAAAATGACTTTAAAAGTCTTATATAAGTGTTATAATGAAGACAACACATGATGTAAGTGTCTATATTAGCCTACTATCAAAATGACTTTAAAAGTCTTATATAAGTGTTATAATGAAGACAACACATGATGTAAGTGTCTATATTAGTTATATTAGCCTACTATCAAAATGACTTTAAAAGTCTTATATAAGTGTTATAATGAAGACAACACATGATGTAAGTGTCTATATTAGCCTACTATCAAAATGACTTTAAAAGTCTTATATAAGTGTTATAATGAAGGCAACACATGACGTAAGTGTCTATATTATTTATATTAGCCTACTATCAAAATGACTTTAAAAGTCTTATATAGGTGTCATAATGAAGGCAACACATGATGTAAGTGTCTATATTAGCCTACTATCAAAATGACTTTAAAAGTCTTATATAAGTGTTATAATGAAGGCAACACATGACGTAATTGTCTATATTATATATATTAGCCTACTATCAAAATGACTTTAAAAGTCTTATATAGGTGTTATAATGAAGGCAACACATGATGTAAGTGTCTATATTAGCCTACTATCAAAATGACTTTAAAAGTCTTATATAAGTGTTATAATGAAGGCAACACATGACGTAATTGTCTATATTATATATATTAGCCTACTATCAAAATGACTTTAAAAGTCTTATATAGGTGTTATAATGAAGGCAACACATGATGTAAGTGTCTATATTAGCCTACTATCAAAATGACTTTAAAAGTCTTATATAAGTGTTATAATGAAGGCAACACATTACATAAATGTATATTTTAGCTATAACAGCCTACTATCAAAATGACTTTAAAAGTCTTATATAAGTGTTATAATGAAGGAAACACACAACGTAAGTGTCTATATTAGCTCTAATAGCCTACTATCAAAATGACTTTAAAAGTCTTATATAAGTGTTATAATGAAGACAACACATGATGTAAGTGTCTATGTTAGCCTACTATCAAAATGACTTTAAAAGTCTTATATAAGTGTTATAATGAAGGAAACACACGACGTAAGTGTCTATATTAGCTATAATAGCCTACTATCAAAATGACTTTAAAAGTCTTATATAAGTGTTATAAGGAAGACAACACATGATGTAAGTGTCTATATTAGCTATATTAGCCTACTATCAACATGGCTTTAAAATTATTATATAAGTGTTATAATGAAGACAACACATGATGTGTCTTTTTTAGTTATATTAGCCTACTATCAAAATTACTTTAAAAGTCTAATATAAGTGTTATAATGAAGACAACACATGACGTAAGTGTCAATAGTAGCTATATTAGCCTACTATCAACATGGCTTTAAAATTATTATATAAGTGTTATAATGAAGACAACACATGATGTGTCTTTTTTAGTTATATTAGCCTACTATCAAAATGACTTTAAAAGTCTTATATAAGTGTTATAATGAAGGCAACACATGACATAAGTGTCCGTATTAGTTATATTAGCCTACTATCAAAATTACTTTAAAAGTCAACACACAAATAAGTACCAACAATGGGTATTGTTGAGTACTGGTATCAATTTCCGGGTTACCGGGACTCGGTACTGTATGGGTTGAAATGTGAAAGGTACCCATCCAAGATACAAACGCTTCCAAGATATGGTCTAGTCCCAAAAAGGCAAAGTCATAATGATAGTAGTCATATCATCAATGGTCTCGTCAAGTGAAAACTCAAGGAAGTCCATATAGATTCACAAGTGGCTTGAAAGGATCATCTGAGAGTCAATCCAACAAGGGAATTGGAGCATATAATAATAATATAAATATATAATGTGCCAACTCACGGTGCATAAATCGGATGCTTCCGATGTTCTGCATAATCACATAAATTAATCATGACGTGATATATACCGTTGAAAATGTTTGATTTGTCAATATCTATCTGAATATCACAAATGTGAACGTTGTTGTTGCAGGCGCTGCAATGAAAGCCACCAACGTGGACGCTAATTCCTGTATTCCTTGCAGAGGCGTCGGATGAAGACGTGGACCTCTTTAGTCCGCGCGTCATAAACCATAACCCACCCACTCTGGGAGATTTAAATGGTGAGTGAGCAGAGTAAGCCGGTGATTAGGGTCGATAACGGGGAAAAGTGCAGCATTCGGAAGCTATAACTTGGCCATTGTTTAAAAAATGAAAAAATCATTTTGATCTGTAATTAATTACAGTTGGATGAACCTGATAGGATAAGATAGGATAGGATAGGACTTTATTGTCATTGCACAAGTACAACGGAACTATGTTTTCAGCACAAACCCGTTCAAGATGAGACAAACAAACAGTGTACAGGGTTACAGAACAGGAACGCTGATGGGTCGCCACGAGGCGCCCCGTAAAAGGTGGGAAAAAGGTAAAACGCTGGGGAAGAAGATGATTAAAAAAATACAATCTAGACTGGGCTCCTAAGGGGGCCTAGTCTGGAGTGGGGAAAAACCTCCATGCCACACATAAACATGTTACATTTAATCACGACAACTCGCAACAGAGGGGAGGGGGGAGTTGGGACCCTGGAGGTCGACTGCTGCTATGAAGTTCTGCCAGCCGTCCATCACCCCAAAGGGGAATCAAGCGGTGGCAAAGGTGTGGGGTGGGGGAGGGTCTGTGTGTGTGTGTATATATGCCCATTGTCTTGGGTGTGTTGATGCAGTGTCCGTAGGCCTGGGGCCATTCTGCATGCAAGAAAAAGTTTGACTCCAGGCGTCGTTGAGGTCAAAAAGCGTCCATCATTGAGGAGTCCTCGGGGGATGTTTTCAGAACAGCCTGCTCCTGTTGTTGCAGCGTCAGGGCCATTCGAGGGAGTCAAATCGTAGATTAGGATTTTTGTTTTTCCGCGAGCAGACATTGCAATGTCTGTTCTATTTGTCCATGCTGGCTCTCATATCCAATAGTTCCCTTTCAACTAGCTTCTCCATGATGTGATCCATCTTGCGATTCAGTTCAGAAATCGCCACAGTCTGTGATCCCACAGCTCGGCCCAAACCTTCCATTGCAACGAACAGCCTTTGGGCTCCTTGACTGGCTGCCATCGTCTTACGAATTTGACGATACACCAGAGCAATGCCCAGCCCAGTCAGCAGGTGCCCCGCGATCACGGTTCCAAATAGGTAGATGTCTTCCACGTCCTCGATGGAAAGAACTGAGAGGCACATGATTCTCCATTTATCCCAGGAATCTCTCACGTACCCCGCAGAAATGGTTCCATCAGGGCAGCCAGGCTCCCCAGAACCTCTTTTCCTCGTCGAAAAGATTTTGTCAATTGAGTCGAGAGTCCAGCTGATCATTTCCATGTCTGATGTTTAGATTTGGAGGACAGCACAAAGAAAGAGGCTTCAAAAAAGTGTAGACAAGACAAAACAAAGAGAGCAAGCAGGGAGAAGAAGGGGAGCAGAAATAAATGCGACCGCCCTCACCAGAGGCGAGACAGAAAGTAGTGACGAGATGGCAGTCAAATGTTGACAATCTTAAAATGTGTTTTGTGGCAACTTCAACTTTCACCGCAGCGTCAGTTGCTATGGAGGGTGCCGCTATCCTTCGTTTCCAGCGGACTGGATTGCAAAATGATTAACCCACCCCCTTCCTCTCACGTAGATATTTAACTATTCTTTAAAAATACACTACTCTATTTTCCCATGTCCCAAACGGCCAAATATTGTTGCGAGTAGTACTGACGTCCTCCGCCGCGACTCATTCAGTCAACACTGGTTCCTGCTAAGTTCTAGCATTTGTGTGTGCCTTGACTCTAGGGCTGTAGGGTATACCGGTACTAGTTTAGTATCGCGGGACTAATATATCAAAAACGGTACCATACTCTGTTTGAAAAGTACCGGTTCCCTAGTTTTTTTTCACGGCGTGACATTGCTGGTTTTACGAGCAGAGGAGCATGTACGGCAGCGCGCACACACGGAGTACTTACAAGCAGACACAGTGTGTAGACAGAAAAGGGAGAACGGACGCATTTTGGCCTAAAAACTGACGATAAAGGTGAAGTTATAACACTGAAACGCCCTCAGGAAGAGGTGCTTTAAGTCATGGCTAGCTAGCTATCAGCTAACATCCATTCGCAGTCGGCAGTGTTTTAGCTACTTCTAAGTCACTAATCCCCGCCTCCATGGTGACAAATAAAGTATGTTTCTTACAATTAACATTATCACTGCAGGACGAGGAAGTGTAGTGAAGCTAAACATGCTTCACTACACACCGTAGGAGGATACAATAACTCACCTGCATCACAATGTAAACAAACGCCATGGGTGGATCTACACCTGACATCCACTGTAATGATACCAAGTACAAGAGTGTATCTAGTCGTTACTACTAGATTACATCGATAGGTTTTATCGTCACAAAATAATTTTTCTTTTTTATTCATATTATGTTTATAAAGTCAGGAAATATGTCCCTGGACACATGAGGACTTTGAATATGACCAATGTATGATCCTGTAACTACTTGGTATCGGATCGATACCTAAATGTGTGGTATCATCCAAAACTAATGTAAAGTATCAAACAAGAGAAGAATAAGTGATTATTGCATTTTAACAGAAGTGTAGATGGAACATGTTAAAACAGAAAATAAGCAGATATTAACAATAAATGAAAAAGTGGATTAACAATAAATTTTTACAGTTTGTCCCTCATAATATTGACAAAAATAATAGGTGTATAAATGACACAATAAGGTACTGCATACGTCAGCAGACTAGTTAGGAGTCTTTTTTTGTTTACTTACTACTAAAAGACAAGTTGTCTAGTATATTCACCATTTTATTTAAGGACTAAATTGCAATAATAAACATATGTT
>NC_084739.1:64778108-64818298 GCF_033978785.1 Entelurus aequoreus
ATTGAAAAAAATAAAAAACATTAAAAGTGGTATTTAAAGAGCAAACAGGTGAAATGTAACAAGAAAATGTAGCAATGTTTACTCTAATCACACAAAGCTGCCATGCAGGCTGTTTCTTTCTTTAAAAAATAACAATGAAGCAAAATCAATGTCATTATGAATTATTGACATATTCAAGGCTCCAATTACGTCACATTGAATATTTTGAGAAATTTTTGGGGAAAATGTTGCATATTTTGTGTTTACCATGTAAAAAAACAAGCTGTTTTTTTTTAAAGAAGGGCCTAAAACGAACAAACAAAAAACATAAACAACAATAAAACTTAAAATTGACAGATAGATCTGAAGTTGATCTCGAGATTATTGTGTTAAAAGTAAACAGTAAAAAAAAAAATTATTATAATTTATTTTTTAACACTTTAACGAGTAGGACCCTTTTGGATCCCCTACAATTTTAGTGTGATTAGTTTTTAAGTGTCATTGCTCAAAAAATAATAATTAATTCAAATCAATGGTGTTATGAGTTATTGGCCGTTTTAAGGCTCCAATTATTATATAATCTCAAATATCCCACTTAAAAATTTTATTGGGTGAAAATATTGCATATTTTGTGTTTTTTTCATTAAAAAAAGGGTTTTATTTGACAAAAAGAGCATACGATTTAAATCTTTAAAAAAATGTTATATTGATGTTGATCTAGAGATTTAAGAACTTGAATAATAACACAAATAATAATACTGAATAATGACACATTTTTTATATTTTTTGGACCAAAACCCTTTGGGGTCCCCGGGATCAAGCCTGAGTGGAAGCCTAAATGTATATTATTGTATTGGTTTTTAAAATAAAAAATATCAAAATGGCCCCCGCTAGCTTTGATTTTTCAATGTGCGGCCCTCGGTGGAAAAAGTTTGGACACCCCTGGTGTACACAATGTGCGCTGCCGAACATGCTCCTCTGCTCGTAAAACTAGCAATGCCACGACGACGAGTACCGAATATGATTCATTAGTATCGCGGTACTATACTGGTATCGGTATACCGTACCGCAGTTGTCCCCAACCACCGGCCCGGTACCGGTCCGCGGACCGATTGGTACCGGGCCGCGCAAGAAATTTAAAAAAATAAAAAAAAAACTTTTTTTTTTTTTTTTTTTTTTTTTAAATTAAATCAACATAAAAAACACAATATATACATTATATATCGATATAGATCAATACAGTCTGCAGGGATACAGTCCGTAAGCACACATGATTGTATTTCTTTATGAAAAAAAAAAAAAAAAAATACAATTCTCCCCCCCCCCCCCCCCCCCGGTCCGTGGGACAAATTTTCAAGCGTTGACCGGTCCCTAGCTACAAAAAGGTTGGGGACCACTGCCGTACCGTATCTTAGGCCCAGTGAGACTGAATAGCGAACATCCTTCAAAAAACATCACCTTGTCTAGAGTCTTTATTAGATGTGAGCTATCTTTTGGAACTTTTTAAAAAAAATGTGCAGCAAAAGATTAGAAATGAAGTCTATAGTCGAAGGAATGCGACGCGGGGGGAAAAGTGACAGCAAAAGCAATAGGGGACTTATAACTGACCCCTGGTGTGCTCCCTAATGTATTTTAACTGTCAGCTTTTGTGCAGATAATTCACGGGATCCTTGCAAAGTAATTTCCTCACAGAAGGACGGGAACAAATATAATAACTCGGGCGTCAGTCAAGACGGGACGTGTTGAACACCTCGCGTAGCCGACTGAACTCGAGACTTGAGAAGTTTAGCTGCACGACTGGGGAACTTTTTATGCTTCATGTAATGGCACTGAGAAGAAAGGCTTCTTTCATGCGGGCAAATGCGTGTTGCGACACGGGACGGCACCTCGTGCGCATTTGGATTTGAAAGCCCGTCTCGTGCCTTTACCATTAGCAGACTTCTCTGCTGTTTGTTTTCTCCCCGCCTGCATCTGCGTTCCGCTGAAGAGCCTTTGATGGAGGAGCAGGTGCTTTCCGACGCCAGCGCCGCTCGTCCTGTTGCTCTCAGCGGAGCCTGTTAGAGTGATATCTACCTCTGCACTTTCCATCCGCTGCCGTCTCTTCACCCATCAGCGGCTCAATAAAGCCCCCTCTCCCGTATCTTTGCGTCGGATCTGAGCGGTCGGCCTTGTTGTGCTTTGTCTAGTGCTCGTGTTTTCCCTGTTTCTTCACACTCTCCCTTCCAAATGCATTAAAATATCCCATTAGGGTGGTAGCCCTTGAGCTAGATTTGAAAAGTAAACCTGTTATGTACAGGAGGAGTAAACGGCACAGACCACAAGGGGGCATAGTTAAGATTTATTTATATACATACAATATATATATATATATATAAATAATACATCCATCCATCCATCTTCTTCCGCTTATCCGGTCTTGTGGTGGAATTTCTGACCTTTGTACCATATTTTGTGTCTGTCAAAGTCCGGAAAGAGAGCGAGTTTGAAAAGCATTAAGGACACGACAGTAGTGGAATTTCTGCTCGTTTCTCTTTTTTCTATTCTGTACCATTGGAAGAGCATATGTGGGTTAGAGTTGAACGTATGGTCGGCCTGACCATTGTACAAAATGTTTTGATTGTTTATTATGGCTGAGGGATTCAAGGATGTTGCAGAATAAACAGGTCCAAAACAACTGGACCTTGACACACGAGGGAAACACATAAATAACAAAGTAGACCAAGTCTATGCATGATTCGCATGATTCTCGATTCGTCCAACGTCTCCGGAGACGTTGTTTGTTTGCATGGCAATTCAATCCAACCTTGTACCATTTGATTATGGGTAAATAAAACTTTGGTACTAAATTCACTTTTGTTGCTGTTTAAGATTCGGACATTCCACCACATCTAAAAAAATCTTTTGGAAGCGTCCGGCGGGCCGGATTGAAAATCTTAGCGGACCGTAAACTCTATCCCATGCTTACATTTTTCATTGTGCAACATGAGAATGTTTTAAGGGGAATTAAATGAGATCTCTGAAAGGGGTACAAATTATTTCCAAAGTAGGACCCCCACCCAGACATACATAGCTCATGAAAAATAAGATTTTTTCTTACCATGTCCATCCATCCATCCATCCATCCATCTTCTTCCGCTTATCCGGGGTCGGGTCGCAGGGGCAGCAGCCTAAGCAGAGAAGCCCAGACTTCCCTCTCCCCAGCCACTTCGTCCAGCTCCTCCCGGGGGATTCCAAGGCGTTCCCAGGCCAGCCGGGAGGAGCTGGACGAAGTGGCTGGGGAGAGGGAAGTCTGGGCTTCCCTGCTTAGGCTGCTTCCCCCGCGACCCGACCCTGGATAAGCGGAAGAATATGGATGGATGGATGGATGGATGGATGGATGGATGGATGGACATGGTAACGTCTCTGGCCAGCCTCTAGCTCAGACCTGGGCAAATTATGGCCCGCTTTTTATTTATTTATACGATTTTTTTCTAATTGAAGTGACTTCCAATGAAAATGACAAAAAAAAAAAATCTTATTTTTCATGAGCTATGTATGTCTGGGTGGGAATCTTACTTTGGAAATAATTTGTACCCCTTTCAGAGATGTCATTTAATTCCCCTCAAAACCTTCTCATGTTGCACAATGAAATGTAAGCATGGGATAGAGTTCATGGCCGCAAAATTACAAATCTTACCCATAAGTCTTGAAGTATAGAAAGTATTTCAATGGTTGGAATCTGCGCTTCAGTGACTTACGAGTTATTACGGTGGGCGGGGTTTGTTTCCAGCGCAGCCAACCTAAAACGCGGGTGTCAGGGACGGACACAGAAGCAAATTTTTACAACAATGTTCTGCAAAAAAGTGATGATACTTCAGATTGTAGGTGTTTTTTTTAACCCTTTGCGTTCTTCTTTTGCCACGTTTGTTGCATTTTTGTTGACTTTTGCTTACTTGTAAAATATGTTGATGGAGGAGGTGGTCTGAATAGTAAAAGAGGACCGACATTCATAGGTTGTTCATACTCAGTGTTTTATCATCCGTAGTTAATATTGTAAATCCCACACTCTTCATTGAAATTTACATTCTGGGTGTCTGATTCAGTAAAAAAAAATTAAATTCCATTCCGATTTTTGAGGTTGTCTGTCATAACGTTTTTAGCATTTTATCTGACTATATTTGTGACGACCGGGTCGCATCCTGATGCGGGTGTTGTTCTCCCAAGAATGCAGACGGGCTTCGGACACAGCTTACAGGTAAGAAATTATTTATTTAAGAAATAAATAATACTGGAACAAACAAAAACGTGCCCATAGCACCTAAGGCAGAAACAAAAGGAGCTAGCGGGGGAGCTAGAAGGTAAACAGAGCCTTTAGCGTGGGAGCTAGAAGGTTCAGAGCAGGAATCAAAAGTCGTCATCTGTTGTATGGAAACAAACTAGGAAGCAAGATGGACTGACTGGGAAGGCAGGCTTCAATCAATCAATCAATCAATCAATGTTTATTTATATAGCCCTAAATCACAAAAGTCTCAAAGGGCTGCAGAAGCCACAATGACATCCTCGGCACAGAGCCCACACAAGGGACGTCGATGTGAATGACTATGAGAAACTTTGGAGAGGACCGCATATGTGGGTAACCCCCCCTCTAAGTACAGTCCCTAGTGCAGGGGTCGGCAACCCGCGGCTCCGGAGCCGCATGCGGCTCCTTGACCACTCTGATGCGGCTCAGCTACATACATGCCGACCCCCCCGATTTTCCCAGGAGATTGATGGATGTCAGTGTCTCTCATAAATTACTCCCAGGGAAAAAATAATCCTATTTACACTCTAATTACTAAATAAAGGGCATGCCCTAATTGCACTGCAGTAATTGTCCTCTATAGCATTTACATACAGCGTGCCAGTCCAGCCACATGTTGCATGTTGTTATTACTTGCACACACAGGAGACAGCAAAGCATACTTACTCATCAGCCACACAGCTTACACTGACGGTAGCCGTATCAAACAACTTTAACATTGTTACGTTACAAATATGCGCCACACTGTGAACCCACACCAAAAAAGAATGAAAAACACATTTCTGGAGAATATCCCACCGTAACACAACATAAACACAACACAACCATTACCCAGAATCCCATGCAGCCCTAACTCTTCCGGTCTACATTATACACCCCCGCTACCACCAAATCCCCCCACACATCAACCCCCCCCCCCCCCCCCCTCTCCGTGCGTTGGTTGAGCGGAAGAGTTAGGGCTGCATGGGATTCTGGGTATTGGTACCGTCAGTGTAAGATGTGTGGCTGCTGAGTTAGTACGCCTTGCTGTCACTTACGTGAGCAAGCTGAAATTGCATTCTACGTGTGGTCGAGCAGGTACACTGTTAGGGCAGACTGTAGAGGGCGCCAAATGCAGTGTCATCACGCTCTGATATTCGGGAGTCTCCTGGGAAAAGTGAGAGGGTTGGCAAGTATGATGCTATCAAGCGCCATTAGTTCAAAACTCGCGGCTGCACTAACATCAAATTTCCACATTAAAGTGTGTGCCGGTGCTTGTGTCGGAGACCCCTGGTTAACATAGCACAAAGCATTTAAGCTTTGTATGCAGTGTTTTTCATTTAAAAAATTTTTTTGTGGCTCCCATTACTTTCTTTAATTTGTGAAACTTGCCAAAATGGCTCTTTGAGTGGTAAAGGTTGCCGACCCCTGCCCTAGTGGATCCACATAACAGTGAGAGTCTAGTCCATAGTGGGGCCAGCAGGAGACCATCCCGAGCGGAGACAGGTCAGTAGCGCAGAGACGTCCCCAACCGATGCACAGGCGTGCGGTCCACCCCGGGTCCCAACTCTGGACAGCCAGCACCTCATCTATGGTCACCGGAACCGGAATATCCCGGCGAGGGGGCAAAGGAGAAAAGAAAACAGCAGATCAACTGGTCTAAAAAAGGGGGGTCTATTTAAAGGCTAGAGTATACAAATGAGTTTTAAGATGGAACTTAAATGCTTCTACTGAGGTAGCATCTCTAACTTTTACCGGGAGGGCATTCCATAGTACTGGAGCCCGAACAGAAAACGCTCTATAGCCCGCTGACTTTTTTTGGGCTCTGGGAATCACTAATAAGCCGGAGTTCTTTGAACGCAGATTTCTTGCCGGGACATATGGTACAGTACAGTCAGCAAGATAGGATGGAGCTAGACCGTGTAGTATTTTATACGTAAGTAGTAAAACCTTAAAGTCGCATCTTAAGTGCACAGGAAGCCCGTGCAGGTGAGCCAGTATAGGCGTAATATGATCAAACTTTCTTGTTCTTGTCAAAAGTCTAGCAGCCGCATTTTGGCTTAAATAATAATGTCCGTGATGACAAACAGGTGCGCGTCGGGAACACGAGCGGCAGGTGAAAGTAATACGTTGCTATGGTAACCAACTCAGAGGTGCATAAACAGGAACTAGAAGGAGACCGAGACTAACAGAAAAACACAAGTGACTCGGCGGATCACAACAATATTGTGAGTTTTTGTATTAGTGTTCCTCAAAAAAGGGACCCAAGCAGATTTTTACATGTATTTATTTATATATTTTTTATACACACCGCCCCCCCCAGGCACATTTTATTCTCTCAATGTGGCCCCCACGAGTCAAAATAATTGCCCAGGTCTGCTCCAGCTAGCCCTCCGGGTGTATAACTGTGTCTACGTTTTGAGCTTTTGTCCAACACAACTGGTAATGTGTAGGAGTGGTCTAGACGGGTTGGATTCTGGCAACCCATTCAGTCTCTCTCAAAGACACCCGATCAATATTGAATTGCCGCTCTCCTTTGACAAAGATGTCTTCAGTTCGCTTCAGGCGCACTCGTAGGCTTCTCTGGACAGCTCCTCCTAAGTGATAACCTAAAATATTTAGGTAGAACAGTGTTATTATCACACAGACACTCCTCACTAAGACATTCTCATTCAAGTGGATATTTAGGAGGAAGGACGGGATTGGGTAAAATTCCATTTTTAATGAGTCAAACTGAGCCAGCAGCCACCTGGTGTTATTTGTGTGACAGGCCGACCAAGCCAATGGCGGCCAATAGCACCAGCCATCCAAGTAACAGCCTCGTAATCAATAAAACACATATAGTGGCTGACGGCGAAGGAAGGGGGGGCGAGTCGAGCGGGGAGGCACTTTCGCTGCAGTGGTTACACGTTTGCGGAAACATCACCTCGGGAGACGGTGCATCAATCTTTTTAAGAGCGATGCCTTCCATCCTATGTTGCCTCTAAGGTGCGCGCCCTGCACATTTACACACTGCTGACGGCACAGCAAATCTATGGGGCGCACAAAACAAAATCCAATCTTAATTTGTTATGTACACTGTAAAAAAAATCCTATTATTATGGTTAATTTACTCTAAATTTCTACTGTTATTTTTCTACTTTTTTTTAATAGTTTATAAAACTGTAGAATCGACGACATTATCTGTAAATAAACAATCCGCCTGTTATTTTAAGTAATATGCCAGTAATGACAAACTATGTATATTTCAATTTTTTTTTACAGAAAAATACCAAATTAATTATACATAGCATTTTCTGTTTTCTTAAATTACTTTCAAATTCATGTACAATTACAGTAATTATCTTTCATTAAATATGTAGCTTGTTATATAAAAGTCCATGTCCATACTAACAATCGAATAAAGGTATTTTTCTGCAGAACTGTTTGCGTCGTCACTTTATTAAAGGTGGTTGATCTTAACAATTCAGAAAAAATCTGTAAAATAATGGTATTTTTCTGTGAAACTGCCAGCTTTGTCACTTCATTAAAGGTGTTTGATCGTAATAATTTGGAAAAACTCTGGTAAATAAAGGTATTTTTCTGCAGAACTGTTTGCATCGTCACTTTATTGAAGGTGGTTGATCTTAACAATTCAGAAACAATCTGTAAAATAATGGTATTTTTCTGTGGAACTGCCAGCATTGTCACTTCATTACAGCCCTTTGAGACACTTGTGATTTAGGGCTATATAAATAAACATTGATTGATTGATGGATTGATTGATTGATTGATTGATTAAAGGTGTTCGATCGTAATAATTTGGTAAAACTCTGTAGAATAAATGTATTTTTCTGCAGAACTATTTGCGTCGTCACTTTATTGAAGGTGGTTGATCTTAACAATTCAGAAAAAATCTGTAAAATAATGGTATTTTTCTGTGGAACTGCCAGCATTGTCACTTCATTAAAGGTGTTTGATCGTAATAATTTGGAAAAACTCCCTAGAATAAAGGTATTTTTCTGCAGAACTGTTTGCACCGTCACTTTATTGAAGGTAGTTGATCTTAAAAATTCAGAAAAAATCTGTAAAATAATGGTATTTTTCTGTGGAACTGCCAGCATTGTCACTTCATTAAAGGTGTTTGATCGTAACAATTTGGAAAAACTCCCTAGAATAAAGGTATTTTTCTGCAGAACTGTTTGCGTCGTCACTTTATTAAAGGTGGTTGATCTTAACAATTCAGAAAAAATCTGTCAAATAATGGTATTTTTCTGTGGAACTGCCAGCATTGTCACTTCATTAAAGGTGTTTGATCGTAATAATTTGCAAAAACTCTGTAGAATAAAGGTATTTTTCTGCAGAACTGTTTGCGTCGTCACTTTATTGAATGTGGTTGATCTTAACAATTCAGAAAAAATCTGTAAAATAATGGTATTTTTCTGTGGAACTGCCAGCATTGTCACTTCATTACAGCCCTTTGAGACACTTGTGATTTAGGGCTATATAAATAAACATTGATTGATTGATTGATTGATTGATTGATTGATTAAAGGTGTTTGATCGTAATAATTTGGAAAAATTCTGTAGAATAAAGGTATTTTTCTGCAGAACTGTTTGCGTCGTCACTTTATTGAAGGTGGTTGATCTTAACAATTCAGAAAAAATCTGTAAAATAATGGTATTTTTCTGTGGAACTGCCAGCATTGTCACTTCATTAAAGGTGTTTGATCGTAATAATTTGGAAAAACTCTGTAGAATAAAGTTATTTTTCTGCAGAACTGTTTGCATCGTCACTTTATTGAAGGTAGTTGATCTTAACAATTCAGAAAAAATCTGTAAAATAATGGTATTTTTCTGTGGAACTGCCAGCATTGTCACTTCATTAAATGTGTTTGATCGTAATAATTTGGAAAAACTCAGTAGAATAAAGGTATTTTTCTGCAGAACTGTTTGCGTCGTCACTTTATTGAAGGTGGTTGATCTTGACAATTCAGAAAAATCTGTAAAATAATGGTATTTTTCTGTGGAACTGCCAGCATTGTCACTTCATTAAAGGTGTTTGATCGTAATAATTTGGAAAAACTCCCTAGAATAAAGGTATTTTTCTGCAGAACTGTTTGCGTCGTCACTTTATTAAATGTGGTTGATCTTAACAATTCAGAAAAAATCTGTAAAATAATGGTATTTTTCTGTGGAACTGCCAGCATTGTCACTTCATTAAAGGTGTTTGATCGTAATAATTTGGAAAAACTCTGTAGAATAAAGGTATTTTTCTGCAGAACTGTTTGCGTCGTCACTTTATTGAAGACGGTTGATCTTAACGATTCAGAAAAAATCTGTCAAATAATGGTATTTTTCTGTAGAACTGCCAGCATTGTCACTTCATTAAAGGTGTTTGATCGTAATAATTTGGAAAAACTCTGGTATATAAAGGTATTTTTCTGCAGAACTGTTTGCGTCGTCACTTTATTGAAGGTGGTTGATTTTAACAATTCAGAAAAAATCTGTCAAATAATGGTATTTTTCTGTGGAACTACCAGCATTGTCACTTCATTAAAGGTGTTTGATCGTAATAATTTGGAAAAACTCTGTAGACTCTGTATTTTAACTCTGTTTTAACTCTGTCTGTATTGTAACTCTGTATTTTTCTGCAGAACTGTTTGCGTCGTCACTTTATTGAAGGTGGTTGATCTTAACAATTCAGAAAAAATCTGTAAAATAATGGTATTTTTCTGTGGAACTGCAAGCATTGTCACTTCATTAAAGGTGTTTGATCGTAATAATTTGGAAAAACTCCCTAGAATAAAGGTATTTTTCTGCAGAACTGTTTGCGTCGTCATTTTATTGAAGGTGGTTGATCTTAACAATTCAGAAAACATCTGTAAAATAATGGTATTTTTCTGTGGAACTGCCAGCATTGTCACTTCATTAAAGGTGTTTGATCGTAATAATTTGCAAAAACTCTGTAGACTCTGTATTTTAACTCTGTTTTAACTTTGTCTGTATTGTAACTGTATTTTTCCGGCAGAACTGTTTGCGTCGTCACTTTATTGAAGGTGGTTGATCTTAACAATTCAGAAAAAATCTGTAAAATAATGGTATTTTTCTGTGGAACTGCCAGCATTGTCACTTCATTAAAGGTGTTTGATCGTAATAATTTGGAAAAACTCTGTAGAATAAAGTTATTTTTCTGCAGAACTGTTTGCGTCGTCACTTTATTGAAGGTGGTTGATTTTAACAATTCAGAAAAAATCTGTAAAATAATGGTATTTTTCTGTGGAACTGCAAGCATTGTCACTTCATTAAAGGTGTTTGATCGTAATAATTTGGAAAAACTCCCCAGAATAAAGGTATTTTTCTGCAGAACTGTTTGCGTCGTCATTTTATTGAAGGTGGTTGATCTTAACAATTCAGAAAAAATCTGTAAAATAATGGTATTTTTCTGTGGAAGTGCCAGCATTGTCACTTCATTAAAGGTGTTTGATCGTAATAATTTGGAAAAACTCTGTAGACTCTGTATTTTAACTCTGTTTTACCTCTGTCTGCATTGTAACTCTGTATTTTTCTGCAGAACTGTTTGCATCGTCACTTTATTAAAGGTGGTTCATCTTAATAATTTAGTAAAAATCTGTAAAATTACGATATTTTTCCGCAAAACGTTTCATGAAAATTTTTGTAAATATAATGTTTTTGATCATTATTTGGTTTAGAATGTTTTACTTTAATTTTATGGTTTTCGTTTGGCAGTCGTAGCTGCCAGTAGATGACCGTTTTTTTACAGATTTTTTTTTTACATTTTGCAATGCAACTGTGAGTAATCGTCAACACTGTTCATTGCGACGTCTTTCGAGATGCTTTACAAAGGACGTCAATTCCATCCATCACTTTTACGGAGAAAAATAACGTTTTATTTTTGCAACAATACAAAACATGAGTAAAAAACGTCTATCTAGCAAAACTGGTCATTTTGTGCCGTGCAAACTGGGCCAAGACCAACTCGTCTGTCTTCTGTCATATCAGCCACTGATGCGTTTAGGGCAGGGGTGTCCAAACTTTTTCCACTGAGGGCCGCACACGGAAAAATTAAAGCATGTGGGGGCCATTTTGATATTTTTCATTTTCAAACCATAACAAAATATATGGATTTTTTATTTATTTTACCTTTAGGGGTCCCGGGGACCATAAAGGGTCTCAGTCATTAAAATGTTAAAAATTAGTCAGATTATCGTTTTTTTTAAATTATTTAACGCTTACAGTAAATCTCTATATCAACTTCAAGTTGATATAAAGTAATACAAATTAAAAAAAAAAATGTTTTGTGGCTTTTCTGTCAAAAACAACTTTGTTTTTTTATAGTATAACTGAAATATGCAGTATTTAGTAATTAGAGCCCTAAAATATCAATAATGCAGGACACCATTGATTTTAATTATTTCATATTTTTGAGTAATCACAGTGAAAATATAAATAAAAAATCACTAAATATATTTGGGATCCAAAAGGTGCCCCACTCATAAAGTGATACATTTTTATTAGGTTTTTCTTTTACTTTCAACACTTAAATTACAAGATCAACTCCAGATATATCTGTTGATTTTATGCTGGAACAATTATTTTGTTTGTTTTATGCGCTTTTGTCAAAGAAAACGTTGATGTTTTTATATGGCTACTACACAATATATGCAATATTTACTACAAAAAACATTTTAAAGTGAAATATTTGAAGTAATTGGAGCCGTGAAAATAATTCATTATAACATGGATTTTTTGTCATTATTATTATTTTTTGAGCAATGGCAAAAAAATAATAATAAAGAAAGACAAAAGAGAACAAAAAACAGCCTGCATGGCAGCTTTTGTGTCAACATTGCAACTTTTTCTCATTAGATTTCACCTCATTCCACTTTTTTTAATGTTCTTTTTTATTTTTACAATACTATTTCCAGAATGTGTGGCGGGCCGGTCAACAATTAGCTGCGGGCCGCAAATGGCCCCCGGGCCGCACTTTGGACACGCCTGGTTAAGGGCCACACAAAAAGTCGGACAACTCCAACACGTCGATGTCCAACGTTGGATCCACGTTTGACCACATTTCAAAGGTCACATCAACAACACAACCTAACGTTGAATAAACATTGTCAAAAAGCATGTTGTTTCAACGTTGTATTTGTGTTGTAGAATATTGGTTGGGAAATGACCAAAATTCAATGGTCAAATCAACGTGGTATAGATGTGTGTGTCCAAATTGAAGGAAACGGCAGGCTGTCTTCTTCTAATGGATTTATTACAATCTTTGGCTTGCTAGGTCATGTTTGCTGTGGTCTGGAACAACATGACACACAAACAACTATCAGAAATGCAGCCAATATTACATGCAGATAATGTGTCATGAGACATGCAACACTAAATTATATACAAAGAGGATACAAGTAAAGGATGTTAAATGAGCTCAAATATACCTACATAATGATGCAATATGTACATACAGCTAGCCTAAATAGCATGTTAGCATTGATTATACAAATATGCCTGATTAGCACTCCAACAAGTCAACAAAGTGCACCTTTGTGCATTCACGCACAGTATAAAACGTTTGGTGGACAAAATGAGACAAAGAAGGAGTGGAAGATTTTACATGCGTCACAGTCCACACTATGGTGAGTTCAAGAACCGCCAAAATTAGTAGGACAAAGCGATGTTCACCAAATACTCTCATCAGTGAAGCATACACACAAACATATCAACCAGTGGTAGTTCTAACAGGTTTGTGTCATGTTTGTCCTCAAACAAAAAACATACGAAAACAAAAAAAAACATTTCCCACCCCCATCTTTTTCCATCTTTAAAACGTTTTTAAAAATGCTCCAGGGAGCCACTAGGGTGGCAATAAAGAGCTCATAAAAATAATATTTCACAGACAGAAAGTTACAGGAATGTAAACACTCTATTCCGTACTTACATGTCATTGTGCTTCATGAGAATGTTTTAAGGGTAATTAAATGAGTTCATTATATTATATATTAATCATGAAATGCTGTTACGAGATTCCAGAAATGCTCATAAAAAGATATATTTTACAGACAGAAAGTTACAGGAATGTAAACACTCTATTCCGTACTTACATCTCATTGTGCAAAATGAGAATGTTTTAAGGGGAATTAAATGAGGTCATTAAATGATAGATTAATCATGAAATGCTGTTACGAGATTGCAGAAATGCTCATTAAAAGATATATTTTACAGACATAAAGTTACAGGAATGTAGACACTCTATCCCATGTTTACATTTCATTGTGCAACATGAGAATGTTTTAAGGGGATTTAAATGACATCATTAAATGATATATTAATCATGAAATTCTGTTATGAGATTGCAGAAATGCTCATAAAAAGATTTATTTTACAGACATAAAGTTACAGGAATGTAGACACTTTATCCCATGCTTACATCTCATTGTGCAACATGAGAATGTTTAAAGGGGAATTAAATGAGTTAATTAAATTGTATATTAATCATGAAATGTTGTTATGAGATTGCAGAAATGCTCATAAAAAGACATATTTTACAGACATAAAGTTACAGGAATGTAGACTCTTTATCCCATGCTTACATCTCATTGTGCAACATGAGAATGTTTTAAGGGGAATTAAATGAGTTAATTAAATTGTATATTAATCATGAAATGTTGTTATGAGATTGCAGAAATGCTCATAAAAAGACATATTTTACAGACAGAAAGTTACAGGAATGTAGACACTCCATCCCATGTTTACATCTCATTGTGCAACATGAGAGTGTTTTAAGGGGAATTAAATGACTAATTAAATTGTATATTTATCATGAAATTCTGTTATGAGATTGCACAAATGCTCATAAAAAGATATATTTTACAGACATAAAGTTACAGGAATGTAGACACTCTATCCCATGTTTAAATTTCACTGTGCAACATGAGAATGTTTTGAGGGGAATTAAATGAGTTAATTAAATTGTATATTAATCATGAAATGTTGTTGTGAGATTGCAGAAATGCTCATACAAAGACATATTTTACAGAGAGAAAGTTACAGGAATGTAGACACTTTATCCCATGTTTACATTTCATTGTGCAACATGAGAATGTTTTGAGGGGAATTAAATGAGGTCATTAAATGATAGATTAATCATGAAATGCTGTTACGAGATTGCAGAAATGCTCATTAAAAGATATATTTTACAGACAGAAAGTTACAGGAATGTATACACTCAATCCCATGTTTACATCTCATTGTGCAACATGAGAATGTTTTAAGGGGAATTAAATGACTAATTAAATTGTATATTAATCATGAAATGCTGTTATGAGATTGCACAAATGCTCATAAAAAGATATATTTTACAAACATAAAGTTACAGGAATGTAGACACTCTATCCCATGTTTACATTTCACTGTGCAACATGAGAATGTTTTAAGGGGAATTAAATGACTAATTAAATTGTATATTAATCATGAAATTCTGTTATGAGATTGCAGAAATGCTCATACAAAGACATATTTTACAGACAGAAAGTTACAGGAATGTAGACACTTTATCCCATGTTTACATTTCATTGTGCAACATGAGAATGTTTTGAGGGGAATTAAATGAGGTCATTAAATGATAGATTAATCATGAAATATTGTTACGAGATTGCAGAAATGCTCATTAAAAGACATATTTTACAGACAGAAAGTTACAGGAATGTAGACACTCTATCCCATGTTTACATTTCATTGTGCAACATGAGAATGTTTTAAGGGGATTTAAATGACATCATTAAATGATATATTAATCATGAAATTCTGTTATGAGATTGCAGAAATGCTCATAAAAAGATTTATTTTACAGACATAAAGTTACAGGAATGTAGACACTTTATCCCATGCTTACATCTCATTGTGCAACATGAGAATGTTTAAAGGGGAATTAAATGAGTTAATTAAATTGTATATTAATCATGAAATGTTGTTATGAGATTGCAGAAATGCTCATAAAAAGACATATTTTACAGACATAAAGTTACAGGAATGTAGACACTTTATCCCATGCTTACATCTCATTGTGCAACGTGAGAATGTTTTAAGGGGAATTAAATGAGTTAATTAAATTGTATATTAATCATGAAATGTTGTTATGAGATTGCAGAAATGCTCATAAAAAGACATATTTTACAGACAGAAAGTTACAGGAATGTATACACTCCATCCCATGTTTACATCTCATTGTGCAACATGAGAATGTTTTAAGGGGAATTAAATGACTAATTAAATTGTATATTTATCATGAAATTCTGTTATGAGATTGCACAAATGCTCATAAAAAGATATATTTTACAGACATAAAGTTACAGGAATGTAGACACTCTATCCCATGTTTAAATTTCACTGTGCAACATGAGAATGTTTTGAGGGGAATTAAATGAGTTAATTAAATTGTATATTAATCATGAAATGTTGTTATGAGATTCCAGAAATGCTCATAAAAAGACATATTTTACAGACATAAAGTTACAGGAATGTAGACACTTTATCCCATGTTTACATTTCATTGTGCAACATGAGAATGTTTTGAGGGGAATTAAATGAGGTCATTAAATGATAGATTAATCATGAAATGCTGTTACGAGATTGCAGAAATGCTCATTAAAAGATATATTTTACAGACAGAAAGTTACAGGAATGTATACACTCTATCCCATGTTTACATCTCATTGTGCAACATGAGAATGTTTTAAGGGGAATTAAATGACTAATTAAATTATATAGTAATCATGAAATTCTGTTATGAGATTGCACAAATGCTCATAAAAAGATATATTTTACAGACATAACGTTACAGGAATGTAGACACTCTATCCCATGTTTACATTTCACTGTGCAACATGAGAATGTTTTGAGGGGAATTAAATGAGTTAATTAAATTGTATATTAATCATGAAATGTTGTTGTGAGATTGCAGAAATGCTCATACAAAGACATATTTTACAGACAGAAAGTTACAGGAATGTAGACACTTTATCCCATGTTTACATTTCATTGTGCAACATGAGAATGTTTTGAGGGGAATTAAATGTGGTCATTAAATGATAGATTAATCATGAAAGGCTGTTACGAGATTGCAGAAATGCTCATTAAAAGATATATTTTACAGACAGAAAGTTACAGGAATGTAGACACTTTATCCCATGCTTACATCTCATTGTGCAACATGAGAATGTTTTAAGGGGATTTAAATGACATCATTAAATGATATATTAATCATGAAATTCTGTTATGAGATTGCAGAAATGCTCATAAAAAGATTTATTTTACAGACATAAAGTTACAGGAATGTAGACACTTTATCCCATGCTTACATCTCATTGTGCAACATGAGAATGTTTAAAGGGGAATTAAATGAGTTAATTAAATTGTATATTAATCATGAAATGTTGTTATGAGATTGCAGAAATGCTCATAAAAAGACATATTTTACAGACATAAAGTTACAGGAATGTAGACACTTTATCCCATGCTTACATCTCATTGTGCAACATGAGAATGTTTAAGGGGAATTAAATGAGTTAATTAAATTGTATATTAATCATGAAATGTTGTTATGAGATTGCAGAAATGCTCATAAAAAGACATATTTTACAGACATAAAGTTACAGGAATGTAGACACTTTATCCCATGCTTACATCTCATTGTGCAACGTGAGAATGTTTTAAGGGGAATTAAATGAGTTAATTAAATTGTATATTAGTCATGAAATGTTGTTATGAGATTGCAGAAATGCTCATAAAAAGACATATTTTACAGACATAAAGTTACAGGAATGTAGACACTCTATCCCATGTTTACATTTCACTGTGCAACATGAGAATGTTTTGAGGGGAATTAAATGAGTTAATTAAATTGTATATTAATCATGAAATGTTGTTGTGAGATTGCAGAAATGCTCATACAAAGACATATTTTACAGACAGAAAGTTACAGGAATGTAGACACTTTATCCCATGTTTACATTTCATTGTGCAACATGAGAATGTTTTGAGGGGAATTAAATGAGGTCATTAAATGATAGATTAATCATGAAATGCTGTTACGAGATTGCAGAAATGCTCATTAAAAGATATATTTTACAGACAGAAAGTTACAGGAATGTATACACTCTATCCCATGTTTACATCTCATTGTGCAACATGAGAATGTTTTAAGGGGAATTAAATGACTAATTAAATTGTATATTAATCATGAAATTCTGTTATGAGATTGCACAAATGCTCATAAAAAGATATATTTTACAGACAGAAAGTTACAGGAATGTAGACACTCTATCCCATGTTTACATTTCACTGTGCAAAATGAGAATGTTTTAAGGGGAATTAAATGACTAATTAAATTGTATATTAATCATGAAATTCTGTTATGAGATTGCAGAAATGCTCATAAAAAGACATATTTTACAGACAGAAAGTTACAGGAATGTAGACACTTTATCCCATGTTTACATTTCATTGTGCAACATGAGAATGTTTTGAGGGGAATTAAATGAGGTCATTAAATGATAGATTAATCATGAAATATTGTTACGAGATTGCAGAAATGCTCATTAAAAGACATATTTTACAGACAGAAAGTTACAGGAATGTAGACACTTTATCCCATGTTTACATTTCATTGTGCAACATGAGAATGTTTTGAGGGGAATTAAATGAGATAATTAAATTGTATATTATCATGAAATGTTGTTATGAGATTGCAGAAATGCTCATAAAAAGACATATTTTACAGACATAAAGTTACAGGAATGTAGACACTTTATCCCATGTTTACATTTCATTGTGCAACATGAGAATGTTTTGAGGGGAATTAAATGAGTTAATTAAATTGTATATCAATCATGAAATGTTGTTATGAGATTGCAGAAATGCTCATACAAAGACATATTTTACAGACAGAAAGTTCAGGAATGTAGACACTTTATCCCACGTTTACATTTCATTGTGCAAAATGAGAATGTTTTTGTGACGACCTGGTCGCATCGTGGTGCGAGGTGTTCTCCCAAGGATGCAGACGGCTCGGACACAGCTTGCAGGTAGGAAAATGATTTATTTCCACAAATAAATCAGACAGAAAAAAAACAAAAAAACGACTAGCGTGGGAGCTAGTAAGCAAAAATAATATAGCATGAGAGCTAACAGGAAACAAGGTGGTCGTTAGTTGTTGCATGAAAGCAAATTAGGAAGCCAGGCAGAGTGCTGCCCGGGCGAAGACTAAATAGCCCTCTGATTAGCGCTCGGGCAACAGGTGCGCGTCCCGAAACGCTAACCAGAGGCAGGTGAGCAAAAATCTGCCGTCATGGCAACAGAAACAAAACACACGTGACACTAAACTGTAAAACTGTGATCCGAGCAGCGGATCCTAACAGTACCCCCCCCTAAAAGGACAGATTCCAGATGTCCCTTGAAAACAAAAACAAAAAACAACAACTGGAACCCGAAAAAAAAAAGCAATAGTTCACGAGTCAAGGGCGGGCGGGGGGGTGACTTGGTGGTGGGTCGCCAGGCCACGTGTCCCCGAATCCACCGGGGAAGGGTCAGGTGGCGGCGGCGAATGGAACGCCGCCGCCGCTGGCGAGGCGGGCGACCACGGTAAGGCCACATTCGTGGCCGCCGAGAAGGTGGGCGTGAGTAGCGCCAGAATCTCAGCAGCCTCTGAGTCCTCGAGGGCTGCATGCGGGGACCTGCTTTCCGCTTGCGCCGCCGGACCACTCGAGGTCGCTGAGATGTCGCCGTGGAAGCGGTGGGAGTCGCTGTCGTGGCAGCGGGAGTCGCTGTCGTGGCAGCAGGAGTCGCTGTCGTGGCAGCAGGAGTCGCTGTCGTGGCAGCAGGAGTCGCTGTCGTGGCAGCAGGAGTCGCTGTCGTGGCAGCAGGAGTCGCTGTCGTGGCAGCAGGAGTCGCTGTCGTGGCAGCCGGAGTCGCTGTCGTGGCAGCAGGAGTCGCTGTCGTGGCAGCAGGAGTCGCTGTCGTGGCAGCAGGAGTCGCTGTCGTGGCAGCAGGAGTCGCTGTCGTGGCAGCCGGAGTCGCTGTCGTGGCAGCCGGAGTCGCTGTCGTGGCAGCCGGAGTCGCTGTCGTGGCAGCCGGAGTCGCTGTCGTGGCAGCCGGAGTCGCTGTCGTGGCAGCAGGAGTCGCTGTCGTGGCAGCCGGAGTCGCTGTCGTGGCAGCCGGAGTCGCTGTCGTGGCAGCCGGAGTCGCTGTCGTGGCAGCCGGTGCTGGTGCGAGAACCAGTCGTGGTGCAGGTACTGGTGCGAGAACCAGTCGTGGTGCAGGTACTGGTGCGAGAACCAGTCGTGGTGCAGGTACTGGTGCGAGAACCAGTCGTGGTGCAGGTACTGGTGCGAGAACCAGTCGTGGTGCAGGTACTGGTGCGAGAACCAGTCGTGGTGCAGGTACTGGTGCGAGAACCAGTCCTGGTGCAGGTACTGGTGCGAGAACCAGCCGAGGTGCAGGTACTGGTGCGGGAACCAGCCGAGGTGCAGGTACTGGTGTGGGAACCAGCCGAGGTGCAGGTACTGGTGTGGGAACCAGCCGAGGTGCAGGTACTGGTCTGGGAACCAGCCGAGGTGCAGGTACTGGTCTGGGAACCAGCCGAGGTGCAGGTACTGGTGTGGGAACCAGCCGAGGTGCAGGTACTGGTCTGGGAACCAGCCGAGGTGCAGGTACTGGTCTGGGAACCAGCCGAGGTGCAGGTACTGGTGTGGGAACCAGCCGAGGTGCAGGTACTGGAACCTGTGGTGGAGCTGGTGCTAGCCTTAGCCTTGGCGCTAGCTTAGGTGCAGGTGGCCTAGCTGGCGGTTGCGGCTTAGCAGGCCGAAGGACAGGTGGCGGTGGCCGAGCAGGAGGTTGCGGCTTAGCACGCCGTTGTGCCACCCCACTCGCACAGCTCCCAGTACTAGCCCCCCCCTCAAGAAGCGGATCCCAGACGCGCTCCTTGCGGATTGGAACCGTCTTCAAGGGTGGGTGGTGGGAGGTCCGGGGGAGGGCTGAATCCTCTCCTCTAAATTGTCCAAAATGTCTTTTCTTACTCCCCACTTGAGACTGGGTGGGAGCACAGGGGGAAAAAATATGTGCAGTGGGCGGAGCAATAGTCACTGGGGGTGGAGCTAGAAAGTCAGGTGACCGGGACTGACTAGAATTATATTTCACAAAAATGTCCTGATAATGTTTTATTGCAGAATTAAAGTCACTAGAAAATGGCTGGCAGGAAGAATTGACATAATGTCTAAAAAAGTCTTTGTCTATGACGTCATCCAAAATGGACGGGACAACGTCATCAAGCGGCGTGTCATCAGGGGGTGCCGACGGAATGACGTCATAGCTGCAGTCCCAGTGATTGACAGGCCAGTCATAACAGTCTTCGGTAAGGTAGTTGATGGGATTAACAGACCTTTGAAGAGGGAAATCTTGGGCTGAATGTAGCTTGCTGTGTACCGGTGGAGGAGTTTGAGGGAGTGGCGCGTCTTGGCGGCGAAGTGAAGACCTCTTGGGTGGCTTCCGTCTTCGCTGACGCGTCCGGTGGTGCGGAGGTGTGGCGATGTCCTCGGGCCAAACGGAGTGGATTGGGACCAACCTTCCGTTAGGACCCCATATCAGGTCCTGGCGCTCCGAAGGGGAATAGCGGAGAGTCTCCGCCTCCATCGCTCGCAACACCATCCACGCACCTTCGTCCATCTCCTCCGACATGCTCGCTGCGAGAGAACTTCTTCTTGCTGGCTTCCTACTGTGACGACCTGGTCGCATCGTGGTGCGAGGTGTTCTCCCAAGGATGCAGACGGCTCGGACACAGCTTGCAGGTAGGAAAATGATTTATTTCCACAAATAAATCAGACAGAAAAAAAACAAAAAAAACGACTAGTGTGGGAGCTAGTAAGCAAAAATAATATAGCATGAGAGCTAACAGGAAACAAGGTGGTCGTTAGTTGTTGCATGAAAGCAAATTAGGAAGCCAGGCAGAGTGCTGCCCGGGCGAAGACTAAATAGCCCTCTGATTAGCGCTCGGGCAACAGGTGCGCGTCCCGAAACGCTAACCAGAGGCAGGTGAGCAAAAATCTGCCGTCATGGCAACAGAAACAAAACACACGTGACACTAAACTGTAAAACTGTGATCCGAGCAGCGGATCCTAACAGTTTTAAGGGTAATTAAATGAGTTCATGAAATTATACTGTATATTAATCATGAAATGCTGTTACGAGATTGCAGAAATGCTCATAAAAAGATATATTTTACAGACAGAAAGTTACAGGAATGTATACACGCTATCCCATGTTTACATTTCATTGTGCAACATGAGAATGTTTTAAGGGGAATTAAGTGAGATCTCTGAAAGGGGTGCACATTCTTTCCAAAGTAGGACCCCCACTCAGACACGCTGGTACATAGCTCATGAAAAACAAGATTTCTGTTGTTGTTTTAAGTCTCTTCCATTAGAAAATAATCGTACAAATAAATAAAATGCCTTTGCTCAGACACATGGAAAATTAGAGGGAACATTAATTCCATAATTTCAGTGGTCAAAAGGCACCAAGGAAAGCTCTGAAGACCAGGTGGAAACGCTGGTGCTAGTGCGGATTGATGAACAGAAGCTAACCGGCGATAGCATTTCCGAGGCTATCGTTTGAGAGAAGGCCCGGCATTCATATGGCGACTTGATGTCCAAAAGTCATCACGTGGAACCAGCACGGAAGAACAGTCGAAGGTGAGCCGTGGGTGTTTGGGAACGCTTCAAAAGAGGAGCCGTCATTCACAGCGTCGGTGCAGCATGGCGAGGCTGCTCAAACAAAGCTGTTGCTTCCACTTGGATTTTTTGAGCTCGAGCCCAGTGGGTGTTGTTGATAAATGGCTTTCGCTTTGCATAGTACAATTTTAACTTGCACTTACAGATGTAGCGACCAACTGTAGTTACTGACAGTGGTTTTCTGAAGTGTTCCTTGAGCCTATGTGGTGATATCCTTTACACACTGATGTGGCTTTTTGATGCAGTACAGCCTGAGGGATCGAAGGTCACGGGCATTCAATGTTGTTTTTCAGCCTTGCCGCTTACGTGCAGTGATTTCTTCAGATTCTCTGAACCTTTTGATGATATTACAGACCATAGATGGTGGAATCCCTAAATTTCTTGCAATAGCTGGTTGAGAAATGTTGTTCCTAAACAATTTGCTCAGTGGTGACCCTCGCCCCGTTCCTTGTTTGTGAATGACTGAGCATTTCATGGAAGCTGCTTTTATACCCAATCATGGCACCCACCTGTTCCCAATGAGCCCGTTCACCTGTGGGATCTTCCAAATAAGTGTTTGATGAGCATTCCTCGACTTTCTCAGTCTTTTTTGCCACTTGTGCCAGCTTTTTTGAAACATGCTTGCAGGCATCAAATTCCAAACGAGCTAACATTTGCAAAAAAACAACACATTTTCCTCAGTTCGAACGTCAAGTATCTTGTCTTTGCCGTCTATTCAGTTGAATATAAGGATTTGCAAATCATTGTATTCTGTTTTGATTTACCTGTGGAGGGAGGTGTGGCCAGCGCGCCTGCAGGACAAAAGGTCACCGCCTCTGTCTATGGTGCTGAGGACGAGCACCGTCAGAGAGGGGCGTGGCATGGGCTGACGGCAGGTGATTAGATTCCGCAGGTGGTACGTGTTAATCTAATCATCTGTAGTCTTTAACAGTAAGCGCGCCGGGAGCAGGAGGGGAGAGAGGATACGGACGTGGCTGAAAAGTCACGTCCTGATGGAGAGAAAACCGGTGATCAAATCTATGTACAAACCCCGTTTCCATATGAGTTGGGAAATTGTGTTAGATGTAAATATAAACGGAATACAATGATTTGCAAATCCTTTTCAACCCATATTCAGTTGAATATGCTACAAAGACAACATAGTTGATGTTCAAACTGATACATTTTTTTTTTTTTTACAAATAATCATTAACTTTAGAATTTGATGCCAGCAACACGTGACAAATAAGTTGGGAAAGGTGGCAATAAATACTGATAAAGTTGAGGAATGCTCGTCAAACACTTATTTGGAACATCCCACAGGTGAACAGGCAAATTGGGAACAGGTGGGTGCCATGATTGGGTATAAAAGTAGATTCCATGAAATGCTCAGTCATTCACAAACAAGGACGGGGCGAGGGTCACCACTTTGTCAACAAATGCGTGAGCAAATTGTTGAACAGTTTAAGAACATTTTTCTCAACCAGGTATTGCAAGGAATTTAGGGATTTCACCATCTACGCTCCGTAATATCATCAAAGGGTTCAGAGAATCTGGAGAAATCACTGCACGTACGCAGCTAAGCCCGTGACCTTCCATCCCTCAGGCTGTACTGCATCAACGAGCGACATCAGTGTGTAAAGGATAACACCACATGGGCTCAGGAACACTTCAGAAACCCACTGTCAGTAACTACAGTTGGTCGCTACATCTGTAAGTGCAAGTTAAAACTCTCCTATGCAAGGCGAAAACCGTTTATCAACAACACCCAGAAACGCCGTCGGCTTCGCTGGGCCTGAGCTCATCTAAGATGGACTGATACAAAGTGGAAAAGTGTTCTGTGGTCTGACGAGTCCACATTTCAAATTGTTTTTGGAAACTGTGGACGTCGTGTCCTCCGGACCAAAGAGGAAAAGAACCATCCGGATTGTAATAGGCGCAAAGTTGAAAAACAGGGTTTGTACATTAAAACTTTGTTCAACTTTGCACGTCTGGCTCCTGTGAAGTGTATGTCAGTGGTACCGCTAGGAAGCGACCTCTACATTACCATTTACACCAGTGGGGGGGGGGGGGGGGGGGGGGGTAGTAAAAAAAAAAAATTTTTTTTTTTTTTTTTGTCATAAAGAAATACAATCATGTGTGCTTACAGACTGTATCCCTGCTGACTGTATTGATTTATATTGATATATAATGTATATATTGTGTTTTTTATGTTGTTTTAATTAAAAAAAAAAATTAAAATAAAAAAAATAATAAATAAAAAAATAAAAAAAACATTCTTGTGTGGCCGCGGACCGGTGGTTGGGGACCACTGATTTACACAACGTGCCAACTTCCTGGGTTTTGGGCTTTGTACTCATAACACACGCCATTTTATATATTTGCACACGCTGATTAGCGCGAGGTATTCGGCTCTCAGCAAAGATCTTTTACCCTGCAACCCCCCTTCGTCACACAAAGAACAACTAAAAGGAAGAACGTTAATTTGCACATGAAATATTCAAGAAAGCAGGCCCAGTTGTGATGCTATACAGTCAGTACTTTGCCTTCACAAGTGTCTAGTGAGGGCAATCTTTCTAGTAACCCTTGTTTTGTTTTTTATTCCCCCCACTCCATCGTCTCCCCCAGGGGAAATATATCTGATGCACAATGCACCACAATTCAGCAGTCAGTCACATAAGCCCTGTTTCCACCGAGTAGTGCCGTTCAGTTAAGTTCGAAAGGGATCTGTGCCAATTCTATCGTCAAAAGTAGTAAATAGCAAATAAAGGCCTTCACCTACTTTCATTACAGACTATCGATGTTTTTTTTATTGCCGGTTTGCCCGTGACGTCATTTGTTCGATTGGACTGAAGGGCCTCGGGGGCGAGAAACAAGCACATTTGTTGCAAGATATTACATGAGAGCGGAGCGAACATGCACTGATCTCGCCTGTAGAAATCATTTTTGAAACACGTTATTTCAGAGTTCCTAAGATAGTCCGTCAAAGAGGGAACAGTTTTTAGACAAATTAGACAGTTTTCACCTGGGTGGAGAGTAAATATTGATTTCATTCTATTCTAAAACGACCAAAAAACGCAGAGGAACGTGGCAGCCGTGTCGAACACAATCAAGTTTGCAGTGACCGCTTGAAAATAGACTGTAAAATAAAATAAAAAATAAAATAGACTGTAGAAACCTGTTTATTGGTTTATTTACCTTTCTTATTCTGCATATAATTAAATATGTGTTGTGATCCGCTGCGCGGATCGTGTTCTGTTTGGGTTTTCGCAGGCCTGGCCCTAACCAACCTGGCGCCCTAGGCAAGATTTTAGGTGGCGCCCCCCCACATGGGCAGTGAAGTCTATATACTCACAAGAAACCGAATAGCTTTGTCTTTGACCTTTTTTATGACTTAAAGAAAGCAAATTAACATATTATATGAGAATGTTATGTTATGATTATCTTTAACCGAATCACAGCGGTGCTCAAATTAAAAAACAGCATTCCCTCTCATGTGATATTGCTTAATTAACATTAATGGTGTGCACTTTAACAACTAGGCTTACAACTATACCTTTTATTTTTTATTTTTATAATGTCCTGCCCAGCTTCTCGGGCAAATCATATAGCAGATGTAGATGCCCATATCGGCTGTTCAGATTTACTTTACAAAAGAGAAGTGTAGGATACTTCTCTTGTTGCCTTACTTGTATTTTGACTTTATTAAATGTATTTATATTATCATTTGGTGCAGCCGGGCCGGAGCAGGAGGGGATAGAAAGAGAGAAAAAGGAAGACAGAGGGGGGAATTGTGGGGACAAGAGGGGGATTAGACAGAGAGGCAAAAACAACAACAGCAAACACAACAACAACAACAACAACAACAGAGCAACATCAGCAAATACGACATGTACAAATATGATGGTAAAAGTAATAGCAAATAAGCAGTTAGCGAAAAAAATAAAAAATACAGAAATGACAATGAGCATTATTACACTAAAAATGGAGCAATATGAATACCAATAGAAATAGTGCTATTGATAATAAACAATACCAGTACTTTACCTTTATTATCAACAATACAATTGTTCAAATGCAACAATACATATACGTAATGATAACTTGAGATACGAAAGAATGCAGAAAAATGGAGGGGAAGAAAGAGAAGCAACCTTAACCTTGTAGATTGTTATAGTAACAATAGGTTAAGCTTTGTCAGTGTGCCATGTGTTATACCCAGTTTACCCTAGGGCAACAACGTTAATATATGTTTGATGAAACGTGATTATGTGCATGAGTGTATGTGTGCATATGTACTTGTATATGTACAGTATGTGTATGTGTGCTTGTACAGTGAATGTATATGTACAGTATGTGTACTGTATATGTGTGTACAGCGAATGTATATGTACAGTATGTGTATATGTGTGTTTGAACAGTGAATGTATATGTACAGTATGTGTATATGTGTGTTTGTACAGTGAATGTATATGTACAGTATATGTATGTGTGTGTTTGTACAGTGAATGTATGTGTAGTATGCGTATGTGTGTGTTTGTACAGTGAGTGTATATGTACAGTATGTGTATATGTATGTTTTTACAGTGAATGTATATGTACAGTATGTGTATACAGTATGTTTGTATAATGAATGTGCGTGTGGATGTACGAACTTTGAGTGTGTAAATATGTACTGTATTTATTTGTATTTGTATGTGGGAGCGTAGGTACCTATGTATGTATGTATGTATGTGTGTGAGTATATGTGAATTTGCATGTACAATACATTTGACAGCGACAGGAACCACCGAGCCTGGCCCACCGAGCCTGGCCCACCGTGCCGCCCACAAGGGCCAGCAGCAGGCCGCAGACAGACGCACCCGGCAGAGGACAAGGCACGAGAAAAACAGGGGAAGCCAGACCCCAAGCCAGCGAGAGACCACACCCCACACGGACAGAAAGGCGGGACGCCCCGCCCGAGGGGCCCGGAGACCCCCCGCAACCGGACGGGAAGACCGCCCCCGCCCCACCGGCAACAGGGCCCCCACGACCCCCCCCCCCCCCCCCCCCCACGACCCCACCCCCGGAGAGCGCGGCGAGGCCAGCCCACGGCCACCCCACCCAAGCCGGCCGCCACAGGACCACCCAGCACGGGGCCACAGGAACCACCCACCCCACCCGCAGGGACCCCAACGATGGAGATGGAACAACCAGCAACCGCCCCGCCGAGTCCCCCCCCTGAGGTAGGGGAATAAATAAATAAAATAAATAAATATATAATAATAATAATAATATTAATAAAATATATTACTTACAACCATACCTAATATATAAAGGGGTGGAAAAGTGACTATTACCTGCAGGGCAAACATTAGCTAACCAGAAGGCAATAACAATGTAAACAAAAAACCCCTGCTTAAAAGATCTAATACAAATGTCCCTGAGGAATGTAAGGTGGGAGTACTGTAATTACCTAACGTTACATTATTATTTTCCATAACAATTTAGCCCCCTCCACAATATTAACCCGACGTTAAAACAGAACTAGCTATTTATTGACTAGCAATTGCCGAATCATGTAACATTAGCTTAATGCTAAAAAAGCCAGGTTACTATCACATTCTGTAACAGACAAATAATTTCATGTAGGCTAACGTTACCTACCTGCTACCTCTGTCTTTTTCTCGTTTCTCCTCCTCTTCTTTTCTATTTTTTCTTCCCTGGGCACCTGACAGTTTTGGCCGTTTTGACATCTTGTGTTGAAGGGAGGGAAGGGAGGGGGCGCACCGTGCGGGGGTAGGGGGGGCGTAAAGTTGTAACAAATAATATTTCTATTAAATAGGCTTTACTTTGCATTTTAATTAACGTGGGATTATTTTTTGTATTTAGAAATAATAGTACCAACTATTTTTTTTTTTTTCTCCAACATTTGTGGCACTGGCGTGGCGCCCCCTGATGGACGGCGCCCTTAGCATTTGCCTATACGGCCTATGCCACGGGCCGGCCCTGCGTTTTCGGGTCACTTGTGTTTTTCTGTTAGTCTTGGTTTCCTTCTAGTTCCTGTTTATGCACCTCTGAGTTGGTTACCATAGCAACGTATTATTTTCACCTGCCGCTTGGGTTCCCGACACGCACCTGTTTGTCATCACTGTCATTATTATTTAAGCCTGCATTCCCATTCAGTCTGTCTTGCTTCGTAGTTTGTTTCCTTACAAAAGATGACGACTTTTTGTTCCTGCTCTGAAACCTTCTAGCCCCCACGCTAAAGGCTCTGTTTACCTTCTAGCTCCCACGCTAGCTCCTTTTGTTCCTGCCTTAAGTGCTATGAGCACGTTTTTGTTTGTTCCAGTATTATTTATTTCTTAAATAAATCATTTTTTTACCTGCAAGCTGTGTCCGAAGCCCGATCTGCATTCCTGGGAGAACAACACCCGCATCACGATGCGACCCGGTCGTCACAATATGAGCGGTTTTCTTCAGGAAACTTTGACGTAGAATTGATGTGTGTGTTGTTTGCGTTGTGTAGTTTGATTGGCGCAATTTTTAGTGGCAATAAATAGTTCGAACGAACTAGATTAGTAAATCTCTCGAAAACGGCAACAATATACTGTATCTTGATTGGCGATGTGTTGAAACGGTATTAACCAGACCAAAATAAACGCACTATTGCCGATCTTAAAGGGGAACGGCACTTCAAAAAAATCAAAAAAATCTTTATTTCATGCATTCTAAATCGTCAATAAACGCTAGCAAAAGGCAGCAAACAATGGAGGTTATAGGATTCGCTCTATTCCGCCTATAAAGCCCTTGAAAAAAAAACTTGCAAATTCTCCCTAGTTTTATATACAGGCTGTAATGTAGTAATAAACACATTCATAATAACAATGTACGTATTTAAGTCATTTTAAGCATTAGTTTTACAGACGCATCGCACCAATTGCTATTCCCTTCAACAACTTCAACTACTACTAATGTAGATCCAGAAACGTATATTTTTGAGCCCGAATATACGGAGGATGAGCTCCACGGAGGATGCGCTCCAACTTATAGAAGCTGAGTGACAAGCAGATCCAGCAAGTAGCACTATTGCTAAGTGCTAATAAAACAACAATTTACTGTACAAGGTCTGCTCTCACTGGCAGGTTTGTATTTTTCCAGGTAGATGAAGAATTAATCATAATCCTCACACAGGTCAAAAAAACAAAAAAGGATATTTTCGTGTCTTTCTTCGAATTTTGGGGTCGAAATTGAATGTCAGAGTTGACCAACTTCTCAGTTTACAGCAAGAGGCCACAAACTACGGCCCGGGGGCCAAATACAGCCGAATATATACATTGTATATATATATATATATATATATATATATATATATATATATATATATATATATATATATATATATATATATATATATATATATATATATATATATATATATATATATATATACATTTTTTAAATGTATTATTATTATTATTTTTAATCCGTCCTTTATAAGCCATTTTCTGGCACTTGTTACTCTTGGTGTCTCCTAGCCGCTCAGGTAAATAGTAATGTGTAAAAATGCCTTTTCCCATTGATAATGTGACAAGTGCGCGCTCTTTCAGTCAAATAGTGCGCAAGAATTATATATATATATATATATATATATATATATATATATATATATATATATATATATATATATATATATATATATATATATATATATATATATATATATATTATATATATATATATATATATATATATGTATATAAATACATATATATATATATATATATATATATATATATATATATATATATATATATATATATATATATATATATATATATATATATATATATATACATATATATATATATATGTATATATATATATATATATATATATATATATATATATATATATATATATATATATATATATATATATATATATATATATATATATATATATATATATATATATATATATATATATATATATATATATATATATATATATATATATATATATGGCGATGCAGCAGCTCACCAGCTCAGTATGTCAATAGCTACATAAGCTAGTTAGCTAACGGTTAACACAACGCCGCTAAAAGCAGTTCCATAGCGTTTGCACTTACGATAACAACATTGCCAATACTTGGTTATTATTCAGGTGACCATATGCAGATGTTGGCATTTTTTAAAAAAATTTGGAGGGCTTTTTTGGAGCAAAATATTACTCCCATTAGCTGCATCGTTAGCCGCCGTGTACTTGCCATGTATTACAAATTAGAATGCATAAAAAACCCCACATATGTGCGCGAGCCACAACTCGACACTTCTTCATCATGTATAAACGACATTTGGGGAAAAGTGAGGTGCATTCACGAACCTCCGGAATTATGAGCATCAATATTACAAGGCAAGCAAGTGGTTTCTTGCACGTTCTCTACGTTCTGTATTGCTGCAACTTGTTGTTGTATTTATTTTGTAAAGTACAACTTAGTTATCATTTCATTCAACAATTTCCAAAGTTTTGGCACCGGTACCATTACAGTACCAGTATCTGTAAAAATGTAAATGATACCTGCACCTAATCTTGAAATCACTAAATATAGTTGCAACTAAAGATCGGAGGAACCTAAGAATGTAACTCAACATTGAGGCGGAACAGCATTCAAGCTATTGCAGACATGGACGATATCTGTTGCAAATAAACACCCAGATCAGGGTTGACCGTGCAAAGCTGACCTTTAGCCCGCATCAATCAATCAATCAATCAATCAATCAATCAATCAATCAATCAATCAATCAATCAATCAATCAATGTTTACTTGTGTAGCCCTAAATCACGAGTGTCTCAAAAGGCTGAAAAGCCCCAACGACATCCTCGGCTCAGATCCCACATCAGGGCAAGAAAAAACTCAACGCAATGGGATGACAATGAGAACCCCCCCCCCCACCCCCCAACCCCCTCCTGGGCTCCAGTCCATAGTGGATCTAACATAATAGTGAGAGAGTCCAGTCCATAGTGGATCTAACATAATAGTGAGAGTCCAGTCCATAGTGGAGCTAACATAATAGTGTGAGAGTCCAGTCCATAGTGGATCTAACATAATAGTGAGAGTCCAGTCCATAGTTGATCTAACATAATAGTGAGAGTCCAGTCCATAGTGGATCTAGCATAATAGTGTGAGAGTCCAGTCCATAGTGGATCTAACATAATAGTGAGAGTCCAGTCCATAGTGGATCTAACATAATAGTGTGAGAGTCCAGTCCATAGTGGATCTAACATGATATTGTGAGAGTCCAGTCCATAGTGGATCTAACATAACAGTGTGAGTGTCCAGTCCATAGTTGGTCTAGCATAATATTGTGAGAGTCCAGTCCATAGTGGAGCTAACATAATAGTGAGAGTCCAGTCCATAGTGGATCTAACATAATAGTGTGAGAGTCCAGTCCATAGTGGATCTAACATAATAGTTAGAGTCCAGTCCATAGTGGAGCTAACATAATAGTGTGAGAGTCCAGTCCATAGTGGATCTAACATAATAGTGAGAGTCCAGTCCATAGTGGATCTAACATAATAATGTGAGAGTCCAGTCCATAGTGGATCTAACATAATAGTTAGAGTCCAGTCCATAGTGGATCTAACATAATAGTGTAAGAGTCCAGTCCATAGTGGATCTAACATAATAGTGTGTGAGTCCAGTCCATAGTGGATCTAACATAATAGTGTGAGAGTCCAGTTCATAGTGGATCTAACATAATAGTGAGAGTCCAGTTCATAGTTGATCTAGCATAATAGTGTGAGAGTCCAGTCCATAGTGGATCTAACATAATAGTGAGAGTCCAGTCCATAGTGGATCTAACATAATAGTGAGAGGGTCCAGTCCATAGTGGATATAACATAATAGTGAGAGAGTCCAGTCCATAGTGGATCTAGCATAATAGTGTGAGAGTCCAGTCCATAGTGGATCTAACATAATAGTGAGAGTCCAGTCCATAGTAGATCTAACATAACAGTGAGAGTCCAGGCCATAGTGGATCTAACATAATAGTGAGAGAGTCCAGTCCATAGTGGATCTAACATAATAGTGAGAGTCCACAGACTTTTTTGGGGGCTCCGGGAATCACTAATAAGTCGGAGTTCATAGAACGCTGATTTCCTGCCGGGACATATGGTACAATACAATCAGCAAGATAGGATGGAGCTAGACCGTGTAGTATTTTATACGTAAGTAGTAAAACCTTAAAGTCACATCTTAAGTGCACAGGAAGCCAGTGCAGGTGAGCCAGTATAGGTATATATGTATATAAAGGTATATACAGTAGACATAGGGAGACCCCAAAATATTACGTTACAGTAATCGAGACGAGACGTAACGAACGCATGAATAATGATCTCAGCGTCGCTAGTGGACAAAATGGAACACATTTTTGCGATATTACAGAGATGAAAGAAGGCCGTTTTAGTAACACTCTTGATGTGTGACTCAAACAAGAGAGTTGGGTCGAAGATAATACCCAGATTCTTTACCGAGTCGCCTTGTTTAATTGTTTGTGTGGAGGTCTTGTTCCTCCGGGGTTCCTTGGACCACCAATGACGGACATGACAGCCTCGTTCATTTTTCTTAACAATGATTTATTTTGCAATAAATGCTCTTTTCAGTCCTTTCTGTCCGTCTCGCTCTCACTCTCGTTCGCGCTCGTTTTTCTGTTCCACCATCAACAACAACTCTCCCCTCTCCATCCCGACTGCTGCCTTTAACAGAGCGACAGGTGATCACACAAACACTCCCAGCTGGGTCATCTACGCACCTGTCGCTGATCCCGAAGCCGGTCCCGGCACACCCCGCCCCGCTGCAGGCCTGCAGGCCACGCCACCCCCCCCCCCCCACAGTTTGGTTGTCAAGTGTTAAGGTGGTATTATTAAATAGGCATCACCCGTCGTAAATGTGGTGGAGAGCAGTTTATTGTGCATGATCACGCACGTCAGATGCGGACTTACAGTCGAGGGTTGAAACCCACTCTCAGGCTAAAGAGTGCTGCGGTTTCATCACCACAGGCGGCATCTTCCTTTGCCATTGTGCAAAATGTCTGTTATAGGCACTTTAAGGTTGTTTCACTTTGCAGGAAATGGCACGTTTGGAGATAAAACCGCCGTTAAGCTCATGAATGAAGAGGCCTGTATTTTGCTCAAGTCTCACAGCGGTATTAAAAAAAAAAATGAATTTTTCTTTTCTCCCAAGGGGGGGAAGAGTAGTCTTGGCCGGAAATCCGAGTTATGCTGATGAGGGTTTATAAAGCAATAGCTCATATGATAGGGTGATCCTCGGCGACTTATCCAAATCCGTAGCTCATCTTCGTTTATTGCTGGCCACTTTTTCCTCCGAGGCTGTGGTGAGTCCTTACTGTCAATTTCTCCTCCTCCAGTCCTGCGTGATTCATACCGTGTTAACCAAAAACGTTTTAATAAAGATGGACATAAATATGTGTAGGTATTCCGCTGTCCTCCTTATTTATTTTGTCTTTCCACTCCGATCTGAAGGAATTACGTGTGAATGCTCCAATGCTGAAGTTGAACTGAAATGCTGACAGAATGTAGTATGAATGTAAGAATAGTTTGAATTGTTTTAATATTGATGACAGGTTCAAACACTGATGACATCTATCAATGAGACAAGAAGCAAGGAACCATGCAGAGACAGAGTTCAATTTAGCTCATGAGGAGAACGCATGGAGCTGCACACTTAGTCACAGTCTTGCCCTACGCTCTAAGGTTCAGCTCCCGCGTCCCTCTATTTATTCAGGAGTTCCACAGTCAACATCACTGAGGCCGCTTCTAAAAGGAGTGGTCACATATATTATGCAAAGCCGGTCCAGTACGCACAATACGTGACGAAATGTGCTGGGGGCCTTGTGATTTCGCCTTGTCTTCGCTTCGTCTGTATGCTGTCGTCTTATCTTCGTTGAGGTCCTTGAAGTCCTTGGCTGTTAGCGGGCTAAAACAAAGATAACATCTGCGGCTGAGGCCACCCCTCAGACAAGAAGTTCCGTCCTTGCACGGATACAAAAGTCTAACTTGAGCACAATAGCTAATAACTATAGCAACGGACTTTAAGCATACTAAAGTTGTGTGATAATATATATATATACATGATTATTCTAACAATTGAAGAGCTTTAATTTCCAGGAAAAATTTAATGTGGTTTGGAACTTGGGAAAGTGTTAGTTGGATGAGTAGAATGGGTTTACGTTGGAATGGTTTGAATAGGTTGAAAAATGGGGGAATTGTCCCATTCATTTCAATGGGAACTTCTTGGAAATTTTGGAATTTTGGGAAAAACTGGATTTTTTTCAAAACGATTCGGAGCATGAATTTCCTGAATTGGTTGGTGTTGGAATTGATTAAATCGGTGAAGAAATGTTGAAATACTAACCGTTTTTTAATTGATGAACGGTATTACGGAATTTTGGTAAAAACCGGGAATTTTTCAAGTTCTTAAACCAACTTGTTTTGTTGACCAAGACTAATGTTTTGACAGCGGAACGGTTGAAATGTACGGAGCCCCTAAAGGGACATGGGGGATTTTTTTTTTTTTTAGATATGTATCACGTGCGCACGAAAAACTTTTTATAAAAAAATTTAAAAATGATAATTTTTATTTATTTTTTATTTTTTTAATAAAAAGTTTCTCGTGCGCACGAGAAACTATCTCGTGCGCATATCTAAAAAAAAAAAATTCCCACATATCCCTTTAGGGGCTCCATAGAAATGGGTTGAAAAATGTGAAAAGAGTCATCACACAAAAAAAAAGATTGGAAATAAGGTTTGAAAAAAAAACAGGAATTCCTGGAAATGTGTTGAACGTGGAAAAATGGTTGTTTACATTTCCAAGATGAATTGAATGTGTTGAAGGTGGAATGATACAGAGCCCCTAAAGCAGTGGTTCTCAAACTGTTTTTGTCATCCCCCACTTTGGACAAGGGGGAGTTTTCAAGCCCCACCTGCCCCCATCGCCCCAACAGAACTCTAATGCCAAGCTTAACATTTTCAAATTTATCGAACATCAAGTAACATCAAGTTTTATACATTCAAACTCAATAACAAAATAAAATCAAGTTCAATAATAAATAAAATAACTGTGCAGCTGTGGTATAACTTGCATCAAGTTCAATATCAAATAAAATAACTTGCATCAATTCGATAATAAATAAAAAAAAAGTGTTATAACTTGCATCAAGTTCAATAATAAATCAAAAAAAGTGTTATAACTTGCATCAAGTTCAATAATAAATAAAAAAAAGTGTTATAACTTGCATCAAGTTCAATAATAAATCAAATAAAAGTGTTATAACTTGCATCAAGTTCAATAATAAATCAAATAACTTGCATCAAGTTCAATAATAAATAAAACAAAAGTGTTATAACTTGCATCAAGTTCAATAATAAATAAAACAAAAGTGTTATAACTTGCATCAAGTTCAATAATAAATCAAAAAAAGTGTTATAACTTGCATCAAGTTCAATAATAAATCAAATAACTTGCATCAAGTTCAATAATAAATGAAAATAAAAGTGCCACTTTGCAATCTTTGCCAAAAAAAAGGAGGACAGGGCAAGTGAACATGAGTTTCACAGTACTCCAGCATTAGTGGCTGCAATGAGCCTGTTTTGCACTGCACAGCTTAGGGTTCAATCGGGTTGCAGGCTTGACACTGCCACTGTTAAAACCTCATTGAGTTCGGGGCTGAGCTGCCTTGACGCGAGTGTTTCCCGGTGAATGACACATTGTGTCCAATGCGCATTTGGCGCAACCCTCTTTATTAGAGCCTGCAGCCCGTTTCTTGACTTTGCCATGCGCGCATCAGAGCAAAGCCACACAGTTTTCCCATTTAAGGTCGTGTTCTTTGAGGAAACTGTCCATTATCTTGAACAGCTCATCAGCAGTGGCTCTATTTTTTATGTATTTGCAAAACAGCAAATCCTCGCACAGTGACTCGCCATTCACAAAGCTTCCGCTTAGCCCCGCCCCCATTAGTTACTGTTGCTATGTCAGTAAACTTTCGCTCCTACCTAGAAATGTAAAGCCTACAGGAAAAATAAGTAATTTACATTTATCTATATAGCGGATTTCACAGACAGAATCACAAAGTGATTTACAGTGTGTATAGAAAATGAAAGCATAGTAAAAAAAAAAAAAAAAAATTGTATTTTTTTATTTTTTATAAGTTTCTCGTGTGCACGAGAAACTATCTTGTGCGCACGAGATAGTTCTCGTGAGCACAAGATACATATCTAAAAAAAAAAAGGTCCCCATGTCCCTTTAGGGGCTCAGTAGAAATGGGTTGAAAAATGTGAAAAGAGTCATCACACCAAAAAAAGGTTGGAAATAAGGTTTAAAAAAAACAGGAATTCCTGGAAATGTGTTGAACGTGGAAAAATTGTTGTTTACATTACCAAGATTAATTGAATGTGATGAAGGTGGAATGATACAGAGCCCCTAAAGCAGGGGTCACCAACCTTTTTGAAACCAAGGGCTACTTCTTGGGTACTGATTAATGCGAAGGGCTACCAGTTAGATACACACTTAAATAAATTGCCAGAAGTAGCCAATTTGCTCAATTTACCTTTAACTCTGTTATTATTAATAATTAATGATATTTATCTTTGTAGAAACACTGATCATCTTAATGATTTCTCACAATAAATATATATAGAAACAGATATGTTACAATATGCAACACTTTATTTTTATATTTTCTCTAAGTGCACATTTTTCAAATTGAACATTTTCAATTGATCACTTCTAAGACAGTCTTGTAAAATCACAATATCCCATTTTAACTAGCTAGCCACTAACATTTTTTAACAAATCATGAATTACTTTGCACCATGTTTGTACAAATAATAACTCATGTAAAATACAAAAGTAAACTCTCAAATTTTTAAATCATGTCACACTTTGAACTGGACACCAAATCTGTTATCTGTTTCTTTGTCAGTTAGTGGGAAGCCTGGCATTGCATGCTGTTAACTAGTATGTTGTACTCTGGTGTGTAACTTGACACTGCAACTCTGAGTGAGTCTTGCAGATGTGCATCAGTGAGGCGTGTTCTGTGTTTGTTCTTGATGGAGTTTATGTCAGAAAAGGCTGATTCACAAAGATACGATTTTTCCTCATTGTTTGCGGAACCTTCTTAATCTTTTGGACATATTTTCACAGCAATCTGGCCTTAAGCTTATTATGATACATGTAAAATGTTAAGGATCGGAAATCTAAAGGGAACGTCCTTTCGAATGGAATGCAAAGTGCCTGTTTTGTGGACAGATGGACCAGTTAACATACTTGGTGTTGTTGTCCCAGAAAATCTGGAAGATCTAGGCTCAGTAAATTATGATAATCGACTAAGAAAGCTGGACAAAATTATGCAATTATGGAAAGGGAAATCCCTAACCTTGTATGGTAAAATGTCTATTGCCAAATCGTTAATTATTCCTCAATTTATTTATTAGTTTTTCTCATTACCAGCTCTATCACAAAACTTTTTAAGATTTATGAGCGGAGGGTCTTCGATTTTGTCTGGAACGGCAAACCAGAAAAGATTAAAAGAAAGGCTTTGTACAAAGAGTATGAATATGGGGGCCTGAAACTTCTCAACCTTGAAGCTATCAAGGTTCCAGCATCAATTAAAGCATCAATTGTTCCAAAGATGTATTTAAACATTGAGTGGTACACAAATGTCCTGTTGGACAAAAAACATGTACTGTATCAAAAGAAATTGTATCCTTTTTTACAAGTGATCCCCTCCCAGAGAGTCTGCTAGGAAACAATCCACTCATAGTGGTGTTTTCAATTTTATGTGCCAGAAAAAAGAGACGATATTTTGCAGCAGTTAATATGGATGAACTCTAATATTGTAATAGATGGAAAGCCTTTCTTTTGGAAAAATATGTTTGAAAGAGGAATCATTTTTGTCAATGATATTATCAATGAGAATGGTAAAATTATGAAGTATGATGAATTTAGAACTATGTATGGTGATGCTTGCTCAAGCTTTTCATTTTATCAACTAACTGGAGTAATTGGGAAAAGATGGAAACAAATAATTAATTGTGGAACTACTAAATTATTAGTTTGTAAACCTCTAATAAGAAATTCTAGTTGGCAAAAAGGAACTAAAATAAATAGAAAAATATATAATTTTTATTTAATAAAGAAATCTTTGAAGGCTGCCTCATACAACACAAATGGAAAATGGGAGGACTTTTTTGACTGCCCGTTGCCATGGGATGCCATATTCAAACTAATCTATAAAACCACTATCGATGTGCAAAATCGTTATTTTCAAATTAAAATTATTTATAACTTCTTACCCACAGGGAAAATGTTAAAATTATGGAATATGACAGAGTCAGATGATTGCCGATTTTGTTGTCAGGAGCCTGAATCCACCCTGCATTTGTTTTGGTATTGTCATATTGTGTCTTTGTTTTGGGTGGAAGTTGAAAAAATGTGTTTAAGGATTGGTGTGTTTATGAAGCTTAATGTGGTTTCTGTTATTTTAGGAGAGTTCATTGACAATCATGATTTAGTCAATTTAATTATAGTACTCGGTAAAATGTTTATTTTTAAGGCCAAAAACAGATATTCACTTAGCATTACTTTCTTTAAAACATTTATTCAGTATTTTCTAATTTTAGAAAGTTACATGGTTGAAAACGATAATGATGCCAAAAAACATTAAAAAAAAGATGAGAAGTCCTCAAAGGCTTATTTTGAAAGTATAATTATGTTTATAGATTATATGATATCTGTTGTTGTGTTCCCTAATTTGAGTGACCTGGACATAATCTGGACTGTACATAAATGCTTATTTTGAAAATGTAATTTTGTTTATAAATTATATGCAATCTGTTGTGTTCCCTAATTTTTTTCTGTGTACATGAATGAAGGTGTGTGTTGCTGAGTCCGACTTGGACATTATCTGGACTGGGTCTGGTTTAAAAACCCTTTAAACAAATCTAATTTCATTGACAACCTGGTCTGTTGAAGATAAGGCCCTTTTTAAAAAAAATAAAATAAAATAAGATAAATAAATAAAAAACATTTTCTTGGAAAAAAAAGAAAGTAAAACAATATAAAAATAATTACATAAAAAATGGCAATTAATGAAAATGTTAGTGGACCAGCAGCCTATACAATCATGTGTGCTTCAGGGACTGTGTCCCTTGCAGATGTGTTGTCTATGTTGTGGGAACCAGAATATTGGTAGCAGAAAGAAATAACCCCTTTTGTGTGAGTGGGTGTGGATGAGTGTGCATGGGGGAGGTTGTTTGGGTTGATGCACTGATTGAAAGTGTATCTTGTGTTTTTTCTATGTAGATTTAATTTTAAAAAAAAAAAATAAAAAAAATAAAAAAAAATATTTTTATTTTTTATTTTTTTTAATTTTTTTTAGAACAGGCCCGCGGGCGACTCATCTGGTCCTTACGGGCGACCTGGTGCCCGCGGGCACCGCGTTGGTGACCCCTGCCCTAAAGGGACATGGGGACATTTTTTTTTTAAACTATGTATCTCATGTGCACAACAAACTATCTCGTGAGCACAAGATACATATCTAAAAAAAAAATGTCCCCATGTCCCTTTAGGGGCTCCGTAGAATGGTATGAATCGGTTGAAAAATGTGAGAATTCTGGAAGTTTGAAAAATGGTTTATTCATATTGAATGGGGAAAATGTCCCTAAAAACTAAGAATTCTAGGAAATCCGGGAATTAATTTATAATTGTTGAAAGGGAACACAAAATTCCTGAACAGGCTGAATATTTTGAAGTTGGAACGGTTTGAATCGGATAAAAAAATTTAAGAGTTGTGGAACTTTGAAAAATGCCCCTTTTACTTCATGGAAATTCTGGAATTTCGGGAAAAGCGGTAATTTTTCAAGTTCTTAAACCAAATTGTTTCGTTGTCCTGACTAAGAGGAATGTTTTGACATTGGAACGGTTGAAATGGGTTGGAAAATGTGAAAAGAGTCATCACACTAAAAAAGGTTGGAAATAAGGTTTAAAAAAAATTCCTGGAAATGTGTTGAACGTGGAAAAATGGTTGTTTAAATTTCCAAGATTAATTGAATGTGTTGAAGGTGGAATGGTATGAATCGGTTGAAATAGTTGAGAATTTTGGAAGTTTGAAAAATGGATAACTCATATTGAA
>NC_084739.1:64820818-64857152 GCF_033978785.1 Entelurus aequoreus
AGAGAGACTGGGCCTGAAAAGCCGAGTGCGTTTGCCGAAGAAGTGGATTTAATAAAACATTGTTTAATCCTGAATTCCGGGCTCTCGTGCCAGTGTGTGGTGGTCAGGAGAACCCACTAGAAGGCAACCTCTACAATCATTAAAAAAAAATCAGTAAAACGGCCGGTCAAACAAAACAGAAGACATCGTTATGGACCCGCTAGCTGCGGACGCTAGCTCTCCAATCAGCTAAACGGACTCAATAACTGCACAGTGGCGTTTTATGTTAATTTACTGAGGAATTTGTGGAACCAAAATAATCCAAAAAGAATGCTATTGTAAGTTAATAATACTAACACAGACACTTGTAAACGTGTTGGCATATTAGCACTGCAGCACCTGCAGTGAGCAAACTCGTTCAAAAGATGGCGCCATAGCACTTTTTTTCCCATTGTATTTGGATGTTGTTTTTTTAAAACCATTTGCATCATGACTGTCAAGCAAAGAAATATCCAAAATGCGTTCCAAAAAATGTATTATCGGCTTATGGTCCGGAATTTACAGGATATTGCGAGAATTGGTTGGTATTAAGAATCGTGTTGAATCGAAGAATCGTAATCGAATCATGACTGGTTTAAATGTAACTTAGATATTGGGTTTCACAATGTAAAGCGCTTTGAGTCACTTGAGAAAAAGCGCTATATAAATGTAATTCACTTCACTTCACTTCACTTCACTTGTCAGATTGGCATCCAGTTAGCTTGGGTCAGCCCAGTCCGGAAACACTAAAAAACAACCCATACATCCATCCATCCATCTTCTTCCACTTATCCGAGGTCGGGTCGTGGGGGAAGCAGCCTAAGCAGAGAAGCCCAGACTTCCCTCTCCCCAGCCATTTTGTCCAGCTCCTCCCGGGGGATCCCGAGGCGTCCCCAGGCCAGCCGGGAGACATAGTCTTGCCAACGTGTCCTGGGTCTTCCCCGTGGCCTCCTACCGGTCGGACGTGCCCGAAACACCTCGCTAGGGAAGCATTCGGGTGGCATCCTGACCAGATGCCCGAACCACCTCATCTGGCTCCTCTTGATGTGGAGGAACAGCGGCTTTACTTTGAGCTCCTCCCGGATGACAGAGCTTCTCACCCTATATCGAAGGGAGAGCCCTGCCACCCGGCGGAGGAAGCTCATTTCGGCTGCATGTACCCGTGAACTTGTCCTTTCAGTCATAACCCAAAGCTCATGACCATAGGTGAGATGGGAGGGCTTGGACTGGTTCTGGATCGAGCTTGGGAAGATCTTGGATCAAAATAGATAACCCCTCCCATCTCTTCCCATCGTACACAGCGGAATTTTCCAAGCCTTTGGCTTGGTGCAACAAAGACAGCCTCTGTTCACTGGGAACTCAGAGAACGGAAAGTTTTTTGATAATTTACATACAATTTTTCTGACACTCATTTCGGCCGCTTGTACCCGTGATCTTGTCCTTTCGGTCATAACCCAGAGCTCATGACCATAGGTGAGGATGGGAACGTAGATCGACCGGTAAATTGAGAGCTTTGCCTTCCGGCTCAGCTCCTTCTTCACCACAACGGATCGATACAGCGTCCGCATTACTGAAGATCTGCCTGTCGACCTCACAACCCACTCTTCCCTCACTCGTGAACAAGACTTCGAGGTACTTGAACGCCTCCACTTGGGGAAAGATCTCCTCCCCAACCCGGAGATGGCACTCCACCCTTTTCCGGGCGAGAACCATGGACTCGGAGGTGCTGATTCCCATCCGAGTCGCTTCCCACTCGACTGCGAACCGATCCAGTGAGAGCTGAAGATCCTGGCCAGATGAAGCCATCAGGACCACATCATCTGCAAAAAGGAGAGACCTAATCCTGCAGCCACCAAACAGGATCCCCTCAACACCCTGACTGCGCCTAGAAATTCTGTCCATGAAAGTTATGAACAAAATCGGTGACAAAAAAACAACCCACCCCACCCAAATGCCTCAAATTAGAAGAGTGTTCCAAGTGTGAGGCGGTGCTCCATTGACAGGCACCAAAAGACATCGGGGGAGGTGAAGTATTTTGAGAAAATTATAAAGAAAAACATATTTTTCAAACCTGCCAAGCCAACCTCTGTTTTGTCAAAGGCAAAATAAATAGTTTGTTTTTTTTACTTCCTACAGCGAGCAAGTAAACAGAGTTCAGGGTGATTAGAAAACTCCCCCCCCCCCAAAAAAAAAATATGCTGTAGAAAATCAGTTTTTCTTGTTGAAAGGGAGGCCCCGACTGCATTAGATTCTCTGAGGGGAGTCGCACTTTGCCACGCTTTGAAAGCCTCCTTCATGGCAATGGATAGATGGATACTTTTACAATCCCCCCCAGGGGGAAATGGTGTGTCTGGCAGCACATAAAGAAAATCACAAACAGTACACACCATGAGCTTAGCCACAGTATGTTTAAGAAAATAACGGGTTAACACATGTGATTAATCACAGAAAATGATCGCATTAACCATGTATGCATGCAGATTAATCAAGCCATTTATTTTGACTGTACATGGCCAGTAGATGGCAGTCACACATAAGAGATACGTGTAGACTGCAATATGACGGCAGTCACACATAAGAGATACCATAAAGTGATTAACAAGTTGAAAAACCTATTCGGGTGTTGCCATTTAGTGGTCAATTGTACGGAATATGTACTGTACTGTGCAATCTACTAAAATGTTTAAATCAATCAAAATACGTGTAGACTGCAATATGACTCAAGTAAACAACACCGACATTTTATATGTTCCATTGAAAATATCTGCGATGAGGTGGCGACTTGTCCAGGGTGTACCCCGCTTTCCGCCCGAATGCAGCTGAGATAGGCTCCAGCACCCCCCGCGACCCTAAAAAGTACAAGCGGTAGAAATGGATGGATGGATGGATTGAAAATATAGAACATTACAGACGGCGCTCAAAAATCTATCAAAATGTTTTAGTACGACTTTGGTAAGCTATGAAGCCGCACCACTTGATGGATTGTACTGTGCTTCAACATAGGAGTATTATTAAGGTGTGTGTATAAGGTAAGACACATTATCTGGCGTTTTGTTTTACGATATTCTGCAAAAGCAACTTGTCTTACCTTCTGGTACCTGCTGATCTGTGTTTGGGATCTGCATAAGTCCTGAAAATTTGCACGCATCCACCTTTGTAGTCCGTGCCGACGCCATAGTTGATAAGCATCTTATTTTTCTCGGTTGCATACGACGTCACATCCGTTTTTGGCGGCGTAATTCGCACAAAGGTCAAGCAGTTTGAGCGTAGCATTAAAACAAGTCAGAGTGTAGAGTTTGTGTTATGTGTGCAGGAGGGAGTTGACAGCACAGACACAAGGGGGCAATGTCGCTCTATGATTTATTATATATATACCGAAAATAATATATACAATAAAGAAACAATACTAATAAATAAACTAGATAATGGTGTGTGACTAAATCCAAGAGTGTGTATGGTGTAACACTATGTGTAGGAATTAATTGCTGAGTGTTTACCAGAAGTGATGAGTGAGAGGCGGAAGATCAGGCGGACAAGGGAGCTCTGAGGTCCGTGAGGTGAGCAGAAAGTCGGGGGCTACGCGGGGCGAAGAAGGTCCGTGTCCAAGTGGGTGGTTGAGATCCAACAGGTAGTCCGGGAAGCAACTGAAACACGGGGTGAGACGAGACGCACAGCTCGAAAACAGGAACGGGATTTGTGTACGGGAACGGATGGTTATGTTCTGGCGCGGGATGGCAGGTTGTGCAGGCTTTTGAAGGTAGGTCTGATCATCAGCTCCAGGCGTGCAGATTGCCGGTGATTGATTGCAGCTGTTTGCCGCCGCCGCCGGTCTGGCGCACGCTTTGCACACTCTCGGAGCTGCGCCCAGCGCAGCACACAGATAAATGCGCACTGATGCGTTCCCGGACCGTGACAGTTTGAGCAGAAAATGTCGTATTGCTGTTCTGTTCTTGGCTGTTCCAGTCGTTCAAATAGAGAGATAGGAAAGAGCTTTTATAGAGTCCCGAAATAAGTGGTTCATAAAGGTAATAAAGTCAGGGGGGAAAATGAAAAGGCTCTTAAAAATATCACTTTCATCATGTTGTGGAATACAATGGGACCATGCTCGTGTCTGCAGTGATCACTTTGTAAAATGTTTGAATCCAGCCCGAGGGTGAAAAAAAAAAAATTACATATATATTTTTATAATTGTATTTATTAATTAATCTGTCCTTTCTCGCCCATCCATCAATCCATTTTCTACTGATTGTTACTCTCGGGGTCTTCTAGCTGCTCAGGCCAATCATGTTGTCTAAAAATGCATTTCTCCATCCTCAGACTGTAGAGTTTTTAAACATAAGTGAACATGTATGTATGTATGTATGTATATATGTGTGTATGTGTGTGTGTGTATATATATATATATATATATATATATATATATATATATATATATATATATATATATATATATATATATATATGTATGTATGTATGTATGTATGTATGTATGTATGTATGTATGTATGTATGTATGTATGTATGTATGTATGTATGTATGTATGTATGTATGTATGTATGTATGTATGTATGTATGTATGTATGTATGTATGTATGTATGTATGTATGTATGTATGTATGTATGTATGTATATGTATATATATATATACGTATATGTATATATATATATACGTATATATATATATGTATGTGTGTGTATATATATATATGTATATATATATATACGTATATATATATATGTATATGTATGTGTGTGTATATATATATATATATATATATATATATATATGTATATGTATGTGTGTGTATATATATATATATATATATATATATATATGTATATGTATGTGTGTGTATATATATATATTTATATATACCTGTATATATGTATGTATAGGTATAGTGTGTGTATGTATATATATATATATATATATATATATATATATATAATATATATATATATATATATATATATATATATATATATATATATATATATATATATATATATATATATATATATATATATATATATATATATATATATATATATATATATATATATATATATATATATATATATATATATGTCTTAATTAGATTATCCAAAAAATAGTGCTCGGTACCGTGGTAGAGCGCAATATATGTATGTGTGGAAAAAAATCACAAGACTACTTCATCTTTCCTGATGATTGAGGGAACCCCTCATGAAACAGGCCTGTAGAGATGAAGTAGTCCTGTGATTTTTTTCCACACACATATATATATATATATATATATATATATATATATATATATATATATATATATATATATATATATATATATATATATGTCTTAATTAGATTATCCCAAAAAAATAGTGCTCGATACCGTGGTAGAGCGTAATATGTATGTGTGGGAAAAATCACAAGACTAATTCATCTCTACAGGCCTGTTTCATGAGGGGTTTTCCTCAATCATCAATCTCAATCTCCTGATGATTGAGGGAAACCCCTCATGAAACAGGCCTGTAGAGATGAAATAGTCTTGTGATTTTTCCCACACACACACATATATATATATATATATATATATATATATATATATATATATATATATATATATATATATATATATATATATATATATATATATATATATATATATATATATATATATATATATATATATATATATATATATATATATAACCCAATGCGGCCCCGGGTCAAAAAGTTTGAGGACCCCTGCTCTAGACCGTCGCCTGAAACCCGGAAGTGCCTCTAGGTTACGTGATTGCATCTTACAACGTTTGCATACTTGCTGAAGAAAAACAAAATGATCAAACTTCCAGCTTCTGTTGACTGATGCCTAGTTTGCCGAGTGCCGGGCTATACCATTCTGAGGACAGTCATACTCGACTACGAGTGACTGCCGATGATGATGATGATATTTCAAGATGTGTAGCGAAGCCTCCTTAAAATAAAAACAAATAAAAAATCCTGTTCATAAACAGGCTCTTTAGTCACATACCCACCGCTGTTCAAACTTCTTTGAAAGGTCAATTCAAAGTCAATAAATGTGCCCGTTTAAAATGATCAGATGCACGTCAGCCATTTATACGGTGCTCAAAGTGTTTATATTCACAGTACCTTCTGACAGGATTGCATCTACCAGTAGGACACGGAGCCAGGGAATGAATTTAGAGGCTCCTAATAGATATAAAGGTGTCTGCAGAATCAATATCTCCCAGCTACCATGAGAGCACAAGTACATTTCTCTCTCTCTCTCCCGGACTCACTGTCTCTATTACTTTCTCACATTATTTAATTCTCCCACTCGTCTCCGAGTCTCATTAAGACTGCTGCTGTGCCGGGTCTTTTTCTAACGCCCGAGCCCCCCCAACTCTGTGTGCCGCCACCCCCTCCCTCCCTCCACACCACTCATAAAAAATGTGTCGGACGTGCACGGTTGACGGGTGGCAGTGGCGGGTTGCAAGTGGGTGAGCGCGAGGCATCCAATTAAAAGCACAATGCATTATCACTTTCTCCCACCCCCTACGTATCCCCCTTTTCTCCTCTCACCGCTGTCTTCTGAAGCTTTTTTTCTTTTTTGGATTACATAACAGCTCGGTGTCAAAACAGCCGGCCTGTGGAGGACAAGTTAAAGGGAGGGGGGAGGGGGGGTTGATGCAGACCGCCGACTGGACTCTCCCCAGCAGCTTTGGTCCTACCCCCCCCCAGCCTCCCCTCACCATCCAGCCCTCCATCCTCGTGCACACACCCACCAGCCCGCCCCTCTCCCTGCCTTTCCCGGCGCACACACACACACACACACACTCGCACTCAATCATGAACGCACGGGGATTGCAGCAGCCGCCTCGGCGCCGCGAGATGGAGATCTCCGCCGTGAGTGCGAGGCACGATGTCGAGTGAGTGCCGGTGTCGCCGCGCGGAGGGGAGAGCGTAGAAGCTACCGAGGGGCAATGTCTTCCCGCCTCGCGCGCCCCCGTCGTCGCAAATATTTGACCGGATGTGCCACAACTGCTCCAGCTGTCAGTGCGCCGGCTGCCTCTCTCTCAGCCGGACACAACCCCGGCGCCCGGCGACCGCGCGGATGGACACCCGGCACACGGGGGGCCGGCGCTCCCTTGTCCTTTGCACCTCTGGTCAGCATCTTGAGGTAAGAGTTGTGGATCCTCCCTGAGTTGGAAGAACTTATGAAATATCATGCGTGTGCAGGGAGGAGGGGGGGGGGGGGGGGGGGTTTCTTTACCCAGCTTCGATTGCACGTTTTCTGATGACATGGCGCCATTTCATTCCATAATCAAGAATGCTGCACCTGTGGGAGGTCAGGAATATTGATGAGCGTTCATTAGCGACGCGTATTAATTGACCGCCATTTATGAGTGAGGTGATCCTCAGGGGACTCTCACATGACTGATTATGGGCAGCTCAAGGGTACCGCGTCAATACATACAAATCTGCACTATTTTGCGCCTCCTATCCGCTCTGTCGTCTTCTTACCTGAAATGATGGGAGACACGAACAAGGGGCGGGGTGGGGGTTCGGGAGGGGGGTTGGGCCTTTTTAAGGTGCCAAAGGCACTTGCCGAGCTCAGCGTTTTCTCGTACACTTGTTACATAAATCCAGATACGCATCACACTCCATCATCAGGTTGGCCGGTGAGCTCAAAGCCCAGCCCCGCGTGGCTCGACGGATTCATCAGGGTGATGCACGGCGCGGGCCGCGGACGTACAGTCGGAAATTTTTAAAGACATCCAACGAAATTAGGAGAGTGCATTTCGTCCCCTGAACGTTCTCCTCTCGCTCACCCTCCCTGACCTTGGTTTTTCCCCCCCCACCTGCGCCTCCCCCAAAGGATATTTTCTGTCTGGCACTAAATCACCCAAGGCAATGGGATGTAGAAAACTTTCACTGCCCGTTGAATAGGTCGCAAAAATAAGAAAAAAAGAATGGGTACCACTACCTGGAATAGGTAAAGTACAGGGGTCGGCAACCAGAACATGTTGCAATAGCCATATTGGACCAAAGATACAAGAAACAAATCCGTCTGGAGCCGCAAAAAGTAAAAAAGCCTTATGTAAGTGTTATAATGAAGGCAACACATGGTGTGTCTGTATTAGCCTACTATCAAAATGACTTTGAAAGTCTTATATAAGTGTTATAATGAAGGCAACACATGGTTTGTCTGTATTAGCCTACTATCAAAATGACTTTGAAAGTCTTATATAAGTGTTATAATGAAGGCAACACAAGATGTGTCTATATTAGCCTACTATCAAAATGACTTTGAAAGTCTTATATAAGTGTTATAATGAAGGCAACACAAGATGTGTCTTATATTAGTTATATTAGCCTACTATCAAAATTACTTTAAATGTCTTATATAAGTGTTATAATGAAGGCAACACAAGATGTGTCTATATTAGTTGTATTAGCCTACTATCAAAATGACTTTAAAAGTCTTATATAAGTGTTATAATGAAGGCAACACAAGATGTGCCTATATTAGCCTACTATCAAAATGACTTTAAAAGTCTTGTATAAGTGTTATAATGAAGGCAACACATGGTTTGTCTGTATTAGCCTACTATCAAAATGACTTTACAAGTCTTATATAAGTGTTATAATGAAAGCAACACAAGATGTGTCTTATATTAGTTATATTAGCCTACTATCAAAATGACTTTAAATGTCTTATATAAGTGTTATAATGAAGGCAACACAAGATGTGTCTATATTAGTTGTATTAGCCTACTATCAAAATGACTTTAAAAGTCTTATATAAGTGTTATAATGAAGGCAACACAAGATGTGTCTTATATTAGTTATATTAGCCTACTATCAAAATTACTTTAAATGTCTTATATAAGTGTTATAATGAAGGCAACACAAGATGTGTCTATATTAGTTGTATTAGCCTACTATCAAAATGACTTTAAAAGTCTTATATAAGTGTTATAATGAAGGCAACACATGGTTTGTCTGTATTAGCCTACTATCAAAATGACTTTAAAAGTCTTATATAAGTGTTATAATGAAAGCAACACAAGATGTGTCTTATATTAGTTATATTAGCCTACTATCAAAATTACTTTAAATGTCTTATATAAGTGTTATAATGAAGGCAACACAAGATGTGTCTATATTAGTTGTATTAGCCTACTATCAAAATGACTTTAAAAGTCTTATATAAGTGTTATAATGAAGGCAACACAAGATGTGTCTATATTAGTTATATTAGCCTACTATCAAAATGACTTTAAAAGTATTATATAAGTGTTATAATGAAGACAACACATGATGTGAGTGTCTATATTAGCCTACAATCAAAATTACTTTAAAAGTCTTATATAAGTGTTATAATGAAGGCAACACATTATGTAAGTGTCTCAGAGGGTGGGATAACTCCTGGAAATGACGGTCTTAGAATGGACAAAGCTATAGGTGTGTGTGTCCAAGTAAAGGAAAGGACACGCTGCCTTCTTCTAATGGATCTATTACTATCGTTTGCTGTGGTCTGGAACAATATGGCGCACAAACAACTATCAGAAATGCAGCCAATATGACGGACAGATAATATCAATAATATCAATTAAAATACACAGAGGACATAAGTAAAGGAAATTAAATGAACTCAAAATATACCTACAAACGAGGCATAATACATACAGCTAGCCTAGATAACATCTAAAATTTGCACTCCATGCAAGTCGAGAGCATCAACAAAGTTCACCTTTGTGCGTTCACGCACAGCATAAAACGTTTGGTGGCCAAAATGAGACAAAGAAGGAGTGGCAGAAAAAAAAAAAAATCTGTGGCAGCGTCGGAGAAAGTTGTACTTGACGTTCATATGTTGTCAATATTCAGTGTTTTATCATTCATAGTTAATATTGTAAATCCCACATTCTTTATTTTCATGTACATTCTGGGTGTCTCATTAAAATTCCATTCTGTTTTTTTAAGGCGGTCTGTCATAACGTTTTTAGCACTCAATCAGACATTATTATGAGGTTTTGCTTTATTAAAAGTAAAATTGTTAGTTAATTTTTCAGAGAAACTACATATTCCAGACTGATATAAACATGTCCACTGTGGAGGACACTGCTTGTCAGAAAGTAAAATTTTGCATAATGATGCAATGTGTACATACAACTAACCTAAATAGCATGTTAGCATTGATTATTAGCACTACACGCAAGTCAATAACATCAACAAAGTTCACCTTTGTGCAGTCACGCACAGTATAAAACGTTTGGTGGACAAAATGAAAAAAAAAAAGGGTTGGCATAAAACACGTCTTTCTGTGGCAGCGTCGGAGAAAGTTGTACTTGACATTCATATGTTGTCAAAATTCATTGTTTTATCGTTCATCGCTAATATTGTAAATCCCACATTCTTTATTTTAATGCACATTCTGGTTGTGTCATTCAGCAAAAACATTTAAATTCCGTCTTTTAAGGCGGGCTGACATTATTATAAGGTTTTGCTTTATCAAAAGTAAAATTGTTAGTTAATTTTTCAGAGAAACTACATATTCCAGACTGATATAAACATGTCCACTGTGGAGGACACTGCTTGTCAGAAAGCAACATTTTGCATAATGATGCAATATGTACATACAACTAACCTAAATAGCATGTTAGCATCGATTATTAGCACTACACGCAAGTCAATAACATCAACAAAGTTCACCTTTGTGCAGTCATGCACAGTACAAACGTTTGGTGGACAAAATGAAAAAAAAAAAGGGTTGGCATAAAACACGTCTTTCTGTGGCAGCGTCGGAGAAAGTTGTACTTGACATTCATATGTTGTCAAAATTCATTGTTTTATCGTTCATCGCTAATATTGTAAATCCCACATTCTTTATTTTAATGCACATTCTGGTTGTGTCATTCAGCAAAAACATTTAAATTCCGTTTTTTAAGGCGGGCTGACATTATTATAAGGTTTTGCTTTATCAAAAGTAAAATTGTTAGTTAATTTTTCAGAAAAACTACATATTCCAGACTGATACAAACATGTCCACTGTGGCTGCTTGTCAGAAAGTACAATTTTGCATAATGATGCAATGTGTACATACAACTAACCTAAATAGCATATTAGCATCGATTATTAGCACTACACGCAAGTCAATAACATCAACAAAGTTCACCTTTGTGCAGTCACGCACAGTATAAAACGTTTGGTGGACAAAATGAAAAAAAAAAAGGATTGGCATAAAAAACGTCTTTATGTGGCAGTTTTCAAGTTGTACTTGAAATTCATATGTTGTCAAAATTCATTGTTTTATCGTTCATCGCTAATATTGTAAATCCCACATTCTTTATTTCAATGCACATTCTGGGTGTCTCATTCAGTAAAAACATTTAAATTCCGTTTTTTAAGGCGGGCTGACATTATTATGAGGTTTTGCTTTATTAAAAGTAACATTTTTAGTTAATTTTTCAGAGAAACTACATATTCCAGACTGATATAAACATGTCCACTGTGGAGGACACTGCTTGTCAGAAAGTAACATTTTGCATAATGATGCAATGTGTACATACAACTAACCTAAATAGCATGTTAGCATCGATTATTAGCACTACACGCAAGTCAATAACATCAACAAAGTTCACCTTTGTGCAGTCATGCACAGTATAAACGTTTGGTGGACAAAATGAAAAAAAAAAAGGGTTGGCATAAAACACGTCTTTCTGTGGCAGCGTCGGAGAAAGTTGTACTTGACATTCATATGTTGTCAAAATGCATTGTTTTATCGTTCATCGCTAATATTGTAAATCCCACATTCTTTATTTCAATGCACATTCTGGGTGTCTCATTCAGTAAAAACATTTAAATTCCGTTTTTTAAGGCGGGCTGACATTATTATGAAGTTTTGCTTTATTAAAAGTAAAATTGTTAGTTAATTTTTCAGAAAAACTACATATTCCAGACTGATATAAACATGTCCACTGTGGAGGACACTGCTTGTCAGAAAGTAACATTTTGCATAATGATGCAATATGTACATACAACTAACCTAAATAGCATGTTAGCATCGATTATTAGCACTACACGCAAGTCAATAACATCAACAAAGTTCACCTTTGTGCAGTCATGCACAGTATAAACGTTTGGTGGACAAAATGAAAAAAAAAAGGGGGTTGGCATAAAACACGTCTTTCTGTGGCAGCGTCGGAGAAAGCTGTACTTGACATTCATATGTTGTCAAAATGCATTGTTTTATCGTTCATCGCTAATATTGTAAATCCCACATTCTTTATTTTAATGCACATTCTGGGTGTCTCATTCGGTAAAAACATTTAAATTCCGTTTTTTAAGGCGGGCTGACATTATTATGAGGTTTTGCTTTATTAAAAGTAACATTTTTAGTTAATTTTTCAGAGAAACTACATATTCCAGACTGATATAAACATGTCCACTGTGGAGGACACTGCTTGTCAGAAAGTACAATTTTGCATAATGATGCAATATGTACATACAACTAACCTAAATAGCATGTTAGCATCGATTATTAGCACTACACACAAGTCAATAACATCAACAAAGTTCACCTTTGTGCAGTCACGCACAGCATAAAACGTTTGGTGGACAAAATGAAAAAAAAAAAGGGTTGGCATAAAACACGTCTTTCTGTGGCAGCGTCGGAGAAAGCTGTACTTGACATTCATATGTTGTCAAAATTCATTGTTTTATCGTTCATCGCTAATATTGTAAATCCCACATTCTTTATTTTAATGCACATTCTGGTTGTGTCATTCAGCAAAAACATTTAAATTCCGTTTTTTAAGGCGGGCTGACATTATTATGAGGTTTTGCTTTATTAAAAGTAAAATTGTTAGTTAATTTTTCAGAAAAACTACATATTCCAGACTGATACAAACATGTCCACTGTGGAGGACACTGCTTGTCAGAAAGTACAATTTTGCATAATGATGCAATATGTACATACAACTAACCTAAATAGCATGTTAGCATCGATTATTAGCACTACACGCAAGTCAATAACATCAACTAAGTTCACCTTTGTGCAGTCACGCACAGTATAAAACGTTTGGTGGACAAAATGAAAAAAAAAAGGATTGGCATAAAAAACGTCTTTCTGTGGCAGTTTTCAAGTTGTACTTGAAATTCATATGTTGTCAAATTGCATTGTTTTATCGTTCATCGCTAATATTGTAAATCCCACATTCTTTATTTCAATGCACATTCTGGGTGTCTCATTCAGTAAAAACATTTAAATTCCGTTTTTTAAGGCGGGCTGACATTATTATGAGGTTTTGCTTTATTAAAAGTAAAATTGTTAGTTAATTTTTCAGAAAAACTACATATTCCAGACTGATATAAACATGTCCACTGTGGAGGACACTGCTTGTCAGAAAGTAACATTTTGCATAATGATGCAATATGTACATACAACTAACCTAAATAGCATGTTAGCATCGATTATTAGCACTACACGCAAGTCAATAACATCAACAAAGTTCACCTTTGTGCAGTCATGCACAGTATAAAACGTTTGGTGGACAAAATGGGAAAAAAAAGGATTGGCATAAAAAACGTCTTTCTGTGGCAGCGTCGGAGAAAGTTGTACTTGACATTCATATGTTGTCAAAATTCATTGTTTTATCGTTAATTGCTAATATTGTAAATCCCACATTCTTTATTTTAATGCACTAGCATCGATTATTAGCACTACACGCAAGTCAATAACATCAACAAAGTTCACCTTTGTGCAGTCACGCACAGCATAAAACGTTTGGTGGAAAAAAATTTAAAAAAAAGAATTGGCATAAAAAACATCTTTCTGTGGCAGCGTCGGAGAAAGTTGTACTTGACATTCATATGTTGTCAAAATGCATTGTTTTATCGTTCATCGCTAATATTGTAAATCCCACATTCTTTATTTCAATGCACATTCTGGGTGTCTCATTCAGTAAAAACATTTAAATTCCGTTTTTTAAGGCGGGCTGACATTATTATGAGGTTTTGCTTTATTAAAAGTAAAATTGTTAGTTAATTTTTCAGATAAACTACATATTCCAGACTGACATAAACATGTCCACTGTGGAGGACACTGCTTGTCAGAAAGTAACATTTTGCATAATGATGCAATGTGTACATACAACTAACCTAAATAGCATGTTAGCATCGATTATTAGCACTACACGCAAGTCAATAACATCAACAAAGTTCACCTTTGTGCAGTCATGCACAGTATAAACGTTTGGTGGACAAAATGAAAGAAAAAAAAAGGGTTGGCATAAAACATGTCTTTCTGTGGCAGCGTCGGAGAAAGTTGTACTTGAAATTCATATGTTGTCAAAATGCATTGTTTTATCGTTCATCGCTAATATTGTAAATCCCACATTCTTTATTTTAATGCACATTCTGGGTGTCTCATTCAGTAAAAACATTTAAATTCCGTTTTTTAAGGCGGGCTGACATTATTATGAGGTTTTGCTTTATTAAAAGTAACATTTTTAGTTAATTTTTCAGAGAAACTACATATTCCAGACTGATATAAACATGTCCACTGTGGAGGACACTGCTTATCAGAAAGTACAATTTTGCATAATGTTGCAATGTGTACATACAACTAACCTAAATAGCATGTTAGCATCGATTATTAGCACTACACGCAGGTCAATAACATCAACAAAGTTCACCTTTGTGCAGTCACTCACAGTATAAAACGTTTGGTGGACAAAATGGGAAAAAAAAGGATTGGCATAAAAAACGTCTTTCTGTGGCAGCGTCGGAGAAAGTTGTACTTGACATTCATATGTTGTCAAAATTCATTGTTTTATCGTTAACTGCTAATATTGTAAATCCCACATTCTTTATTTTAATGCACTAGCATCGATTATTAGCACTACACGCAAGTCAATAACATCAACAAAGTTTACCTTTGTGCAGTCACGCACAGCATAAAACGTTTGGTGGAAAAAATTTAAAAAAAAAGAATTGGCATAAAAAACGTCTTTCTGTGGCAGCGTCGGAGAAAGTTGTACTTGACATTCATATGTTGTCAAAATTCATTGTTTTATCGTTCATCGCTAATATTGTAAATCGCACATTCTTTATTTTAATGCACTAGCATCGATTATTAGCACTACACGCAAGTCAATAACATCAACAAAGTTCACCTTTGTGCAGTCACGCACAGCATAAAACGTTTGGTGGACAAAATGAAAAAAAAAAGGGTTGGCATAAAACACGTCTTTCTGTGGCAGCGTCGGAGAAAGTCGTACATGTAAACAAACTACGGTGAGTTCAAGGACAGCCGACATTAGTAGGACTAAACGGCGCTAGTGAAGCATGTTTCATACAGTGGTCTTTCTGACAATTAGGTAGGTTTGTGTCATGTTTGTCCTCCTACAGAAACATTAATAAAACAACACACATATCGGTCTGGTAGAAACCTGCTCCGGCACCTTCTGGGCACGTTGCAGCTTGTCCTTTTCCGGTGCACTCGTGAAGGCGTCGCTGGTGCAATGTCACACTGTGGAAATGTATGCAAGAAAACACTCGCTGCATGCAAAATGACTCCACTGCACAGGAACCACTCGCAGGGGGGGGGGGGGGGGAGTGCGGGGTGGACGACACGGAGGATACACCTAAAGAGGACATTTCGGTGTAGGAAGAGCCATTCCTTGAACAATCGGAGTGTGTCGTCCTGTGTAAATATCCAGAAGATGCAAGCTAAGCCGCCTCTTTCTTGCTCTCTGTGCTAAAGTCATGAGTCAGCAAAGTTTTACATCGCCTATTGCGTAGAGACGAGCTGCATCCCCCCCCTTCCTCCGCCATCCCCGTTAAAGAGTTCACGCCACAAGAAAGGTGTGTGCTTTTTTTTTTTTAACCCTCCCAGTTTGGTATTTGAGCACCAAAAAAGCGTTTGGACCCGACAACGTGGTCTGCCAGCGCACATAAGGAGATTTTCAGAGGATTACTTTTTGCAATTTTGGAGCCAATGCATTATTCATAATCCTTCTGGACAGCCCAGGCCAAATCAGGGAAAGACCTCGGGTCATTAGCGGAGTTCTAGCTCGCTCTGAGAAGGAAGGAGGTGGTGAAAAGACGCCGACTCGGGAGATTCTCGCCCGACTATCAGGATATATCTTTCTTAAAGCCTGTCGGGAGATTTCTTTCCAATTTCTTTTGTATGATCGCCACTTGGCTGCTTTACAGGATTTCTTTTTTATGACTACATGAGACACTTTGGTACGTTGTGCCAAAGTAATTACCCCTTAAGTGGTGTGAGATTGACATTCCCCCGTGAAATGTAATCGTCCCATGTGGCATCGAAGCAGAATTTTCTACCCGGCTCTGACAGGCGACGTATAGAGAAATCAAATTGGCGTTGCAGCGGCTCCGGTTTTCATAAACATCCATCCATCCATTTTCTTATGCTTATCCGAGGTCAGAGAAGCAGAGAAGCCCAGACTTCCTGTCAGGTTCAAACACTGATGACATCTATTAAACAAGACAAGAGGCAAAGAATTAAACAGAGACAGAATTCAATTTGGACTCAATTTTGAGGAGAGTCGCCCGTACACTCTACCCTTGCACAGTATCTCAGCACGCTCGGGCGAAAGATTGTACTCCCCCTTCTTTTTTTTACTTTCTCCGACCACCTGACCACCGCTTCCACTTCCAGAGGGAAGTGGGTCGTAAACAGCGTTGCCTTTGGTTACAGAATAGTTCAAAAGGAGAGGTCGTAAAATAGTTCAAAAAGACGTTTGTAAACCAGTTCAAAAAGGAGGTTCAAAAAGAGGTTGTCTGGAAAAGAAGAGTGATGTTCGTATGTTCGTATGTTGTTAATATTTAGTGTTTTATTGTTCATAGTTAATATTGAAAATCCCACGTAAAAGAGGAGCGACGTTCGTGTGTTGTTAATATTCAGTGTTTTATTGTTCATAGTTCCATCCATCAATCTTCAACCGTTTATCCGGAATCGGGTCGCAGGGACAACAGCTCCAGCAGAGATCCCCAGACTTCCCTCTCCAGAGTAACATTTGCGACTTCCTCCTGGGGAATCCCGAAGTGTTCCCAGGCCAGAGAGGAGATATAATCCCCCCCATCTGGTCCTTGGCCTGCCGCGGGGTCTCCTCCCAGTGGGACGTGCAACGAGGACCTCCCTAGGGAGACGCTCGTGAGGCATCCGCACGAGATGCCCGAACCACCTAAGCTGGCTCCTTTCCAAGCGAAGGAGCAGCGGCTCTACTCCGAGTCTCTCTCGGGTGACTGCACTTCTCACCCTATCTCTAAGGGAGATGCCAGCCACCCTTCTGAGGAAACTAAATTCGGCCGCTTGTATCCGCGATCTTATTCTTTCGGTCATTACCCACACTTCATGACCATAGGTGAGAGTAGGAATGTAGATAGCTCGGTTGACCGAGAGCTTTGCCTTCTGGCTCAGCTCTCGTTTCGTCACAACAGTGCGGCAGAGAGACTGCAATACTGCCCCAGCTGCTCCGATTCTCCGGCTGATTTCCTTCTCCATCTTTCCCTCACTCGTGAACAAGACCCCGAGATACTTAAACTCCTCCACCTGGGACAGAGTCTCGTCCCCTACCCGGACTGTACAAACCATCGGTTTCCTGCTGAGAATCATGGCCTCAGATTTGGAGATGCTGATCCTCATTCCAGCCGCTGAACACTCGGCTGCGAACCGATCCAGTGAGAGCTGAAGGTCACGAACCGAAGGTGCCATCAGGACCACATCATCTGCAAACAGCAGTGATGCAACCCTTAGCCCCCCGAGACATATACCCTCTCCGCCATGGCCACGACTCCGCCTAGAAATCCTGTCCATGAAAATCACAAACAGGATAGGTGACAGAGCACAGCCCTGGCGGAGACCAACCCCCACTGGAAACGGATCCGACTTACATCCAAGCACCCGGACACAACTCTCGCTTTGGTTGTACAGAGATTGGATGGCCCTCAGCAGGGTTCCCCTCACTCCGTACTCCCTCAGCACCTCCCACAAGATCTCCCGGGGGACCCGGTCATACGCCTTCTCCAAATCCACAAAGCACATGTAGACTGGATAGGCATACTTCCAGGCCTTCTCCAGGACTCCCACAAGAGTAAAGAGTTGGTCAGTTGTTCCACGACCAGGACGGAATCCACATTGCTCCTCTTGAATCTGAGGTTCGACCATTGGCCGGACCCTCCTTTCCAGTACCTTGGCGTAAACTTTCCCAGGGAGGCTGAGTAGTGTGATGCCCCTGTAATTAGCACACACCCTCTGGTCCCCCTTTTTCAAAAGGGGAACCACCACCCCAGTCTGACACTCCCTCGGCACTGTCTTAGACTTCCACGCAATGTTGAAAAGGCGTATCAACCAAGACAGCCCATCAACACCCAGAGCCTTCAGCATTTCTGGACGGATCTCGTCAACCCCCGGAGCTTTGCCACTGTGGAGTTGTCTAACTACCTCAGTGACTTCACTCCGAGAGATCGACGTCGATCCCCCATCATCCTCAGGCCCTGCTCCTATCAGGGAGGGTGTATCTGATGTATTTGGGTTCAGGAGTTCCTCAAAGTGCTCTTTCCAACGCCCTACGACTTCCTCACTTGAAGTCAGCAAAGTCCCATCCTTGCCGTACACAGCTTGGATGGTTCCCTGCTTCCCCCTCCTGAGGTGCCGTATGGTCTTCCAGAACAGCTTTGGTGCCGCCCGATAGTCCTTCTCCATGGATTCCCCGAACTGCTCCCACACCCTCTGCTTAGCCTCGTCCACAGCCACGGCCGCTGCCCTTCGGGCCCGTCGGTACCTTGCAACTGCCTCCGGAGTCCCCTGGGATAACATACCCCGGTATATTGAAAATCCCACGTAAAAGAGGAGCGACGTTCGTGTGTTGTTAATATTCAGTGTTTTATTGTTCATAGTTAATATTGAAAATTCCACGTAAAAGAGGAGCGACGTTCATGTGTTGTTAATATTCAGTGTTTTATTGTTCATAGTGAATATAGTAAATCCCACTTCCTTTATTTTGATTTACAAGCGACTGAAAGTTGTGGCGTGAAGTTGTTGTGTTGTGGCTTTATGTTGTTGTTTTGTGGCTTTTTTCGTAACGGCTTTTGCAATCATGTTGTGGCATAAAGTTGCCGTGCTGTTTGTGGCTTCATGTTTTGTCACTGCGTTTGCATTTGTAGTGTTTTTTGCAATCGCGCTGTCGCCGAAAGTTGTCGTTCTGCGGCTTTACGTTGTGTTGTTGCTTTTGCAAATGTCACAGGAAAAGCATTGATCAAAGTTAGTGTTCCAGAACATGATATTAGTGCGATTATTGGCAACAAAAATAGAGGAAAGCTAAGAAACAATTACCTCTTTCGAGTGAGCCCTCCACAGAAAGTGGGAAGAGAGAACATCTTTTTTTTTTGAGCAGATCTAAACTGGAGAGCCCTAAAAGTGCTTTGAAGCATATAAATGTGAACAATCAGAGAGTCTCAAGAGCTCAGACCTCTACCAAGGCCGAACAACAATCCAGTGCCTGCTAGCTTGGTGTATCTAGCAATATGTAATAGTAAGCACATTTAATGCAACAAAAAAAAATACATTAAAAAAAATGCAGGTGTGAGGAAGCAGAAGACAACATTTCAGTTGTTTACTCCTCAGCTTATGCAACCAACATGTAGTAAAGTTGGATTAAAAGTCAGAAAGTAACATATAATGCAGTGTTTTGTTCCTTTAACGCACATGTAAGTGTGTGTTATATAAATTGTTATTTTTGGCATTCACCACTAATTGCCACGAAGCACTTTCACATGCATTTGCTTTTATTGCGTGTTGACATCCTTCCAGTTTGCTTTTATCAGAGCTATTTTAGCTGATTTATTATTGATGGTCCTGTTAGTGCGATGCCCGTAACTCCTTAACTGGATCCGCCTTAAATGGAGGAGTTACACATTGCCAATGTGGTGGCCGTGGTCACAATAAACACACACACAGCCACATGAAGTCACAACACGACAACTTTCAGCCACAACCGGATTGCAAAAGCCACAACATAACATGAAGCCACAGCTCTACACCACAATACAACCTCATAAAGTCACAACACAACCACACAAAGTCACAACACAACCTCATAAAGTCACAGCACAACCACATAAAGTCACAACACAACCACACAAAGTCACATCACAACCTCATAAAGTCACAACACAACCACATATAGTCACAACACAACCACACAAAGTCACAACACAACCTCATAAAGTCACAACACAACCACATGAAGTCACAACACAACCTCATAAAGTCACGACACAACCTCATAAAGTCACGACACAACCTCATGAAGCCACAGCACAACAGCTCTACACCACAGCACAACCACACAAAGTCACAACACAACCTTATAAAGTCACAACACAACCACATAAAGTCACAACAAAACCACACAAAGTCACAACACAACCACATAAAGTCACAACACAACCACATAAAGTCACAGCACAACCACATAAAGTCACAGCACAACCACACAAAGTCACAACACAACCACACAAAGTCACATCACAACCTCATAAAGTCATATCACAACCACATATAGTCACAACACAACCACATTAAGTCACAACACAACCACACAAAGTCACAACACAACCTCATAAAGTCACAACACAACCACATGAAGTCACAACACAACCTCATAAAGTCACGACACAACCTCATAAAGTCACGACACAACCTCATGAAGCCACAGCACAACAGCTCTACACCACAGCACAACCACACAAAGTCACAACACAACCTTATAAAGTCACAACACAACCACATAAAGTCACAACAAAACCACACAAAGTCACAACACAACCACATAAAGTCACAACACAACCACATAAAGTCACAACACAACCAAATAAAGTCACAACACAACCACATAAAGTCACAACACAACCACATAAAGTCACAACACAACCACGTAAAGTCACAACACAACCACGTAAAGTCACAACACAACCACATAAAGTCACAACACAACCACACAAAGTCAAAACACAACCTCATAAAGTCACGACACAACCTCATGAAGCCACAGCACAACAGCTCTACACCACAGCACAACCACACAAAGTCACAACACAACCTCATAAAGTCACAACACAACCACTTTAAGTCACAACACAACCACATAAAGTCACAACACAACCACGTAAGGTCACAACACAACCACGTAAAGTCACAACACAACCACGTAAGGTCACAACACAACCACGTAAAGTCACAACACAACCACATAATGTCACAACACAACCACATAAAGTCACAACACAACCTCATAAAGTCACAACACAACCACACAAAGTCACAACACAACCACATAAGGTCACAACACAACCACATGAAGTCACAACACAACCACATAAACTCACAACACAACCACACAAAGTCACATCACAACCTCATAAAGTCACAACACAACCACGTATAGTCACAACACAACCACGTGAAGTCACAACACAACCACATAAAGTCACAACACAACCTCATAAAGTCACAACACAACCACATAAGGCCACAACACAACCAAATGAAGTCACAGCACAACCTCATAAAGTCACAACACAACCACATAAAGTCACAACACAACCACACAAAGTCACAACACAACCTCATAAAGTCACAACACAACCTGATAAAGTCACAACACAACCACATAAAGTCACAACACAACCTCATAAAGTCACAACACAACCACATAAAGTCACAACACAACCACATAAAGTCACAACACAACCTCATAAAGTCACAACACACCCTTATAAAGCCACAACACAACCACTTTAAGTCACAACACAACCACATAAAGTCACAACACAACCTTTTAAAGTCACAACACAACCACGTAAAGTCACAACACAACCACATAAAGTGACAACACAACCTTATAAAGTCACAACACAAACACATAAAGTCACAACACAACCTCATAAAGTCACAACACAACCACATAAAGTCACAACACAACCACATAAAGTCACAACACAACAACATAGTCACAACACAACCACATAAAGTCACAACACAACCACATAAAGTCACAACACAACCACATAAAGTCACAACACAACCACATAAAGTCACAACACAACCTCATAAAGTCACAACACAATCTCATAAAGTCAAACCACAACCACATAAGTCACAACACAACCACACAAAGTCACAACACAACCTCATAAAGTCACAACACAACCACATAGTCACAACACAACAACATAAAGTCACAACACAACCTCATAAAGTCACAACACAACCACATAAAGTCACAACACAACCACATAAAGTCACAACACAACCTCATAAAGTCACAACACAACCACATAAAGTCACAACACAACCACATAAAGTCACAGCACAACCTCATAAAGTCCCAACATAACCACATAAAGTCACAACACAACCTCATAAAGTCACAACACAAACTCATAAAGTCACAACACAACCACATATAGTCACAACACAACCACATAAAGTCACAACACAACCTTATAAAGTCACAACACAATCACATAAGTCACAACACAACCTCATAAAGACACAACACAACCACATAAAGTCACAACACAACCACATAAAGTCACAACACAACCTCATAAAGTCACAACACAACCTCATAAAGTCACAACATAACCACATAAAGTCACAACACAACCTCATAAAGTCACAACACAGCCTCATAAAGTCACAACACAGCCTCATAAAGTCACAACACAACCTCATAAAGTCACAACACAGCCTCATAAAGTCACAACACAACCACATAAAGTCACAATACAGCCACATAAAGTCACAACACAACCACATAAAGTCACAACACAACATGAAGCTACAGCACAATAAGTCTACACCACAGTACAACCACATAAAATCACAACACAACCACATATAGTCACAACACAGCCTCATAAAGTCACAACACAACCACATTGGGCTACAACACAACCACATAAGGCTACAACACAACCACATAAAGTCACAACACAACAACATTGGGCTACAACACAACCACATAAGGCTACAACACAACCACATAAAGTCACAACACAACCACATAAAGTCACAACACAACCACATAAAGTCACAACAAAACAACTTTCAGCCACAATATGATTGCAAAAGCCACAACAAATGCAAATGTCACAACACAACAACATAAAGCCACAACATAACAACGTCACGCCACAATACAGCAACTTAAAGCCACAACTTTTGCAATCGTGTTGTGGCTGAAAGTTGTGTTGTATTGTGGCTTTAAGTTGTTGTGTTTTGGCTTTTGCAATTGTGTTGTGGCTTTAAGTTGTTGTGGTTGGGCTTTTGCAATTGTGTTGTGGCTTTAAGTTGTTGTGTTATGGCTATTGCAATTGTTTTGTGTCTTTTGCAATCGTGTTGTAGCTGAAAGTTGTGGCTGTTTTGTGGCTTTATATCAATGTGTTGTGGCATTTGCATTCTTTAGTGGCTTTTGCAATTGTATTGTGGCTGTAAGTAGTTGTGTTGTTGATTTTACAATCGTGTTGTGGCTTTTGCGATTGTGTTGTGGCTTTAAATTGTTGTGTTGTGGCTATTGCAATCATTTTGTGGCTTTTGCAATCGTGTTGTAACTGAAATTTGTGGTTGTGTTGTGGCTTTATATTATTGTGTTGGGGCGTTTATATTCTGTAGTGGCTTTTGCAATCATGTTGTGGCTGAAAGTCATGTCATAGCTTTTGCTTTTGTTGGGACCCTTCTTGGCCACCGTAGCTTGGGCAGGTCTTGGATCAAATTAGATAACCCCTCCCGTCTCCTCCCATCGTAAACAGCGGAATTTTCCAAGCCTTTGGCTTGGTGCAACAAAGACAGCCTCTGTTCACTGGGAACTCAGAGAATGGAAAGTTTTTGATAATTTACGTACAATTTTTCTGACACTCATTTCGGCCGCTTGTACTAGTGATCTTGTCCTTTCAGTCATAACCCAAAGCTCATGACCTTAGGTGAGGATGGGAACATAGATCGACCGGTAAATTGAGAGCTTTGCCTTCCGGCTCAGCTCCTTCTTCACCACAACGGTCGATACAGCGTCCGCATTACTGAAGACGGCGCACCGATCCGCCTGTCGATCTCACCATCCACTCTTCCCCCACTCGTGAACAAGACTCCGAGGTACTTGAACTCCTCCACTTGGGTCAGGGTCTCCTCCCCAACCCAGAGATGGCACTCCACCATTTTCTGGGCGAGAACCATAGACTCGGACTTGGAGGTGCTGATTCTCATCCCAGTCGCTTCACACTCGGCTGTGAACCGATCCAGTGAGAGCTGAAGATCCTGGCCAGATGAAGCCATCAGGACCACATGTCCTGACCCCATGGGGCCCGGCCGGGCATAGCCCAAAGAGGCAACGTGGGTCCCCCTTCCAATGGGCTCACCACTCATGGGATGGGCCATAAAGGTCGGGTGCTTTGTGAGCTGGGCGGAAGCCGAAGGCAGGGCACTTGGTGGTCCGATCCTCGGCTACATAAGCTAGCTCTTGGGACGTGGAATGTTTTGAATTTTGCTGAACTAAATCCAGAGAACACGTTCTGTCATTTGTTTGTTGTATTATAACCCAAAAACACACTCATGTTTTTGTCTTCCTTTTTTTTTTAGGAACTATGGTGAGTAAAGACGAGGCCAAAAGCATCGTGGTGTCAGACACCGATGAATCCGATTCGGACACGGACCTCGCGCACAACCTCGACGCGCACTCTGGGCCGCAGGTGAGGAAGAAGAACAAGGCCCTGCAGGTGCATTTTCGGGATATCTGCGAGGCGCAGAAGGAGCACGGAGGAAAACACTCCCGTTCCATATCCTGCAAAGTGACCCACAGACAATACATGACCATGCCCGCCAGACGCTCCATCCCGAACGTGACCCGGAGCACCGGCGTGCAGACCTCACCTGACCTGACCAAGCGATACAAGACTTTCCCCTTTGAGAGGAAGAAGGGACACACGTTCAAGCACGCCGCGTTAGTGGAGGACTACAGAGGACAAAACAACGGCTTTTTGAGCGATATAAAAGCGCTGGGAGAGGACGGACAACCCATCGGGTTATCCTCCGTTGTGGGACAGACCAAGGTTTTGCTCCACCAGACGGACGACAGCAGCGATACGGAGGATTTGATTTGCGACGCCAACTGCGTGGACGGAACCTCCTGTCCGGATTCTCATCTCCCGTCCCGTCTGAACAACCCAGCGGAGCACCAGGACTGCGGGACAAGGACCAAACACAAAGGATTACCGCGAGAAGACACGGACCAGGCTTCCGCCAAGCGTCTGCTGGCCAACTCTGAGTTCGCGAAGGGCGGGGGTCCGGTGGCGTGGAACTCTTTGACCCGAGTGGAGTCTTTAGGAAGCCCCTCGAAGGCTTGTAAAAGAAAGCAGTCCCAGACGCTTCCCCACAGCGCCTCGTGTTCGTCGCAGTCGCGAGGGCAGTGCAGGACCAGGCACGCCTCGGCCTCCTCCAAACTCCAGCAAACGCCTGGGACGGGCGAGGGTTTACCTGCAGGGACGCCGGTGGGGAGAAGCAGCCGGCGGGTGACACCTCAACCCGGAGACAAGGATATCAAAGAGCAGCTGCAGGCTATGGAGAATCTCATCAATTCCAGCCAGGAGACCATCAAGGTCCTCCTCGGAGTTATTCAGGAGCTAGAGAAAGGTGAAGCACAGAGAGAGGGGTGAGTTTCTTTATAATTAACATTTAAATTTTTTATACAGGGGCCCTGCAAAGTATAGTAGTCGCATCAGAGCTGCCAGCGTCTTTCACACAGGCATCATCCGGCTCTTTTACAGCCACTTCTAAAGACTGCTTGTGCACAATTACTGAGGGCCTGATGTTCTAAGATCCAAATAACAAGTGCTAAACAACACGTGTAAAACATGCAATTAGTGGCCTGATTTACTAAAGGTTTGTGTGTACTAGGAGACCAAAAATACAAAAAAACAATCTGTCTGGAGCCGCAAAAAGGGAAAAAACGTATATTAGTCTAATAATGAAGGCAACGCATGACGTAAGTGTCTATATTAGCTATAATAGCCTACTATCGAAATGACTTTAAAAGTCTTATATAAGTGTTGTAATGAAGACAACACATGATGTAAGTGTCTATATTAGCTATATTAGCCTACTATCAAAATGAGTTTAAAAGTCTTATATAAGTGTTATAATGAAGACAACACATGATGTAAGTGTCTATATTAGCCTACTATCAAAATGACTTTAAAAGTCTTATATAAGTGTTATAATGAAGACAACACATGATGTAAGTGTCTATATTAGCTATAATAGCCTACTATCAAAATGACTTTAAAAGTCTTATGTAAGTGTTATAATGAAGACAAGACATGATGTAAGTGTTAATATTAGCTATATTAGCCTACTATCAAAATGACTTTAAAGTCTTATATAAGTGTTATAATAAGGACAACACATGATGTAAGTGTCTTTATTATTTATAATAGCCTACTATCAAAATGACTTTAAAAGTCTTTTGTAAATGTTATAAGGAAGACAACACATGATGTAAGTGTCTATATTAGCTATATTAGCCTACTATCAAAATTAGTTTAAAAGTCGTATATAAGTGTTATAAGGAAGACAACACATGATGTAAGTGTCTATATTAGCTATAATAGCCTACTATCAAAATGACTTTAAAAGTCTTATGTAAGTGTTATAATGAAGACAACACATGATGTAAGTGTCAATATTAGCTATTATAGCCTACTATCAAAATGACTTTAAAGTCTTATATAAGTGTTATAATAAGGACAACACATGCTGTAAGTGTCTATGTTAGCTATATTAACCTACTATCAAAATGACTTTAAAAGTCTTATATAAGTGTTATAAGACAATTACACAATTCAAACGACACGACACAACATATAGCCACAAAAAAAAAACAAAGCCACAAGATAACAACTTTGAGCTACAATATGGCTGCAAAAGCCACTAATGCAAACACCACGCCACAACTATTTTGTTGCTTATAATCACAATAACATTATGTTCCGGTACACTAACTTCAATCAATGCTTTTCTTATGACAGTTTCAGTTTATTTTATTTCTTAACTGCAGCACTTCCACTGCATAACCCTTTTATGCTCACATCTTCTCCAATGCTTTGCAACATTTCATTATGATTAGACGTTACGCTAATGCAGGTCACCAAAAGGTATTTTCCCAACACGGGCTCGGGATTAAATGATAGCTACAGGCAACCGGTGTCTTGGCGAAGCCTTACATTATCTTTACAGCAGGGGAAACTCCCCACGGGAAGTCCTGTGGGGAGTGTTCAGAAAGTAGGGGGTAACGGACTGTCTGACTGTGACTCCGTGTATGATCAGTGTCAGAGCTTGGTCCGCATTGCCGGCAGTAAGTCAGACCCGTTTCCAGTGCGGGTTGGACTCCGCCAAGGCTGCCTTTTGTCACTGATTCTGTTCATAACTTTTATGGACATAATTTCTAGGCGCAGTCAAGGTGTTAAGGGGATCTGGTTTAGTGGCTGCAGGATTAGGTCTCTGCTTTTTGCAGATGATGTGGTCCTGATGGCTTCATCTGGCCAGGATCTTCAGCTCTCACCGGATCGGTTCGCAGCCGAGTGTGAAGCGACTGGGATGGGAATCAGCACCTCCAAGTCCGAGTCCATGGTTCTCGCCCGGAAAAGTGTGGAGTGCCATCTCAGGGTTGGGGAGGAGATCTTGCCCCAAGTGGAGGAGTTCAAGTACCTCGGAGTCTTGTTCACGAGTGAGGGAAGAGTGGATCGTGAGGTCGACAGGCGGATCGGTGCGGCGTCTTCAGTAATGCGGACGCTGTATCGATCCGTTGTGGTGAAGAAGGAGCTGAGCCGGAAGGCAAAGCTCTCAATTTCCCGGTCGATCTACGTTCCTATCCTCATCTATGGTCATGAGCTTTGGGTTATGACCGAAAGGACAAGATCACGGGTACAAGCGGCCGAAATGAGTGTCAGAAAAATTGTATGTAAATTATCAAAAAATGTTCCGTTCTCTGTGTTCCCAGTGAACAGAGGCTGTCTTTGTTGCACCAAGCCAAAGGCTTGGAAAATTCAGGGCTCTCCCTTAGAGATAGGGTGAGAAGCTCTGTCATCCGGGAGTAGCTCAAAGTAAAGCCCACATGGAGAGGAGCCAGATGAGGTGGTTCGGGCATCTGGTCAGGATGCCACCCAAACGCCTCCGGCCGGTAAGAGACCACAGGGAGGACCCAGGACACGTTGGGAAGACTTTGTCTCCCGGCTGGCCTGGGAACGCCTCGGGATCCCCTGGGTAGGAGCTGGACGAAATGGCTGGGGAGAAAAAAGTCTGGGCTTCCCTGCTTAAAAATGCTGCCCCCGCGACCCGACCTCGGATAAGCGGAAGAAGATGGACGGATGGATGGGGAAAATACCGTACTGCAGCTGAGGCCCTGAACGCATCGCGTCTATGCTCCTGACAATCACTGGTACTTTAAATTTAACATTAACTTTAATCATTTTATATTATATAATATTACAGTATTTTCCACACTATAAGGTGCACCGGATTATAAGGCGCACCTTCAATGAATGGCCTATTTTAAAACGTTGTTCATATATAAGGCGCACCGCATTATAAGGCGCATAGAATAGACGCTACAGTAGGGGCTGGGGTTACGTTATGCACCCCGTAGTTGCGAGACCTGTTGTGGCTCAATATTGGTCCACATATAAGGCGCACCGGATTATAAGGCGCACTGTCAGCTTTTGAGAAAATTGGAGGTTTTTAGGTGCGCCTTATAGTGCGGAAAATACGGTATATAATATGTTTTATTGGATAGTAGTCTGTTTATTTCAATTCATAGTTTTATCTTTATTACCTCTTGTGTAATTTATTTTTATCCCATATTTGTTCCCACTACTGCACCTTAAATTGGAGTCCTTAATCTTGTTATATGCAAATATAATGACAACAAAGTCCATTCTATTCTATTCTAATTATCTTGCAGTCACGCACTGACCAAATATGCCTGATTAGCACTCCACACAAGTCAATAACATCAACAAAGCGCACCTTTGAGCATTCACGCACAGTATAAAACTGTTGGTGGACAAAATGAGACAAAGAAGGAGTGGAAGATGTAAACAAACTGTTGCGTCACAGTCCACGCTATGGTGAGTTCAAGAACTGCCAAAATTAGTAGGACAAAACGATATTCACCAGATACTCTCATCAGTGAAGCATACACACAAATATAGTAAACAGTGGTAGTTCTAACAATCGGGAAGGTTTGTGTCCTCAAACAATGATTACGTCTTCCATCCACCATTCAGTGTTATCATCCATCCCCCGCAGTCCGTGCAACCGCGGTCTCTCTAATTGTAATGTGCGAGCAAATGTACCTGCAATAATCCTCCACGTAGCGTTATCATCATGTTTCATTTCGACATGGACCTCTTTAAATGTCAGCAAGCCTCATAAAGTCCTCAAGCTGTGTACTCAGTCAGGGTGTTATTGCAGGGGCAATCGTGAGAACCATTAGGGTGCAGCTCTAAAACCTACACAAGGTAAATTGTGTTTAAGCCAAATCCATATTTAGTGCACACGCAGGGTACCCCCGCCCCCTCACATCTCTGTTATGGTCCGCCCGGCTTTTTAAAGGAGCAATTAGTGCAGCCTCATCACGCGTCTCCAGAAAGTTGTGTCTTCTGCTGTGCTCCCACATCAGGGTTAGTGCAGAGATTGCAGAGAATTCCCACTTTTCATTGGGAATTATCCGATATTCCTGCGTTACCAAGGACTACTTCTTCCATGAGCCTTGATACATTGTGTGAAAGGGTCATTGGTATGTGGTCCCACTAGGAATCCGGAAGTATTTACCGCTTCCACAGCGAGATATAAGTTAGCCCTCTCACCTCTCTGATGGACATCTACACCTCCCGCTGCCTCAACAGAGCCAGTGCCATCATCAAGGACAGCACCCACCCTGGCTCTGACCTGTTCCACCTGCTGCCCTCTGGGAAGCGCTACAGGTGCATTAAAACCAAGACTAAGAGGCTAAAAAACAGCTTCTTCCCCAGGGCCATAACCACCCCGAACAGACTTCCCCATTGACCCTCATAACTGCCTTCTCTTCGGTGCAATAACCCATTCCACCAACCACCCTGTTTCATGTAGATATTCATGTACATATTAATTTCACCCTCTGTATAGAGTGTACACTTGTTTTATCGCACTGTATGGAACGGCCTCAATGTCGTTACCCTGCGTAATGACAATAAAGCTGATTCTGATTCTGATTCTTGTGTAATGTTCATATTGTTGTTACTCAGCCAGCGTTTGTGGGTCTGATGGACCCCATTGCATTTTGTGGCTTTTAATGCCTCACAATCAAACACTTTTACGTTAAAATACTGAACAGTTGTTTACCTTATCCCAATAAACATTTGTTCAGTATTTTAACATAAAAGTGTTTGACTGTGAGGCATTAAAAGCCACAAAATGTTTTTTAAATTTGTGTTTCTGCGCCTGCGGTTCCCACACAAGGTTGCAACATTGTTTGTCAACACTGTTTGCTCTCATTTTCTCGCACATTTGACCCTCTGATGTTCTGTGTACCTGCACTCTGTCCTCCTCCTGTCTAGGCCTGCTGTGTGTGTGTGTGAGAGTGGGTGGGTGGATGGGTGCGTGTGGTACACAGAACATCAATTTCCACACTTCTTGTGTAGACACTTACATCATGTGTTGTCTTTTTTCTAACATTTATATAAGACTTTTAAAGTAATTTTGATAGTAGGCTAATACAACTAATATACACACTTACATAATGTGTTGTCTTCATTATAACACGCATATAAGACTTTTAAACTAATTTTGATAGTAGGCTAATTTAGCTAATATAGACACTTACATCATGTGTTGTCTTCATTATAACACTTATACAAGACTTTTAAAGGCATTTTGATAGTAGGCTACTATAAATAATATAGACACGTACATCATGTGCTGTCTTCATTATAACATTTATATAAGACTTTTAAAGTAATTTTGATAGTAGGCTATTATAGCTAATATAGACACTTACATCATGTGTTGTCTTCATTATAACACTTACATAAGACTTTTAAACTAATTTTGATAGTAGGCTAATATAGACACTTACATCATGTGTTGTCTTCATTATAACACTTATATAAGACTTTTAAAGGCATTTTGATAGTAGGCTAATATAGCTCATATAGACACTTACATCATGTGTTGTCTTCATTATAACACTTATATACGATGTTTAAAGGCATTTTGATAGTAGGCTAATATAAATAATATAGACACTTACGACCCGGACATCTTATATGTAATAGAAATGTATAGGGGGGGTGTATGGTGTGTGGTCATTAAATATGTATTCTGATATATGTTCTTCACAGAAAATGAACCAAAGTCAGTGAGTCTCAGTTTGAAAAATTAATTCATTGTATCATTTTTTTTTTTTTTTTTTAATGAAAACGGGTCCCACAGACCCGAACACCACACAAGGGTTAGAACAAGGCCGGAAATGTATCCCGTGAAAAACCGTCCGACCGGAACTCTCGAATAACTAAAGTCCCTTGGGTGAATAATGTAAACTCACTACACCGGTATCTTTTAGCGTTTTCATGGCTAGCTGACTGACAGATATAAGTAAGAACTTTACACTACTTTATATCAGAAATGGCAACAGCGGAGGATGAATGACCCATAAGAAGAAGATAGAGACAAAGAAGAAGCTTATCGACTACATCGTCGGCATGGACTACAGTGGCGGACTTGTGCAAATTTTCAGGACTTGCGCAGATCCCAAATACACATCAGCAGGTACCAGAAGGTAAAGAAAGTTGGTTTTGCATAATATTGCGAAACAAAACGCCAGATAATATGTCTTACCTTATACACACACCATAATAATACCCGTATCTCTGACTACGGGATCCGTAACACGCCGACAATCCATCAAGCGGTGCGGCTTCAAAGTCGTACTAAAACATTTTTGACGGATGCACACTCCTGGCATTCTCTCGAAGCTCATGGAGAGAATGCCAAGAGTGAGGAAAGCAGTAATCGGAGCAAAGGGTGGCTATTTTGAAGAAACTAGAATATAAAACATGTTTTCAGTTATTTCACCTTTTTTTTTGTGTTAAGTACATAACTCCACACGTGTTCATTCATAGTTTTGATGTGACAATATACAATGTAAATCAGGGGTCCCCAAACTACGGCCCGCAGGCCAGATATGGCCCGCCTGCGTCCAAAATCCGGCCCGCGGGTAGTACCAAGTAAAAAAAAAAAAAAAAATATTTTTTTATTTTATTTATTTTTTTAATTATTATTTTTTTAATCTGTTCTTTTTCACCCATCCATCAATCCATTTTCCACCGCTTGTTACTGAGTCTCCTAGGCAGATACTACACGCCATCGTCCAAAATCCGGCCCGCGAGTAGTCCTGGCTAAAAAGTAAATAAAAATTGTATTTATTTATTTTTTGATTATAATTTTTTTTTTTTTTTTTTTTGATTATAATTTTTTTTTTTTTTTTTTTGATTATAATTTTTTTTTAATCTGTCCTTTTTCGCCCATCCTACAATCCATTCTCTACCGCTTGTTACTGGGTCTCCTAAGCAGATAAGGCACGGCAGCATCCAAAATCCGGCCCGCGGGTAATACCAAGTAAAAAAATATATATATATATATATATATATATTTTTTTTTTTTTTAAATTATTATTTGTTTTAATCTGTCCCTTTTCACCCATCCATCAATCCATTTTCCACCGCTTGTTACTGAGTCTCCTAGGCAGATACTACACGCCATCGTCCAAAATCCGGCCCGCGAGTAGTCCTGGCTAAAAAGTAAATAAAAATTGTATTTATTTATTTTTTGATTATAATTTTTTTTTTTTTTTTTTTGATTATAATTGTTTTTTTGTTTTTTTTTTATTATAATTTTTTTTTAATCTGTCCTTTTTCGCCCATCCTACAATCCATTCTCTACCGCTTGTTACTGGGTCTCCTAAGCAGATAAGGCACGCCAGCATCCAAAATCCGGCCCGCGGGTAATACCAAGTAAAAATATATATATATATATATATATATATATATTTTTTAAATTATTATTTGTTTTAATCTGTCCCTTTTCACCCATCCATCAATCCATTTTCTACCGCTTGTTACTGGGTCTCCTAGGCAGATAAGGCACGCCAGCATCCAAAATCCGGCCCGTGGGTAATACCAAGTAAAAAAAAATATATATATATATATTTTTTTTTTTTTTTTTAAATTATTATTTGTTTTAATCTGTCCCTTTTCGCCCATCCATCAATCCATTTTCTACCGCTTGTTACAGGGTGTCCTAGGCAGATACGGCACGCCAGCGTCCAAAATCCGGCCCGCGGGTAGTACCAAGTAAAAAAAATTAAAAAAATAAAATAATTTTTTTTTTAATTAATTAATTTATTTATTTTTAAGTATTATTTTTTTAATCTGTTCTTTTTCACCCATCCATCAATCCATTTTCCACCGCTTGTTACTGAGTCTCCTAGGCAGATACTACACGCCAGCGTCCAAAATCCGGCCCGTGAGTAGTCCTGGCTAAAAAGTAAATAAAAATTGCATTTATTTATTTTTTGATTATCATTTTTTTAATCTGTCCCTTTTCGCCCATCCTACAATCCATTCTCTACCGCTTGTTACTGGGTCTCCTAGGCAGATAAGGCACGCCAGCATCCAAAATCCGGCCCGCGGGTAATACCAAGTAAAAATATATATATATATTTTTTTTTTTTAATTATTATTTGTTTTAATCCGTCCCTTTTCGCCCATCCATCAATCCATTTTCTACCGCTTGTTACTGGGTCTCCTAGGCAGATAAGGCACGCCAGCGTCCAAAATCCTGCCCGCGGGTAGTCTTGACTAAAAAAAAAAAAATGGTATATATACATTTGTTTTAATCCGTCCTTTTTCGCCCATCCATCAATCCATTTTCTACTGCTTGTTATTGGGTCTCCTAGCCGCTCAAGCAAATCATATTGTCTAAAAATGCATTTTCCCAGCGTCAATTTTTTTTAACCCAATATGGCCCCCGGGTCAAAAAGTTTGGGGACCCCTGATATAAATAGTCATGAAAATAAATTTAAAAAAAAAAGGTGTGTCCAAACTTTTGGCCTGTACTGTAATTATATATATAAAATATAAGTTGGTGTATTATCCTATTCTGATGACTTGCATTGATTGGAATCAGACAGGATATACAGTAGTTGCTAAAAAAAATTCCACAACTTTGAATTGTGGAGGGGAAAAAAGTACTTTGTAGCGCTTTGGTCCCAACACTGATAATAAAAGTAAATTGCGAATGCGAGTGCGGATGGTCGGTTGACTGGCGACCATTCCAGGGCGTACCCCGCCTGACCCTAATGAGAACGAGCAGTACCGAAAATGATTATTATTATTTTGAAGAGGTTCATTTAGCCTACTAATGTGTATTTATAAATGGTTGATTTATATAAGGGGTGTCCAAACTTTTTCCACTGAGGGCCAAACACGGAAAAATTAAAGCATGCGGGGGCCATCTTGATATTTTTTATTTTCAAACCATAACAAAATATATGGATTTTGTTTTTTTTTACCTTTAGGGCTCCCGGGGACCATAAAGGGTCTAAGTCATTAAAATGTAAAAAAAACAAGTCGAATTATTATATATATTTTTTTTTTTTTTTTTTAACGCTTACAGTAAATCTCTACAGTATATCAACTTCAGGTTGAAATAAAGGTTTTATGCCTTTTCTGTCAAAGACAACTTTGTTTTTTATAATAAAACTGAAATATGCAGTATTTCCCCCACTGCCCAAAACATTCAAAAAGCAATGTTTGATGTGAAGTAATTAGAGCCTTAAAAAGTTCAATAATGCAGGACACCATTCATTATTATTTTTGAGTAATCACAGTGAAAAGACAAATAAAATCCCATTAAATATATTTGGGACCCTAAAGGTTTGTATCATAAAGTGACACATTTTTATTCTTTTTTTTTTTTACTTTCAACACTTAAGTTACGAGATCAACTTCAGATATATCTGTCGATTTTACGTTTGAACTATTATTTTGTTTGTTTTATGCTCTTTTGTCAAAGAAAACACTGATGTTTTTGTATGGCAACCACACAATATTTTCCACATAAAACAGTTCAAAGTTAAATATTTGAAATAATTGGAGCCTTGAATAGGTCAATAATTCATCATAACATTGAGTTATTTTTTTCTTTTTTTTTAAGAAATGACAAAAAAAAAGAAGAAAAAAACAGCCTGCATGGCAGCTTTGTGTCAACATTGCAACTTTTTCTAGTCAGATTTCACCTCATTCCACTTTTTTTAATGTTTTTTTTATTTTTGCAATAGCATTTCCAGAACGTGTGGCGGGCCGGTAAACTATTAGCTGCGGGTCGCAAATGGCCCCCGGGCCGCACTTTAGACATCCCTGATTTATATAGAAGAAGCAAGATATCCGAAACTTGTCAGGTACAAAACTTTACCTTACTAGCCTACAGGGGCGTCACTAGCTTTTAAGGACGTGAGCGAACGTAGCGCACAAGCACAAAACTTCACAAACGGCTAACAAAGACTTAAAAAATTATTAATTGTTATTATTATTATTTTAAAAAATGCACGGGACGAAATGAAATGCTCCCCGTGACGATGGCTTTTAACCATTTTTTTTCTTTTTCTTTTTATGTATTTATTCGTTTTACATTTTACATTAAATGTCTTGGTTTTTCCTCCCTCTGAAAATCCTATGAAATGTTTAACAAGCCATCCTATAATAATACAACAGCTATTAATGTAAGAAAACAATAAAACAAATATATTTAATGATGTTTTTTTCATTATTTTAACAATAGGCTAATGTATATTACTTTATATAGATTCTACAAGAAACACAAAACTTAAAAACTAAATTATTTACAATTGCAGACACAAGGTTTCGTGCTGCTTCACTCATTGTAAAGGAAGACGGAAGTCCATGTAGGAGAAAAATGACTACAAAGATGGTGTCTTGGTTTTTCTTATATATATATATATATATATATATATATATATATATATATATATATATATATATATATATATATATATATATATATATATATATATATATATATATATATATATATATATATATATATATATATATATACATATATATACATATATATATATACATATATATACATATATATATATATATATATATACATATATATATATATA
>NC_084739.1:64857172-64879930 GCF_033978785.1 Entelurus aequoreus
AGAAGGAAAAAGAGGTGATTTTTAGCCTCTCTCGATTTTGTACTTAGAAAAAATCCAAATTTTATTTTATTTTTTTTCCATTTTTTTTCTAAGTGTCTGATCGAGAGAAGGAAAAAGAGGTGATTTTTAGCCTCTCTCGATTTTGTACTTAGAAAAAATCCAAATTTTTTTTTTTTTTTTTTTTTTTTTCTAAGTGTCCGATCGAGAGAAGGAAAAAGAGGTGATTTTTAGCCTCTCTCGATTTTGTACTTAGAAAAAAATCCAAATTTTTTTTTTTTTTCTTCCGTTTTTTTTCTAAGTGTCTGATCGAGAGAAGGAAAAAGAGGTGATTTTTAGCCTCTCTCGATTTTGTACTTAGAAAAAATCCAAATTTTTTTTTTTTTTTTCCCGTTTTTTTTCTAAGTGTCTGATCGAGAGAAGGAAAAAGAGGTGATTTTTAGCCTCTCTCGATTTTGTACTTAGAAAAAATCCAAATTTTTTTTTTTTTTTTTTTTTTTCTAAGTGTCCGATCGAGAGAAGGAAAAAGAGGTGATTTTTAGCCTCTCTCGATTTTGTACTTAGAAAAAATCCAAATTTTTTTTTTTATTTTTTTTTTTCTAAGTGTCCGATCGAGAGAAGGAAAAAGAGGTGATTTTTAGCCTCTCTCGATTTTGTACTTAGAAAATAATCCACATTTTTTTTTTTTTTTTTTCCGTTTTTTTTTGTAAGTGTCTGATCGAGAGAAGGAAAAAGAGGTGATTTTTAGCCTCTCTCGATTTTGTACTTAGAAAAAATCCAAATTTTTTATTTTTTTTTTTCCGTTTTTTTTCTAAGTGTTTGATCGAGAGAAGGAAAAAGAGGTGATTTTTAGCCACTCTCGATTTTGTACTTAGAAAAAATCCAAATTTATTTTTTTTTTTTTTCCGTTTTTTTTCTAAGTGTCTGATCGAGAGAAGGAAAAAGAGGTGATTTTTAGCCTCTCTCGATTTTGTACTTAGAAAAAATCCAAATTTTTTTTTTTTTTTTTTCCGTTTTTTTTCTAAGTGTCTGATCGAGAGAAGGAAAAAGAGGTGATTTTTAGCCACTCTCGAATTTGTACTTAGAAAAAATCCAAATTTTTTTTTTTTTTTTTTCCGTTTTTTTTCTAAGTGTCTGATCGAGAGAAGGAAAAAGAGGTGATTTTTAGCCACTCTCGATTTTGTACTTAGAAAAAATCCAATTTTTTTTTTTTTTTTTCCGTTTTTTTTCTAAGTGTCTGATCGAGAGAAGGAAAAAGAGGTGATTTTTAGCCTCTCTCGATTTTGTACTTAGAAAAAATCCAAATTTTTTTTTTTTTTTTTCCCGTTTTTTTTCTAAGTGTCTGATCGAGAAAAGGAAAAAGAGGTGATTTTTAGCCTCTCTCGATTTTGTACTTAGAAAAAATCCAAATTTTTTTTTTTTTTTTTTTTCGTTTTTTTTCTAAGTGTCTGATCGAGAGAAGGAAAAAGAGGTGATTTTTAGCCACTCTCGATTTTGTACTTAGAAAAAATCCAAATTTTTTTTTTTTTTTTTTCCGTTTTTTTTCTAAGTGTCTGATCGAGAGAAGGAAAAAGAGGTGATTTTTAGCCTCTCTCGATTTTGTACTTAGAAAAAATCCAATTTTTATTTTTTTTTTTCATTTTTTTTTCTAAGTGTCTGATCGAGAGAAGGAAAAAGAGGTGATTTTTAGCCACTCTCGATTTTGTACTTAGAAAAAATCCAATTTTTTTTTTTTTTTTTTCCGTTTTTTTTCTAAGTGTTTGATCGAGAGAAGGAAAAAGAGGTGATTTTTAGCCACTCTCGATTTTGTACTTAGAAAAAATCCAAATTTTTTTTTTTTTTTTTTCCGTTTTTTTTCTAAGTGTCTGATCGAGAGAAGGAAAAAGAGGTGATTTTTAGCCACTCTCGATTTTGTACTTAGAAAAAATCCAATTTTTTTTTTTTTTTTTTCCGTTTTTTTTCTAAGTGTCTGATCGAGAGAAGGAAAAAGAGGTGATTTTTAGCCTCTCTCGATTTTGTACTTAGAAAAAATCCAAATTTTTTTTTTTTTTTTTCCCGTTTTTTTTCTAAGTGTCTGATCGAGAAAAGGAAAAAGAGGTGATTTTTAGCCTCTCTCGATTTTGTACTTAGAAAAAATCCAAATTTTTTTTTTTTTTTTTTTTCGTTTTTTTTCTAAGTGTCTGATCGAGAGAAGGAAAAAGAGGTGATTTTTAGCCACTCTCGATTTTTTACTTAGAAAAAATCCAAATTTTTTTTTTTTTTTTTTCCGTTTTTTTTCTAAGTGTCTGATCGAGAGAAGGAAAAAGAGGTGATTTTTAGCCTCTCTCGATTTTGTACTTAGAAAAAAATCCAATTTTTTTTTTTTTTTTTCATTTTTTTTTCTAAGTGTCTGATCGAGAGAAGGAAAAAGAGGTGATTTTTAGCCACTCTCGATTTTGTACTTAGAAAAAATCCAATTTTTTTTTTTTTTTTTTCCGTTTTTTTTCTAAGTGTTTGATCGAGAGAAGGAAAAAGAGGTGATTTTTAGCCACTCTCGATTTTGTACTTAGAAAAAATCCAAATTTTTTTTTTTTTTTTTTCCGTTTTTTTTCTAAGTGTCTGATCGAGAGAAGGAAAAAGAGGTGATTTTTAGCCTCTCTCGATTTTGTACTTAGAAAAAATCCAAATTTTTTTTTTTTTTTTTCCGTTTTTTTTCTAAGTGTCTGATCGAGAAAAGGAAAAAGAGGTGATTTTTAGCCTCTCTCGATTTTGTACTTAGAAAAAATCCAATTTTTTTTTTTTTTTTTTCTTTTTTTTTTCTAAGTGTCTGATCGAGAGAAGGAAAACGAGGTGATTTTTAGCCACTCTCGATTTTGTACTTAGAAAAAATCCAAATTTTTTTTTTTTTTTTTCCCGTTTTTTTTCTAAGTGTCTGATCGAGAGAAGGAAAAAGAGGTGATTTTTAGCCACTCTCGATTTTGTACCTAGAAAAAATCCAATTTTTTTTTTTTTTTTTTCGTTTTTTTTCTAAGTGTCTGATCGAGAGAAGGAAAAAGAGGTGATTTTTAGCCTCTCTCGATTTTGTACTTAGAAAAAATCCAATTTTTTTTTTTTTTTTCATTTTTTTTTCTAAGTGTCTGATCGAGAGAAGGAAAAAGAGGTGATTTTTAGCCACTCTCGATTTTGTACTTAGAAAAAATCCAAATTTTTTTTTTTTTTTTTTCCGTTTTTTTTCTAAGTGTTTGATCGAGAGAAGGAAAAAGAGGTGATTTTTAGCCACTCTCGATTTTGTACTTAGAAAAAATCCAAATTTTTTTTTTTTTTTTTCCGTTTTTTTTCTAAGTGTCTGATCGAGAGAAGGAAAAAGAGGTGATTTTTAGCCTCTCTCGATTTTGTACTTAGAAAAAATCCAAATTTTTTTTTTTTTTTTTCCGTTTTTTTTCTAAGTGTCTGATCGAGAGAAGGAAAAAGAGGTGATTTTTAGCCTCTCTCGATTTTGTACTTAGAAAAAATCCAATTTTTTTTTTTTTTTTTTCATTTTTTTTTCTAAGTGTCTGATCGAGAGAAGGAAAAAGAGGTGATTTTTAGCCACTCTCGATTTTGTACTTAGAAAAAATCCAAATTGTTTTTTTTTTTTTTTCCGTTTTTTTTCTAAGTGTCTGATCGAGAGAAGGAAAAAGAGGTGATTTTTAGCCACTCTCGATTTTGTACTTAGAAAAAATCCAAATTTTTTTTTTTTTTTTTTCGTTTTTTTTCTAAGTGTCTGATCGAGAGAAGGAAAAAGAGGTGATTTTTAGCCTCTCTCGATTTTGTACTTAGAAAAAATCCAAATTTTTTTTTTTTTTTTTTCCGTTTTTTTTCTAAGTGTCTGATCGAGAGAAGGAAAAAGAGGTGATTTTTAGCCTCTCTCGATTTTGTACTTAGAAAAAATCCAATTTTTTTTTTTTTTTTTTCATTTTTTTTTCTAAGTGTCTGATCGAGAGAAGGAAAAAGAGGTGATTTTTAGCCACTCTCGATTTTGTACTTAGAAAAAATCCAAATTTTTTTTTTTTTTTTTCCGTTTTTTTTCTAAGTGTCTGATCGAGAGAAGGAAAAAGAGGTGATTTTTAGCCACTCTCGATTTTGTACTTAGAAAAAATCCAAATTTTTTTTTTTTTTTTTCCGTTTTTTTTCTAAGTGTCTGATCGAGAGAAGGAAAAAGAGGTGATTTTTAGCCTCTCTCGATTTTGTACTTAGAAAAAATCCAAATTTTTTTTTTTTTTTTTTCCGTTTTTTTTCTAAGTGTCTGATCGAGAAAAGGAAAAAGAGGTGATTTTTAGCCTCTCTCGATTTTGTACTTAGAAAAAATCCAAATTTTTTTTTTTTTTTTTTTTTTTTTCTAAGTGTCCGATCGAGAGAAGGAAAAAGAGGTGATTTTTAGCCTCTCTCGATTTTGTACTTAGAAAAAATCCCAAATTTTTTTTTTTTTTTTTTCCGTTTTTTTTCTAAGTGTCTGATCGAGAGAATGAAAAAGAGGTGATTTTTAGCCTCTCTCGATTTTGTACTTAGAAAAAATCCAAATTTTTTTTTTTATTTTTTTTTTTCTAAGTGTCCGATCGAGAGAAGGAAAAAGAGGTGATTTTTAGCCTCTCTCGATTTTGTACTTAGAAAATAATCCACATTTTTTTTTTTTTTTTTTCCGTTTTTTTTGTAAGTGTCTGATCGAGAGAAGGAAAAAGAGGTGATTTTTAGCCTCTCTCGATTTTGTACTTAGAAAAAATCCAAATTTTTTTTTTTTTTTTTTCCGTTTTTTTTCTAAGTGTCTGATCGAGAGAAGGAAAAAGAGGTGATTTTTAGCCTCTCTCGATTTTGTACTTAGAAAAAATCCAATTTTTTTTTTTTTTTTTTTTTTTTTTCTAAGTGTCCGATCGAGAGAAGGAAAAAGAGGTGATTTTTAGCCTCTCTCGATTTTGTACTTAGAAAAAATCCAAATTTTTTTTTTTTTTTTTTCCGTTTTTTTTCTAAGTGTCTGATCGAGAGAAGGAAAAAGAGGTGATTTTTAGCCACTCTCGATTTTGTACTTAGAAAAAATCCAATTTTTTTTTTTTTTTTTCCGTTTTTTTTCTAAGTGTCTGATCGAGAGAAGGAAAAAGAGGTGATTTTTAGCCTCTCTCGATTTTGTACTTAGAAAAAATCCAATTTTTTTTTTTTTTTTTCATTTTTTTTTCTAAGTGTCTGATCAAGAGAAGGAAAAAGAGGTGATTTTTAGCCACTCTCGATTTTGTACTTAGAAAAAATCCAAATTTTTTATTTTTTTTTTTCCGTTTTTTTTCTAAGTGTTTGATCGAGAGAAGGAAAAAGAGGTGATTTTTAGCCACTCTCGATTTTGTACTTAGAAAAAATCCAAATTTTTTTTTTTTTTTTTTCCGTTTTTTTTCTAAGTGTCTGATCGAGAGAAGGAAAAAGAGGTGATTTTTAGCCTCTCTCGATTTTGTACTTAGAAAAAATCCAAATTTTTTTTTTTTTTTTTTCCGTTTTTTTTCTAAGTGTCTGATCGAGAGAAGGAAAAAGAGGTGATTTTTAGCCACTCTCGATTTTGTACTTAGAAAAAATCCAAATTTTTTTTTTTTTTTTTCCGTTTTTTTTCTAAATGTCTGATCGAGAGAAGGAAAAAGAGGTGATTTTTAGCCACTCTCGATTTTGTACTTAGAAAAAATCCAATTTTTTTTTTTTTTTTTCCGTTTTTTTTCTAAGTGTCTGATCGAGAGAAGGAAAAAGAGGTGATTTTTAGCCTCTCTCGATTTTGTACTTAGAAAAAATCCAAATTTTTTATTTTTTTTTTCCCGTTTTTTTTCTAAGTGTCTGATCGAGAAAAGGAAAAAGAGGTGATTTTTAGCCTCTCTCGATTTTGTACTTAGAAAACATCCAAATTTTTTTTTTTTTTTTTTTTCGTTTTTTTTCTAAGTGTCTGATCGAGAGAAGGAAAAAGAGGTGATTTTTAGCCACTCTCGATTTTGTACTTAGAAAAAATCCAAATTTTTTTTTTTTTTTTTCCGTTTTTTTTCTAAGTGTCTGATCGAGAGAAGGAAAAAGAGGTGATTTTTAGCCTCTCTCGATTTTGTACTTAGAAAAAATCCAATTTTTTTTTTTTTTTTTCATTTTTTTTTCTAAGTGTCTGATCGAGAGAAGGAAAAAGAGGTGATTTTTAGCCACTCTCGATTTTGTACTTAGAAAAAATCCATTTTTTTTTTTTTTTTTTTCCGTTTTTTTTCTAAGTGTTTGATCGAGAGAAGGAAAAAGAGGTGATTTTTAGCCACTCTCGATTTTGTACTTAGAAAAAATCCAAATTTTTTTTTTTTTTTTTCCGTTTTTTTTCTAAGTGTCTGATCGAGAGAAGGAAAAAGAGGTGATTTTTAGCCACTCTCGATTTTGTACTTAGAAAAAATCCAAATTTTTTTTTTTTTTTTTCCCGTTTTTTTTCTAAGTGTCTGATCGAGAGAAGGAAAAAGAGGTGATTTTTAGCCTCTCTCGATTTTGTACTTAGAAAAAATCCAATTTTTTTTTTTTTTTTTTTCATTTTTTTTTCTAAGTGTCTGATCGAGAGAAGGAAAAAGAGGTGATTTTTAGCCACTCTCGATTTTGTACTTAGAAAAAATCCAAATTGTTTTTTTTTTTTTTTCCGTTTTTTTTCTAAGTGTCTGATCGAGAGAAGGAAAAAGAGGTGATTTTTAGCCACTCTCGATTTTGTACTTAGAAAAAATCCAAATTTTTTTTTTTTTTTTTCGTTTTTTTTCTAAGTGTCTGATCGAGAGAAGGAAAAAGAGGTGATTTTTAGCCTCTCTCGATTTTGTACTTAGAAAAAATCCAAATTTTTTTTTTTTTTTTTTCCGTTTTTTTTCTAAGTGTCTGATCGAGAGAAGGAAAAAGAGGTGATTTTTAGCCTCTCTCGATTTTGTACTTAGAAAAAATCCAATTTTTTTTTTTTTTTTTCATTTTTTTTTCTAAGTGTCTGATCGAGAGAAGGAAAAAGAGGTGATTTTTAGCCACTCTCGATTTTGTACTTAGAAAAAATCCAAATTTTTTTTTTTTTTTTTCCGTTTTTTTTCTAAGTGTCTGATCGAGAGAAGGAAAAAGAGGTGATTTTTAGCCACTCTCGATTTTGTACTTAGAAAAAATCCAAATTTTTTTTTTTTTTTTCCGTTTTTTTTCTAAGTGTCTGATCGAGAGAAGGAAAAAGAGGTGATTTTTAGCCTCTCTCGATTTTGTACTTAGAAAAAATCCAAATTTTTTTTTTTTTTTTTTCCGTTTTTTTTCTAAGTGTCTGATCGAGAAAAGGAAAAAGAGGTGATTTTTAGCCTCTCTCGATTTTGTACTTAGAAAAAATCCAAATTTTTTTTTTTTTTTTTTTTTTTTTCTAAGTGTCCGATCGAGAGAAGGAAAAAGAGGTGATTTTTAGCCTCTCTCGATTTTGTACTTAGAAAAAATCCCAATTTTTTTTTTTTTTTTTTCCGTTTTTTTTCTAAGTGTCTGATCGAGAGAATGAAAAAGAGGTGATTTTTAGCCTCTCTCGATTTTGTACTTAGAAAAAATCCAAATTTTTTTTTTTATTTTTTTTTTTCTAAGTGTCCGATCGAGAGAAGGAAAAAGAGGTGATTTTTAGCCTCTCTCGATTTTGTACTTAGAAAATAATCCACATTTTTTTTTTTTTTTTTCCGTTTTTTTTGTAAGTGTCTGATCGAGAGAAGGAAAAAGAGGTGATTTTTAGCCTCTCTCGATTTTGTACTTAGAAAAAATCCAAATTTTTTTTTTTTTTTTTTCCGTTTTTTTTCTAAGTGTCTGATCGAGAGAAGGAAAAAGAGGTGATTTTTAGCCTCTCTCGATTTTGTACTTAGAAAAAATCCAATTTTTTTTTTTTTTTTTTTTTTTTTCTAAGTGTCCGATCGAGAGAAGGAAAAAGAGGTGATTTTTAGCCTCTCTCGATTTTGTACTTAGAAAAAATCCAAATTTTTTTTTTTTTTTTTCCGTTTTTTTTCTAAGTGTCTGATCGAGAGAAGGAAAAAGAGGTGATTTTTAGCCAATCTCGATTTTGTACTTAGAAAAAATCCAATTTTTTTTTTTTTTTTCCGTTTTTTTTCTAAGTGTCTGATCGAGAGAAGGAAAAAGAGGTGATTTTTAGCCTCTCTCGATTTTGTACTTAGAAAAAATCCAATTTTTTTTTTTTTTTTTCATTTTTTTTTCTAAGTGTCTGATCAAGAGAAGGAAAAAGAGGTGATTTTTAGCCACTCTCGATTTTGTACTTAGAAAAAATCCAAATTTTTTATTTTTTTTTTTCCGTTTTTTTTCTAAGTGTTTGATCGAGAGAAGGAAAAAGAGGTGATTTTTAGCCACTCTCGATTTTGTACTTAGAAAAAATCCAAATTTTTTTTTTTTTTTTTTCCGTTTTTTTTCTAAGTGTCTGATCGAGAGAAGGAAAAAGAGGTGATTTTTAGCCACTCTCGATTTTGTACTTAGAAAAAATCCAATTTTTTTTTTTTTTTTTCCGTTTTTTTTCTAAGTGTCTGATCGAGAGAAGGAAAAAGAGGTGATTTTTAGCCTCTCTCGATTTTGTACTTAGAAAAAATCCAAATTTTTTTTTTTTTTTTTCCGTTTTTTTTCTAAGTGTCTGATCGAGAAAAGGAAAAAGAGGTGATTTTTAGCCTCTCTCGATTTTGTACTTAGAAAAAATCCAAATTTTTTTTTTTTTTTTTTTTCGTTTTTTTTCTAAGTGTCTGATCGAGAGAAGGAAAAAGAGGTGATTTTTAGCCACTCTCGATTTTTTACTTAGAAAAAATCCAAATTTTTTTTTTTTTCTTTTCCGTTTTTTTTCTAAGTGTCTGATCGAGAGAAGGAAAAAGAGGTGATTTTTAGCCTCTCTCGATTTTGTACTTAGAAAAAATCCAATTTTTTTTTTTTTTTTTCATTTTTTTTTCTAAGTGTCTGCGAGAGAAGGAAAAAGAGGTGATTTTTAGCCACTCTCGATTTTGTACTTAGAAAAAATCCAATTTTTTTTTTTTTTTTTTTTTCCGTTTTTTTTCTAAGTGTTTGATCGAGAGAAGGAAAAAGAGGTGATTTTTAGCCACTCTCGATTTTGTACTTAGAAAAAATCCAAATTTTTTTTTTTTTTTTTTCTTTTTTTTTTCTAAGTGTCTGATCGAGAGAAGGAAAAAGAGGTGATTTTTAGCCACTCTCGATTTTGTACTTAGAAAAAATCCAAATTTTTTTTTTTTTTTTTTCCCGTTTTTTTTCTAAGTGTCTGATCGAGAGAAGGAAAAAGAGGTGATTTTTAGCCACTCTCGATTTTGTACCTAGAAAAAATCCAATTTTTTTTTTTTTTTTTTCGTTTTTTTTCTAAGTGTCTGATCGAGAGAAGGAAAAAGAGGTGATTTTTAGCCTCTCTCGATTTTGTACTTAGAAAAAATCCAATTTTTTTTTTTTTTTTTCCGTTTTTTTTCTAAGTGTTTGATCGAGAGAAGGAAAAAGAGGTGATTTTTAGCCACTCTCGATTTTGTACTTAGAAAAAATCCAATTTTTTTTTTTTTTTTTCATTTTTTTTTCTAAGTGTCTGATCGAGAGAAGGAAAAAGAGGTGATTTTTAGCCACTCTCGATTTTGTACTTAGAAAAAATCCAATTTTTTTTTTTTTTTTTTTCCGTTTTTTTTCTAAGTGTTTGATCGAGAGAAGGAAAAAGAGGTGATTTTTAGCCACTCTCGATTTTGTACTTAGAAAAAATCCAAATTTTTTTTTTTTTTTTTTCCGTTTTTTTTCTAAGTGTCTGATCGAGAAAAGGAAAAAGAGGTGATTTTTAGCCTCTCTCGATTTTGTACTTAGAAAAAATCCAATTTTTTTTTTTTTTTTTTTCTTTTTTTTTTCTAAGTGTCTGATCGAGAGAAGGAAAAAGAGGTGATTTTTAGCCACTCTCGATTTTGTACTTAGAAAAAATCCAAATTTTTTTTTTTTTTTTCCCGTTTTTTTTCTAAGTGTCTGATCGAGAGAAGGAAAAAGAGGTGATTTTTAGCCACTCTCGATTTTGTACCTAGAAAAAATCCAATTTTTTTTTTTTTTTTTTTCGTTTTTTTTCTAAGTGTCTGATCGAGAGAAGGAAAAAGAGGTGATTTTTAGCCTCTCTCGATTTTGTACTTAGAAAAAATCCAATTTTTTTTTTTTTTTTTCATTTTTTTTTCTAAGTGTCTGATCGAGAGAAGGAAAAAGAGGTGATTTTTAGCCACTCTCGATTTTGTACTTAGAAAAAATCCAAATTTTTTTTTTTTTTTTTTCCGTTTTTTTTCTAAGTGTTTGATCGAGAGAAGGAAAAAGAGGTGATTTTTAGCCACTCTCGATTTTGTACTTAGAAAAAATCCAAATTTTTTTTTTTTTTTTTTCCGTTTTTTTTCTAAGTGTCTGATCGAGAGAAGGAAAAAGAGGTGATTTTTAGCCTCTCTCGATTTTGTACTTAGAAAAAATCCAAATTTTTTTTTTTTTTTTTTCCGTTTTTTTTTCTAAGTGTCTGATCGAGAGAAGGAAAAAGAGGTGATTTTTAGCCTCTCTCGATTTTGTACTTAGAAAAAATCCAATTTTTTTTTTTTTTTTTTTTCATTTTTTTTTCTAAGTGTCTGATCGAGAGAAGGAAAAAGAGGTGATTTTTAGCCACTCTCGATTTTGTACTTAGAAAAAATCCAAATTTTTTTTTTTTTTTTTTCCGTTTTTTTTCTAAGTGTCTGATCGAGAGAAGGAAAAAGAGGTGATTTTTAGCCACTCTCGATTTTGTACTTAGAAAAAATCCAAATTTTTTTTATTTTTTTTTCGTTTTTTTTCTAAGTGTCTGATCGAGAGAAGGAAAAAGAGGTGATTTTTAGCCTCTCTCGATTTTGTACTTAGAAAAAATCCAAATTTATTTTTTTTTTTTTCCGTTTTTTTTCTAAGTGTCTGATCGAGAGAAGGAAAAAGAGGTGATTTTTAGCCTCTCTCGATTTTGTACTTAGAAAAAATCCAATTTTTTTTTTTTTTTTTCATTTTTTTTTCTAAGTGTCTGATCGAGAGAAGGAAAAAGAGGTGATTTTTAGCCACTCTCGATTTTGTACTTAGAAAAAATCCAAATTTTTTTTTTTTTTTTTCCGTTTTTTTTCTAAGTGTCTGATCGAGAGAAGGAAAAAGAGGTGATTTTTAGCCACTCTCGATTTTGTACTTAGAAAAAATCCAAATTTTTTTTTTTTTTTTCCGTTTTTTTTCTAAGTGTCTGATCGAGAGAAGGAAAAAGAGGTGATTTTTAGCCTCTCTCGATTTTGTACTTAGAAAAAATCCAAATTTTTTTTTTTTTTTTTTCCGTTTTTTTTCTAAGTGTCTGATCGAGAAAAGGAAAAAGAGGTGATTTTTAGCCTCTCTCGATTTTGTACTTAGAAAAAATCCAAATTTTTTTTTTTTTTTTTTTTTTTTTTCTAAGTGTCCGATCGAGAGAAGGAAAAAGAGGTGATTTTTAGCCTCTCTCGATTTTGTACTTAGAAAAAATCCCAATTTTTTTTTTTTTTTTTTCCGTTTTTTTTCTAAGTGTCTGATCGAGAGAATGAAAAAGAGGTGATTTTTAGCCTCTCTCGATTTTGTACTTAGAAAAAATCCAAATTTTTTTTTTTATTTTTTTTTTTCTAAGTGTCCGATCGAGAGAAGGAAAAAGAGGTGATTTTTAGCCTCTCTCGATTTTGTACTTAGAAAAAATCCAAATTTTTTTTTTTTTTTTTTCCGTTTTTTTTCTAAGTGTCTGATCGAGAAAAGGAAAAAGAGGTGATTTTTAGCCTCTCTCGATTTTGTACTTAGAAAAAATCCAAATTTTTTTTTTTTTTTTTTTTTTTTTCTAAGTGTCCGATCGAGAGAAGGAAAAAGAGGTGATTTTTAGCCTCTCTCGATTTTGTACTTAGAAAAAATCCCAATTTTTTTTTTTTTTTTTTCCGTTTTTTTTCTAAGTGTCTGATCGAGAGAATGAAAAAGAGGTGATTTTTAGCCTCTCTCGATTTTGTACTTAGAAAAAATCCAAATTTTTTTTTTTATTTTTTTTTTTCTAAGTGTCCGATCGAGAGAAGGAAAAAGAGGTGATTTTTAGCCTCTCTCGATTTTGTACTTAGAAAATAATCCACATTTTTTTTTTTTTTTTTTCCGTTTTTTTTGTAAGTGTCTGATCGAGAGAAGGAAAAAGAGGTGATTTTTAGCCTCTCTCGATTTTGTACTTAGAAAAAATCCAAATTTTTTTTTTTTTTTTTTCCGTTTTTTTTCTAAGTGTCTGATCGAGAGAAGGAAAAAGAGGTGATTTTTAGCCTCTCTCGATTTTGTACTTAGAAAAAATCCAATTTTTTTTTTTTTTTTTTTTTTTTTTCTAAGTGTCCGATCGAGAGAAGGAAAAAGAGGTGATTTTTAGCCTCTCTCGATTTTGTACTTAGAAAAAATCCAAATTTTTTTTTTTTTTTTTTCCGTTTTTTTTCTAAGTGTCTGATCGAGAGAAGGAAAAAGAGGTGATTTTTAGCCTCTCTCGATTTTGTACTTAGAAAAAATCCAAATTTTTTTTTTTTTTTTTTTTTTTTTTTTCTAAGTGTCCGATCGAGAGAAGGAAAAAGAGGTGATTTTTAGCCTCTCTCGATTTTGTACTTAGAAAAAATCCAAATTTTTTTTTTTTTTTTTTCCGTTTTTTTTCTAAGTGTCTGATCGAGAGAAGGAAAAAGAGGTGATTTTTAGCCTCTCTCGATTTTGTACTTAGAAAAAATCCAAATTTTTTTTTTTTTTTTTTTTTTTTCTAAGTGTCTGATCGAGAGAAGGAAAAAGAGGTGATTTTTAGCCTCTCTCGATTTTGTACTTAGAAAAAATCCAAATTTTATTTTATTTTTTTTCCATTTTTTTTCTAAGTGTCTGATCGAGAGAAGGAAAAAGAGGTGATTTTTAGCCTCTCTCGATTTTGTACTTAGAAAAAATCCAAATTTTTTTTTTTTTTTTTTTTTTTTTTCTAAGTGTCCGATCGAGAGAATGAAAAAGAGGTGATTTTTAGCCTCTCTCGATTTTGTACTTAGAAAAAATCCAAATTTTTTTTTTTATTTTTTTTTTTCTAAGTGTCCGATCGAGAGAAGGAAAAAGAGGTGATTTTTAGCCTCTCTCGATTTTGTACTTAGAAAATAATCCACATTTTTTTTTTTTTTTTTTCCGTTTTTTTTGTAAGTGTCTGATCGAGAGAAGGAAAAAGAGGTGATTTTTAGCCTCTCTCGATTTTGTACTTAGAAAAAATCCAAATTTTTTTTTTTTTTTTTTCCGTTTTTTTTCTAAGTGTCTGATCGAGAGAAGGAAAAAGAGGTGATTTTTAGCCTCTCTCGATTTTGTACTTAGAAAAAATCCAATTTTTTTTTTTTTTTTTTTTTTTTTTCTAAGTGTCCGATCGAGAGAAGGAAAAAGAGGTGATTTTTAGCCTCTCTCGATTTTGTACTTAGAAAAAATCCAAATTTTTTTTTTTTTTTTTTCCGTTTTTTTTCTAAGTGTCTGATCGAGAGAAGGAAAAAGAGGTGATTTTTAGCCACTCTCGATTTTGTACTTAGAAAAAATCCAATTTTTTTTTTTTTTTTTCCGTTTTTTTTCTAAGTGTCTGATCGAGAGAAGGAAAAAGAGGTGATTTTTAGCCTCTCTCGATTTTGTACTTAGAAAAAATCCAATTTTTTTTTTTTTTTTTCATTTTTTTTTCTAAGTGTCTGATCAAGAGAAGGAAAAAGAGGTGATTTTTAGCCACTCTCGATTTTGTACTTAGAAAAAATCCAAATTTTTTATTTTTTTTTTTCCGTTTTTTTTCTAAGTGTTTGATCGAGAGAAGGAAAAAGAGGTGATTTTTAGCCACTCTCGATTTTGTACTTAGAAAAAATCCAAATTTTTTTTTTTTTTTTTTCCGTTTTTTTTCTAAGTGTCTGATCGAGAGAAGGAAAAAGAGGTGATTTTTAGCCACTCTCGATTTTGTACTTAGAAAAAATCCAATTTTTTTTTTTTTTTTTTCCGTTTTTTTTCTAAGTGTCTGATCGAGAGAAGGAAAAAGAGGTGATTTTTAGCCTCTCTCGATTTTGTACTTAGAAAAAATCCAAATTTTTTTTTTTTTTTTTCCCGTTTTTTTTCTAAGTGTCTGATCGAGAAAAGGAAAAAGAGGTGATTTTTAGCCTCTCTCGATTTTGTACTTAGAAAAAATCCAAATTTTTTTTTTTTTTTTTTTTCGTTTTTTTTCTAAGTGTCTGATCGAGAGAAGGAAAAAGAGGTGATTTTTAGCCACTCTCGATTTTTTACTTAGAAAAAATCCAAATTTTTTTTTTTTTCTTTTCCGTTTTTTTTCTAAGTGTCTGATCGAGAGAAGGAAAAAGAGGTGATTTTTAGCCTCTCTCGATTTTGTACTTAGAAAAAATCCAATTTTTTTTTTTTTTTTTCATTTTTTTTTCTAAGTGTCTGATCGAGAGAAGGAAAAAGAGGTGATTTTTAGCCACTCTCGATTTTGTACTTAGAAAAAATCCAATTTTTTTTTTTTTTTTTTTCCGTTTTTTTTCTAAGTGTTTGATCGAGAGAAGGAAAAAGAGGTGATTTTTAGCCACTCTCGATTTTGTACTTAGAAAAAATCCAAATTTTTTTTTTTTTTTTTTCTTTTTTTTTTCTAAGTGTCTGATCGAGAGAAGGAAAAAGAGGTGATTTTTAGCCACTCTCGATTTTGTACTTAGAAAAAATCCAAATTTTTTTTTTTTTTTTCCCGTTTTTTTTCTAAGTGTCTGATCGAGAGAAGGAAAAAGAGGTGATTTTTAGCCACTCTCGATTTTGTACCTAGAAAAAATCCAATTTTTTTTTTTTTTTTTTTCGTTTTTTTTCTAAGTGTCTGATCGAGAGAAGGAAAAAGAGGTGATTTTTAGCCTCTCTCGATTTTGTACTTAGAAAAAATCCAATTTTTTTTTTTTTTTTTCCGTTTTTTTTCTAAGTGTTTGATCGAGAGAAGGAAAAAGAGGTGATTTTTAGCCACTCTCGATTTTGTACTTAGAAAAAATCCAATTTTTTTTTTTTTTTTTCATTTTTTTTTCTAAGTGTCTGATCGAGAGAAGGAAAAAGAGGTGATTTTTAGCCACTCTCGATTTTGTACTTAGAAAAAATCCAATTTTTTTTTTTTTTTTTTTCCGTTTTTTTTCTAAGTGTTTGATCGAGAGAAGGAAAAAGAGGTGATTTTTAGCCACTCTCGATTTTGTACTTAGAAAAAATCCAAATTTTTTTTTTTTTTTTTTCCGTTTTTTTTCTAAGTGTCTGATCGAGAAAAGGAAAAAGAGGTGATTTTTAGCCTCTCTCGATTTTGTACTTAGAAAAAATCCAATTTTTTTTTTTTTTTTTTTCTTTTTTTTTTCTAAGTGTCTGATCGAGAGAATGAAAAAGAGGTGATTTTTAGCCTCTCTCGATTTTGTACTTAGAAAAAATCCAAATTTTTTTTTTTATTTTTTTTTTTCTAAGTGTCCGATCGAGAGAAGGAAAAAGAGGTGATTTTTAGCCTCTCTCGATTTTGTACTTAGAAAATAATCCACATTTTTTTTTTTTTTTTTTCCGTTTTTTTTGTAAGTGTCTGATCGAGAGAAGGAAAAAGAGGTGATTTTTAGCCTCTCTCGATTTTGTACTTAGAAAAAATCCAAATTTTTTTTTTTTTTTTTTCCGTTTTTTTTCTAAGTGTCTGATCGAGAGAAGGAAAAAGAGGTGATTTTTAGCCTCTCTCGATTTTGTACTTAGAAAAAATCCAATTTTTTTTTTTTTTTTTTTTTTTTTTCTAAGTGTCCGATCGAGAGAAGGAAAAAGAGGTGATTTTTAGCCTCTCTCGATTTTGTACTTAGAAAAAATCCAAATTTTTTTTTTTTTTTTTTCCGTTTTTTTTCTAAGTGTCTGATCGAGAGAAGGAAAAAGAGGTGATTTTTAGCCAATCTCGATTTTGTACTTAGAAAAAATCCAATTTTTTTTTTTTTTTTTCCGTTTTTTTTCTAAGTGTCTGATCGAGAGAAGGAAAAAGAGGTGATTTTTAGCCTCTCTCGATTTTGTACTTAGAAAAAATCCAATTTTTTTTTTTTTTTTTCATTTTTTTTTCTAAGTGTCTGATCAAGAGAAGGAAAAAGAGGTGATTTTTAGCCACTCTCGATTTTGTACTTAGAAAAAATCCAAATTTTTTATTTTTTTTTTTCCGTTTTTTTTCTAAGTGTTTGATCGAGAGAAGGAAAAAGAGGTGATTTTTAGCCACTCTCGATTTTGTACTTAGAAAAAATCCAAATTTTTTTTTTTTTTTTTTCCGTTTTTTTTCTAAGTGTCTGATCGAGAGAAGGAAAAAGAGGTGATTTTTAGCCACTCTCGATTTTGTACTTAGAAAAAATCCAATTTTTTTTTTTTTTTTTTCCGTTTTTTTTCTAAGTGTCTGATCGAGAGAAGGAAAAAGAGGTGATTTTTAGCCTCTCTCGATTTTGTACTTAGAAAAAATCCAAATTTTTTTTTTTTTTTTTCCCGTTTTTTTTCTAAGTGTCTGATCGAGAAAAGGAAAAAGAGGTGATTTTTAGCCTCTCTCGATTTTGTACTTAGAAAAAATCCAAATTTTTTTTTTTTTTTTTTTTCGTTTTTTTTCTAAGTGTCTGATCGAGAGAAGGAAAAAGAGGTGATTTTTAGCCACTCTCGATTTTTTACTTAGAAAAAATCCAAATTTTTTTTTTTTTCTTTTCCGTTTTTTTTCTAAGTGTCTGATCGAGAGAAGGAAAAAGAGGTGATTTTTAGCCTCTCTCGATTTTGTACTTAGAAAAAATCCAATTTTTTTTTTTTTTTTTCATTTTTTTTTCTAAGTGTCTGATCGAGAGAAGGAAAAAGAGGTGATTTTTAGCCACTCTCGATTTTGTACTTAGAAAAAATCCAATTTTTTTTTTTTTTTTTTTTCCGTTTTTTTTCTAAGTGTTTGATCGAGAGAAGGAAAAAGAGGTGATTTTTAGCCACTCTCGATTTTGTACTTAGAAAAAATCCAAATTTTTTTTTTTTTTTTTTCTTTTTTTTTTCTAAGTGTCTGATCGAGAGAAGGAAAAAGAGGTGATTTTTAGCCACTCTCGATTTTGTACTTAGAAAAAATCCAAATTTTTTTTTTTTTTTTCCCGTTTTTTTTCTAAGTGTCTGATCGAGAGAAGGAAAAAGAGGTGATTTTTAGCCACTCTCGATTTTGTACCTAGAAAAAATCCAATTTTTTTTTTTTTTTTTTTCGTTTTTTTTCTAAGTGTCTGATCGAGAGAAGGAAAAAGAGGTGATTTTTAGCCTCTCTCGATTTTGTACTTAGAAAAAATCCAATTTTTTTTTTTTTTTTTCCGTTTTTTTTCTAAGTGTTTGATCGAGAGAAGGAAAAAGAGGTGATTTTTAGCCACTCTCGATTTTGTACTTAGAAAAAATCCAATTTTTTTTTTTTTTTTTCATTTTTTTTTCTAAGTGTCTGATCGAGAGAAGGAAAAAGAGGTGATTTTTAGCCACTCTCGATTTTGTACTTAGAAAAAATCCAATTTTTTTTTTTTTTTTTTTCCGTTTTTTTTCTAAGTGTTTGATCGAGAGAAGGAAAAAGAGGTGATTTTTAGCCACTCTCGATTTTGTACTTAGAAAAAATCCAAATTTTTTTTTTTTTTTTTTCCGTTTTTTTTCTAAGTGTCTGATCGAGAAAAGGAAAAAGAGGTGATTTTTAGCCTCTCTCGATTTTGTACTTAGAAAAAATCCAATTTTTTTTTTTTTTTTTTTCTTTTTTTTTTCTAAGTGTCTGATCGAGAGAAGGAAAAAGAGGTGATTTTTAGCCACTCTCGATTTTGTACTTAGAAAAAATCCAAATTTTTTTTTTTTTTTTCCCGTTTTTTTTCTAAGTGTCTGATCGAGAGAAGGAAAAAGAGGTGATTTTTAGCCACTCTCGATTTTGTACCTAGAAAAAATCCAATTTTTTTTTTTTTTTTTTTTGTTTTTTTTCTAAGTGTCTGATCGAGAGAAGGAAAAAGAGGTGATTTTTAGCCTCTCTCGATTTTGTACTTAGAAAAAATCCAATTTTTTTTTTTTTTTTTCATTTTTTTTTCTAAGTGTCTGATCGAGAGAAGGAAAAAGAGGTGATTTTTAGCCACTCTCGATTTTGTACTTAGAAAAAATCCAAATTTTTTTTTTTTTTTTTTCCGTTTTTTTTCTAAGTGTTTGATCGAGAGAAGGAAAAAGAGGTGATTTTTAGCCACTCTCGATTTTGTACTTAGAAAAAATCCAAATTTTTTTTTTTTTTTTTTCCGTTTTTTTTCTAAGTGTCTGATCGAGAGAAGGAAAAAGAGGTGATTTTTAGCCTCTCTCGATTTTGTACTTAGAAAAAATCCAAATTTTTTTTTTTTTTTTTTCCGTTTTTTTTCTAAGTGTCTGATCGAGAGAAGGAAAAAGAGGTGATTTTTAGCCTCTCTCGATTTTGTACTTAGAAAAAATCCAATTTTTTTTTTTTTTTTTTTCATTTTTTTTTCTAAGTGTCTGATCGAGAGAAGGAAAAAGAGGTGATTTTTAGCCACTCTCGATTTTGTACTTAGAAAAAATCCAAATTTTTTTTTTTTTTTTTTCCGTTTTTTTTCTAAGTGTCTGATCGAGAGAAGGAAAAAGAGGTGATTTTTAGCCACTCTCGATTTTGTACTTAGAAAAAATCCAAATTTTTTTTATTTTTTTTTCGTTTTTTTTCTAAGTGTCTGATCGAGAGAAGGAAAAAGAGGTGATTTTTAGCCTCTCTCGATTTTGTACTTAGAAAAAATCCAAATTTATTTTTTTTTTTTTCCGTTTTTTTTCTAAGTGTCTGATCGAGAGAAGGAAAAAGAGGTGATTTTTAGCCTCTCTCGATTTTGTACTTAGAAAAAATCCAATTTTTTTTTTTTTTTTTCATTTTTTTTTCTAAGTGTCTGATCGAGAGAAGGAAAAAGAGGTGATTTTTAGCCACTCTCGATTTTGTACTTAGAAAAAATCCAAATTTTTTTTTTTTTTTTTCCGTTTTTTTTCTAAGTGTCTGATCGAGAGAAGGAAAAAGAGGTGATTTTTAGCCACTCTCGATTTTGTACTTAGAAAAAATCCAAATTTTTTTTTTTTTTTTCCGTTTTTTTTCTAAGTGTCTGATCGAGAGAAGGAAAAAGAGGTGATTTTTAGCCTCTCTCGATTTTGTACTTAGAAAAAATCCAAATTTTTTTTTTTTTTTTTTCCGTTTTTTTTCTAAGTGTCTGATCGAGAAAAGGAAAAAGAGGTGATTTTTAGCCTCTCTCGATTTTGTACTTAGAAAAAATCCAAATTTTTTTTTTTTTTTTTTTTTTTTTCTAAGTGTCCGATCGAGAGAAGGAAAAAGAGGTGATTTTTAGCCTCTCTCGATTTTGTACTTAGAAAAAATCCCAATTTTTTTTTTTTTTTTTTCCGTTTTTTTTCTAAGTGTCTGATCGAGAGAATGAAAAAGAGGTGATTTTTAGCCTCTCTCGATTTTGTACTTAGAAAAAATCCAAATTTTTTTTTTTATTTTTTTTTTTCTAAGTGTCCGATCGAGAGAAGGAAAAAGAGGTGATTTTTAGCCTCTCTCGATTTTGTACTTAGAAAAAATCCAAATTTTTTTTTTTTTTTTTTCCGTTTTTTTTCTAAGTGTCTGATCGAGAAAAGGAAAAAGAGGTGATTTTTAGCCTCTCTCGATTTTGTACTTAGAAAAAATCCAAATTTTTTTTTTTTTTTTTTTTTTTTCTAAGTGTCCGATCGAGAGAAGGAAAAAGAGGTGATTTTTAGCCTCTCTCGATTTTGTACTTAGAAAAAATCCCAATTTTTTTTTTTTTTTTTTCCGTTTTTTTTCTAAGTGTCTGATCGAGAGAATGAAAAAGAGGTGATTTTTAGCCTCTCTCGATTTTGTACTTAGAAAAAATCCAAATTTTTTTTTTTATTTTTTTTTTTCTAAGTGTCCGATCGAGAGAAGGAAAAATAGGTGATTTTTAGCCTCTCTCGATTTTGTACTTAGAAAATAATCCACATTTTTTTTTTTTTTTTTTCCGTTTTTTTTGTAAGTGTCTGATCGAGAGAAGGAAAAAGAGGTGATTTTTAGCCTCTCTCGATTTTGTACTTAGAAAAAATCCAAATTTTTTTTTTTTTTTTTTCCGTTTTTTTTCTAAGTGTCTGATCGAGAGAAGGAAAAAGAGGTGATTTTTAGCCTCTCTCGATTTTGTACTTAGAAAAAATCCAATTTTTTTTTTTTTTTTTTTTTTTTTTCTAAGTGTCCGATCGAGAGAAGGAAAAAGAGGTGATTTTTAGCCTCTCTCGATTTTGTACTTAGAAAAAATCCAAATTTTTTTTTTTTTTTTTTTTTTTTTCTAAGTGTCCGATCGAGAGAAGGAAAAAGAGGTGATTTTTAGCCTCTCTCGATTTTGTACTTAGAAAAAATCCCAATTTTTTTTTTTTTTTTTTCCGTTTTTTTTCTAAGTGTCTGATCGAGAGAATGAAAAAGAGGTGATTTTTAGCCTCTCTCGATTTTGTACTTAGAAAAAATCCAAATTTTTTTTTTTATTTTTTTTTTTCTAAGTGTCCGATCGAGAGAAGGAAAAATAGGTGATTTTTAGCCTCTCTCGATTTTGTACTTAGAAAATAATCCACATTTTTTTTTTTTTTTTTTCCGTTTTTTTTGTAAGTGTCTGATCGAGAGAAGGAAAAAGAGGTGATTTTTAGCCTCTCTCGATTTTGTACTTAGAAAAAATCCAAATTTTTTTTTTTTTTTTTCCGTTTTTTTTCTAAGTGTCTGATCGAGAGAAGGAAAAAGAGGTGATTTTTAGCCTCTCTCGATTTTGTACTTAGAAAAAATCCAATTTTTTTTTTTTTTTTTTTTTTTTTTCTAAGTGTCCGATCGAGAGAAGGAAAAAGAGGTGATTTTTAGCCTCTCTCGATTTTGTACTTAGAAAAAATCCAAATTTTTTTTTTTTTTTTTTCCGTTTTTTTTCTAAGTGTCTGATCGAGAGAAGGAAAAAGAGGTGATTTTTAGCCTCTCTCGATTTTGTACTTAGAAAAAATCCAAATTTTTTTTTTTTTTTTTTTTTTTTTTTTCTAAGTGTCCGATCGAGAGAAGGAAAAAGAGGTGATTTTTAGCCTCTCTCGATTTTGTACTTAGAAAAAATCCAAATTTTTTTTTTTTTTTTTTCCGTTTTTTTTCTAAGTGTCTGATCGAGAGAAGGAAAAAGAGGTGATTTTTAGCCTCTCTCGATTTTGTACTTAGAAAAAATCCAAATTTTTTTTTTTTTTTTTTTTTTTTCTAAGTGTCTGATCGAGAGAAGGAAAAAGAGGTGATTTTTAGCCTCTCTCGATTTTGTACTTAGAAAAAATCCAAATTTTATTTTATTTTTTTTCCATTTTTTTTCTAAGTGTCTGATCGAGAGAAGGAAAAAGAGGTGATTTTTAGCCTCTCTCGATTTTGTACTTAGAAAAAATCCAAATTTTTTTTTTTTTTTTTTTTTTTTTCTAAGTGTCCGATCGAGAGAATGAAAAAGAGGTGATTTTTAGCCTCTCTCGATTTTGTACTTAGAAAAAATCCAAATTTTTTTTTTTATTTTTTTTTTTCTAAGTGTCCGATCGAGAGAAGGAAAAAGAGGTGATTTTTAGCCTCTCTCGATTTTGTACTTAGAAAATAATCCACATTTTTTTTTTTTTTTTTTCCGTTTTTTTTGTAAGTGTCTGATCGAGAGAAGGAAAAAGAGGTGATTTTTAGCCTCTCTCGATTTTGTACTTAGAAAAAATCCAAATTTTTTTTTTTTTTTTTTCCGTTTTTTTTCTAAGTGTCTGATCGAGAGAAGGAAAAAGAGGTGATTTTTAGCCTCTCTCGATTTTGTACTTAGAAAAAATCCAATTTTTTTTTTTTTTTTTTTTTTTTTTCTAAGTGTCCGATCGAGAGAAGGAAAAAGAGGTGATTTTTAGCCTCTCTCGATTTTGTACTTAGAAAAAATCCAAATTTTTTTTTTTTTTTTTTCCGTTTTTTTTCTAAGTGTCTGATCGAGAGAAGGAAAAAGAGGTGATTTTTAGCCACTCTCGATTTTGTACTTAGAAAAAATCCAATTTTTTTTTTTTTTTTTCCGTTTTTTTTCTAAGTGTCTGATCGAGAGAAGGAAAAAGAGGTGATTTTTAGCCTCTCTCGATTTTGTACTTAGAAAAAATCCAATTTTTTTTTTTTTTTTTCATTTTTTTTTCTAAGTGTCTGATCAAGAGAAGGAAAAAGAGGTGATTTTTAGCCACTCTCGATTTTGTACTTAGAAAAAATCCAAATTTTTTATTTTTTTTTTTCCGTTTTTTTTCTAAGTGTTTGATCGAGAGAAGGAAAAAGAGGTGATTTTTAGCCACTCTCGATTTTGTACTTAGAAAAAATCCAAATTTTTTTTTTTTTTTTTCCGTTTTTTTTCTAAGTGTCTGATCGAGAGAAGGAAAAAGAGGTGATTTTTAGCCACTCTCGATTTTGTACTTAGAAAAAATCCAATTTTTTTTTTTTTTTTTTCCGTTTTTTTTCTAAGTGTCTGATCGAGAGAAGGAAAAAGAGGTGATTTTTAGCCTCTCTCGATTTTGTACTTAGAAAAAATCCAAATTTTTTTTTTTTTTTTTCCCGTTTTTTTTCTAAGTGTCTGATCGAGAAAAGGAAAAAGAGGTGATTTTTAGCCTCTCTCGATTTTGTACTTAGAAAAAATCCAAATTTTTTTTTTTTTTTTTTTCGTTTTTTTTCTAAGTGTCTGATCGAGAGAAGGAAAAAGA
>NC_084739.1:64882450-64897450 GCF_033978785.1 Entelurus aequoreus
TTATGTTAGATCCACTATGGACGGGTCTCTCACTATTATGTTAGATCCACTATGGACTGGACTCTCACACTATTATGTTAGATCCACTATGGACTGGACTCTCACACTATTATGTTAGATCCACCATGGACGGGACTCTCACTATTATGTTAGATCCACTATGGACTGGACACTCATACTATTATGTTACATCCACTATGGACGGGACTCTCACTATTATGTTAGATCCACTATGGGACTGGACTCTCACTATTATGTTAGATCCACTATGGACTGGACACTCATACTATTATGTTAGATCCACTATGGACACGACTCTCACTATTATGTTAGATCCACTATGGACTGGACTCTCACTATTATGTTAGATCCACTATGGACACGACTCTCACTATTATGTTAGATCCACTATGGACTGGACTCTCACTATTATGTTAGATCCACTATGGACACGACTCTCACTATTATGTTAGATCCACTATGGACTGGACTCTCACTATTATGTTAGATCCACTATGGACACGACTCTCACTATTATGTTAGATCCACTATGGACTGGACTCTCACACTATTATGTTAGATTCACTATGGACGGGTCTCTCACTATTATGTTAGATCCACTATGGACTGACTCTCACACTATTATGTTAGATCCACTATGGACTGGACTCTCACACTATTATGTTAGATCCACCATGGACGGGACTCTCACTATTATGTTAGATCCACTATGGACTGGACACTCATACTATTATGTTAGATCCACTATGGACGGGACTCTCACTATTATGTTAGATCCACTATGGACTGGACTCTCACTATTATGTTAGATCCACTATGGACTGGACACTCATACTATTATGTTAGATCCACTATGGACACGACTCTCACTATTATGTTAGATCCACTATGGACTGGACTCTCACTATTATGTTAGATCCACTATGGACACGACTCTCACTATTATGTTAGATCCACTATGGACTGGACTCTCACTATTATGTTAGATCCACTATGGACACGAATCTCACTATTATGTTAGATCCACTATGGACTGGACTCTCACTATTATGTTAGATCCACTATGGACACGACTCTCACTATTATGTTAGATCCACTATGGACTGGACTCTCACTATTATGTTAGATCCACTATGGACACGACTCTCACTATTATGTTAGATCCACTATGGACACGAATCTCACTATTATGTTAGATCCACTATGGACTGGACTCTCACTATTATGTTAGATCCACTATGGACACGACTCTCACTATTATGTTAGATCCACTATGGACTGGACTCTCACACTATTATGTTAGATCCACTATGGACTGGACTCTCACACTATTATGTTAGATCCACCATGGACGGGACTCTCACTATTATGTTAGATCCACTATGGGACTGGACACTCATACTATTATGTTAGATCCACTATGGACGGGGACTCTCACTATTATGTTAGATCCACTATGGACTGGACTCTCACTATTATGTTAGATCCACTATGGACTGGACACTCATACTATTATGTTAGATCCACTATGGACACGACTCTCACTATTATGTTAGATCCACTATGGACTGGACTCTCACTATTATGTTAGATCCACTATGGACACGACTCTCACTATTATGTTAGATCCACTATGGACTGGACTCCCACTATTATGTAGATCCACTATGGACACGACTCTCACTATTATGTTAGATCCACTATGGACTGGGACTCTCACTATTATGTTAGATCCACTATGGACACGACTCTCACTATTATGTTAGATCCACTATGGACTGGACTCTCACACTATTATGTTAGATCCACTATGGACGGGTCTCTCACTATTATGTTAGATCCACTATGGACTGGACTCTCACACTATTATGTTAGATCCACTATGGACTGGACTCTCACACTATTATGTTAGATCCACCATGGACGGGACTCTCACTATTATGTTAGATCCACTATGGACTGGACACTCATACTATTATGTTAGATCCACTATGGACGGGACTCTCACTATTATGTTAGATCCACTATGGACTGGACTCTCACTATTATGTTAGATCCACTATGGACTGGACACTCATACTATTATGTTAGATTCACTATGGACACGACTCTCACTATTATGTTAGATCCACTATGGACTGGACTCTCACTATTATGTTAGATCCACTATGGACACGACTCTCACTATTATGTTAGATCCACTATGGACTGGACTCTCACTATTATGTTAGATCCACTATGGACACGACTCTCACTATTATGTTAGATCCACTATGGACTGGACTCTCACTATTATGTTAGATCCACTATGGACACGACTCTCACTATTATGTTAGATCCACTATGGACTGGACTCTCACACTATTATGTTAGATCCACTATGGACGGGTCTCTCACTATTATGTTAGATCCACTATGGACTGGACTCTCACACTATTATGTTAGATCCACTATGGACTGGACTCTCACACTATTATGTTAGATCCACCATGGACGGGACTCTCACTATTATGTTAGATCCACTATGGACTGGACACTCATACTATTATGTTAGATCCACTATGGACGGGACTCTCACTATTATGTTAGATCCACTATGGACTGGACTCTCACTATTATGTTAGATCCACTATGGGACTGGACACTCATACTATTATGTTAGATCCACTATGGACACGACTCTCACTATTATGTTAGATCCACTATGGACTGGACTCTCACTATTATGTTAGATCCACTATGGACACGACTCTCACTATTATGTTAGATCCACTATGGACTGGACTCTCACTATTATGTTTAGATCCACTATGGACACGAATCTCACTATTATGTTAGATCCACTATGGACTGGACTCTCACTATTATGTTAGATCCACTATGGACACGACTCTCACTATTATGTTAGATCCACTATGGACTGGACTCTCACTATTATGTTAGATCCACTATGGACACGACTCTCACTATTATGTTAGATCCACTATGGACACGAATCTCACTATTATGTTAGATCCACTATGGACTGGACTCTCACTATTATGTTAGATCCACTATGGACACGACTCTCACTATTATGTTAGATCCACTATGGACTGGACTCTCACACTATTATGTTAGATCCACTATGGACTGGACTCTCACACTATTATGTTAGATCCACCATGGACGGGACTCTCACTATTATGTTAGATCCACTATGGACTGGACACTCATACTATTATGTTAGATCCCCTATGGACGGGACTCTCACTATTATGTTAGATCCACTATGGACTGGACTCTCACTATTATGTTAGATCCACTATGGACTGGACACTCATACTATTATGTTAGATCCACTATGGACACGACTCTCACTATTATGTTAGATCCACTATGGACTGGACTCTCACTATTATGTTAGATCCACTATGGACACGACTCTCACTATTATGTTAGATCCACTATGGACTGGACTCTCACTATTATGTTAGATCCACTATGGACACGACTCTCACTATTATGTTAGATCCACTATGGACTGGACTCTCACTATTATGTTAGATCCACTATGGACACGACTCTCACTATTATGTTAGATCCACTATGGACTGGACTCTCACACTATTATGTTAGATCCACTATGGACGGGTCTCTCACTATTATGTTAGATCCACTATGGACTGGACTCTCACACTATTATGTTAGATCCACTATGGACTGGACTCTCACACTATTATGTTAGATCCACCATGGACGGGACTCTCACTATTATGTTAGATCCACTATGGACTGGACACTCATACTATTATGTTAGATCCACTATGGACGGGACTCTCACTATTATGTTAGATCCACTATGGACTGGACTCTCACTATTATGTTAGATCCACTATGGACTGGGACACTCATACTATTATGTTAGATCCACTATGGACACGACTCTCACTATTATGTTAGATCCACTATGGACTGGACTCTCACTATTATGTTAGATCCACTATGGACACGACTCTCACTATTATGTTAGATCCACTATGGACTGGACTCTCACTATTATGTTAGATCCACTATGGACACGACTCTCACTATTATGTTAGATCCACTATGGACACGAATCTCACTATTATGTTAGATCCACTATGGACTAGACTCTCACTATTATGTTAGATCCACTTATGGACACGACTCTCACTATTATGTTAGATCCACTATGGACCGGACTCTCACTATTATGTTAGATCCACTATGGACACGACTCTCACTATTATGTTAGATCCACTATGGACTGGACTCTCACTATTATGTTAGATCCACTATGGACACGACTCTCACTATTATGTTAGATCCACTATGGACTGGACTCTCACACTATTATGTTAGATCCACTATGGACGGGTCTCTCACTATTATGTTCGATCCACTATGGACTGGACTCTCACACTATTATGTTAGATCCACTATGGACTGGACTCTCACACTATTATGTTAGATCCACCATGGACGGGACTCTCACTATTATGTTAGATCCACTATGGACTGGACACTCATACTATTATGTTAGATCCACTATGGACGGGACTCTCACTATTATGTTAGATCCACTATGGACTGGACTCTCACTATTATGTTAGATCCACTATGGACTGGACACTCATACTATTATGTTAGATCCACTATGGACTGGACTCACACTATTATGTTAGATCCACTTTGGACTGGACTCTCACTATTATGTTAGATCCACTATGGACTGGACACTCATACTATTATGTTAGATCCACTATGGACAGGACTCTCACACTATTATGTTAGATCCACAATGGACTGGACTCTCACTATTATGTTAGATCCTATATGGACTGGACTCACACTATTATGTTAGATCTACTATGGACTGGACTCTCACACTATTATGTTAGATCCACTATGGACTGGACTCTCACTATTATGTTAGATCCACTATGGACTGGACTCACACTATTATATTAGATCCACTATGGACTGGACTCACACTATTATGTTAGATCCACTATGGACTGGACTCTCACTATTATGTTAGATCCACTATGGACTGGACACTCATACTATTATGTTAGATCCACTATGGACTGGACTCTCACTATTATGTTAGATCCACTATGGACTGGACTCTCACACTATTATGTTAGATCCACTATGGACTGGACACTCATACTATTATGTTAGATCCACTATGGACTGGACTCTCACTATTATGTTAGATCCACTATGGACTGGACTCTCACACTATTATGTTAGATCCACAATGGACTGGACTCTCACTATTATGTTAGATCCACTATGGACTGGACTCACACTATTATGTTAGATCTACTATGGACTGGACTCTCACACTATTATGTTAGATCCACTATGGACTGGACTCTCACACTATTATGTTAGATCCACTATGGACGGGACTCTCACTATTATGTTAGATCCACTATGGACTGGACTCTCAAACTATTATGTTAGATCCACTATGGACGGGACTCTCACTATTATGTTAGATCCACTATGGACTGGACTCTCACTATTATGTTAGATCCACTATGGACTGGACACTCATACTATTATGTTAGATCCACTATGGACTGGACTCTCACTATTATGTTAGATCCACTATGGACTGGACTCTCACACTATTATGTTAGATCCACTATGGACTGGACTCTCACTATTATGTTAGATCCACTATGGACTGGACTCTCACTATTATGTTAGATCCACTATGGACTGGACTCACACTATTATATTAGATCCACTATGGACTGGACTCTCATACTATTATGTTAGATCTACTATGGACTGGACTCTCACAATTATGTTAGATCCACTATGGACTGGACTCTCATACTATTATGTTAGATCCACTATGGACTGGACTCACGCTATTATGTTAGATCCACTATGGACTGGACTCTCACTATTATGTTAGATCCACTATGGACTGGACTCTCACTATTATGTTAGATCCACTATGGACTGGACTCTCACACTATTATGTTAGATCCACTATGGACTGGACTCTCACTATTATGTTAGATCCACTATGGACTGGACTCTCACACTATTATGTTAGATCCACTATGGACTGGACACTCACACTATTATGTTAGATCCACTATGGACTGGACTCTCACACTATTATGTTAGATCCACTATGGACTGGACTCTCACACTATTATGTTAGATCCACTATGGACTGGACTCTCACTATTATGTTAGATCCACTATGGACTGGACTCTCACTATTATGTTAGATCCACTATGGACTGGACTCTCACACTATTATGTTAGATCTTCTATGGACTGGACTCTCACACTATTATGTTAGATCCACTATGGACTGGACTCTCACACGATTATGTTAGATCCACTATGGACTGGACTCAAACACTATTATGTTAGATCTTCTATGGACTGGACTCTCACACTATTATGTTAGATCCACTATGGACTGGACTCTCACTATTTTGTTAGATCCACTATGGACTGGACACTCACACTATTATGTTAGCTCCACTATGGACTGGACTCTCACACTATTATGTTAGATCCACTATGGACTGGACTCTCACACTATTATGTTAGATCCACTATGGACTGGACTCTCACTATTATGTTAGATCCACTATGGACACGACTCTCACTATTATGTTAGATCCACTATGGACTGGACTCTCACACTATTATGTTAGATCCACTATGGACTGGACTCTCACTATTATGTTAGATCCACTATGGACTGGACTCTCACACTATTATGTTAGATCTTCTATGGACTGGACTCTCACACTATTATGTTAGATCCACTATGGACTGGACTCTCACACTATTATGTTAGATCCACTATGGACTGGACTCTCACACTATTATGTTCGATCTTCTATGGACTGGACTCTCACACTATTATGTTAGATCCACTATGGACTGGACTCTCACTATTATGTTAGATCCAATATGGACTGGACACTCACACTATTATGTTAGCTCCACTATGGACTGGACTCTCACACTATTATGTTAGATCCACTATGGACTGGACTCTCACACTATTATGTTAGATCCACTATGGACTGGACTCTCACTATTATGTTAGATCCACTATGGACTGGACTCTCACTATTATGTTAGATCCACTATGGACTGGACTCTCACACTATTATGTTAGATCCACTATGGACTGGACTCTCTCACTATTATGTTAGATCCACTATGGACTGGACTCTCTCACTATTATGTTAGATCCACTATGGACTGGACTGTGCAACTTTGCAACCCTAGGGACTAGGGTTGCAAAATTCCGGGAATATTCAAAGTTGGAAACTTTACATGGGAATTAACGGGAATTAAGTTAAAGTTAAAGTTAAGTTCAAGTTAAATAATGGGAAATTAATGGGAATAAACATTGAATGCAACATGCTCGATCTTGCAGCATGATTATTAGCTAAAACAACCTGATTTAATGCAAATTCAGTAGAATTTCAACCCTGTACTGTGCATTCCTCCACCACATGCACAGATCATTCCCAGCATGCTACACACTACAGCAGGGCTATTGAGGCTATTTGAGCTACGTCGAAAATTCCACAAAGACGCAGCAAAATATAGACAAGTGCCCGATAATATATCATTATTGTACTTCCGGGGATATTCAAAGTTGGAAACTTTCCATGGGAATGAACGGGAATTAATGAGAAATTAATGGGAATAAACATTGAATGCAACATGCACGATCTTGCAGCATGATTATTGATTATTGAACCTGATTTAATGCGAATTCAGTAGAATTTCAACCCTTCACTGTGCATTCCTCCATCTATACTTGCCAACCTTGAGACCTCCGACTGTGGAGATGGGGGGGGGGGGGGGCGGGGTTGAGGTGGGCGGGGTTGGCGGGAGTGGATATATATATATATATATATATATATATATATATTATATATATATATATATATATATATATATATATATATATATATAATATATATATATATATTATATATATATATATATATATATATATATATATATATGTCTTAATTAGATTATCCAAAAAATAGTGCTCGATACCGTGGTAGAGCGTAATATGTATGTGTGGGAAAAAAATCACAAGACTATTTCATCTCTACAGGCCTGTTTCATGAGGGATTTCCTCAATCCTCAGGAGAAAATCTCCTGAGGATTGAGGAAATCCCTCATGAAACAGGCCTGTAGAGATGAAATAGTCTTGTGATTTTTTTCCCACACATACATATATATATATATATATATATATATATATATATATATATATATATATATATATATATATATATATATATATATATATATATATATATATATATATATATATATATATATATATATATATCATACTTGCCAACCTTGAGACCTCCAATATCGGGAGGTGGTGGTTGGGGGCGGGGGGTGTGGTTGGGGGCATGGTTATTTACAGCTAGAATTCACCAACTCGAGTATTTCATATATATTTCATATATATATATATATATATATATATATATATATATATATATATATATATATATATATATATATATATATATATATATATATATATATATATATGTATGAAATACTTGCCTTTCAGTGAATTCTAGCTATATATATATATATATATATATATATATATATATATATATATATATATATATATATATATATATATATATATATATATATATATATATTTTTTTTTTTTTATTTACATAAAAGAAATACTTGAATTTCAGTGTTCCGGTGGCTATCCAATTAGATGGCAGTATTGTCCTGTTTAACTTCTCCGTTCATGATGAGTATATCATTCGGCCACCGTGTTCAATGGAGAAGTCTGTTCTACATATTTACAGGCAACATACACCTTCGCCTTCGAACTGTCCTGGATGACTGAAATTCTTGTTTCCATTCGTTTGAATTCGTTAGGCAAGCTGTTTATATTGTGGGAAAGCGGACGTGAGAACAGGCTGTCCCCACTCAGTCTCAGGTCCGCATTGAGCTGGAGGGGGCGTGGCCTCCAGCTCCGGCTGAATACCGGGAGTTTGTCGGGAGAAAATCTCTGCCGGGAGGTTGTCGGGAGAGGCGCTGAATACCGGGATTCTCCGCTAAAAATGGGAGGGTTGGCAAGTATGATATATATATATATATATATATATATATATATATATATATATATATATATATATATATATATATATATATGTATATGTATATAATAAATCATAGAGCTTTACTTCCCCCTTGTGGTTCTGTGCCGTCACAACTCCTTCCAGCATACGTAACAGTTTCAATGTCTTGTGCCTGCTGGGAAATATTTTTAAGGCTGAAATCGGGTGAAGTTGGGGTTTCGTCTATTTACATTCAATAGATTGATCAAGATAATGTTATTTTGTAAACAACATCAGACATTTACTTTTCAAAAGGCGTTTTTAAGCGGCCCAGAGGAGCTTTTGTAACCCGTAGCCTGTTTCTGAAAAGTTTTTATCATTTTTTCATACAACTAACAATATATTTTTCAGAATCGTGTTGAATTGAAAACTGTTTCCGAATCAAATCGGAGCGTAATGGACTAACGAGGTGCCCGAAGATTCTATTGAAGGTGCGTTTACTGTACCTTGAGCTGCGATGAATTTCTTCTTCTGCTTGAAGCCCTGCACAACACAGCGCATGGTTAGCGGACGCCGGACGCGGAAATGAGTTAGCACAGGGGTGTCAAACGTAAGGTATAATGGTAAAATCCCGGCACGATAACTTCAAAATAAAGACAACTGCAGATTGTTTTCTTTGTTTAAAAATAGACCAAGCACATTCTGAAAATGTACAAATCATAATGTTGTTGTTTTTTACACTTACTATAGTATTTTACCTTTATTCGTCGTTATTTATACTTTCTGAATAAATTGGTGTTCATTTTCAATCTATCAAGATAAAAAAAAGAATATAAAAATCAAATTACAGTATGTTATTTGTGTAGTTTGATCGTTTTCCTCGACTGATGCACTAACATCATGTGGTTTATTTATTTACATATGTATTACATCTACATAAATACAAAGAATTGCTATTGCGACATCTAGTGGACACATTTAGAACAGCAGTTTCTTTCATTCCAAAATTTCGGCTCATTTTTATACTTAGCGAACTCGCCCCGAACTAGGCCCGTCATTTTTGAACGAAAGAAACAGCTGTTCCAAATGTGTCCACTAGATGTCACAAAAATAAACCACATAATCTTAAGACTTATCTCTTCTCGTTGGCTTTTAACCTGAGCTGAGCCCGCCCACTAGGCCACCATTTAGATCGGATGAGAGTGCGGAAATACGACCACATCACACCAATTCTCAAATCCCTTCACCGGCTTCCTGTTCCACTCAGGATTGAATACAAAGTCACCCTACTAACCCACCAGTGCCTCCATGGAAATGCCCCCCCTCTACCTCGAAGAACTGCTCACCCCCAAATCCTCCACACGACACCTCCGCTCCGGACAGGCTAACCTCCTCCAACCTCAGAGGAAAAAGCTACGAACAATGGGAGACCGGGCTTTCTGCTCCGCCGCTCCCAGTCTGTGGAACGCTCTCCCTGACCACCTGAGGGCACCACAGACCGTGGATGCTTTTAAAAAAGGCTTAAAAACCATTGTTTTTAAAAAGCCTTTTTTTTTTTTTTTAGATATATGCATACTAGTTCTAGCTATTAGGCTGTCCTAGTTTTTATTTGTATTTATTTTTGTTTTTGTTAATACACTCTAGCACTTTGAGGTTGTTTGTTCAATGTAAAGTGCTTTTTACAAATACAATCTATTATTATTATTATTATTATTATTTCTAGTCCCCCCCTTTGCTTTAGTTTTTTTTTTTCAACTTGTCGCACTTTTATTATTTCATTATTTTTATCTTGCAATTTTACTTTTTATTCTAACCCTTTCACCGTATTTCTTTTGCACTATCTTGTTTAGCTTATGCATTGTTTATGTTCTTTTTTTTTGTTTGTTTTTGTTTTTCGCTCTTTGCTTTTTAACCCTTAAAGCACTTTGGGCCAATTTAAATTTTTTTGTAAATATATAAATATATATATAAATAAAGTTGCCTTGCCTTGCCTTACCGTAAAAAAGATAAACCATATAATTTTAGTGCATCAGTCAAGGAAAACGCTCAAACTACATAAATAACATCCTGTAATTTGATTTTTATATTCTTTTTTTAATCTTAATAGCTTGAAAATTAACACCAATGAGTTGACTGACGAACATTATCACATACTTTAAGTGTATAAGTGTAAAAAAAAACAACATTATGATTTGTACATTTTCAGCATGTGCTTGTTTTAATTTTTCAAACAAAGAAAACAATCTGAATTTTTTTGTATTTTTTATATTTTTTTGTATTTTTTAAAATCTATTTGTATTTTTTTGTATTTTTTTGTATTTTTAAGTTATCGTGCCGTGATTTTACCAGTCCGGCCCACTCGGGAGTAGACTTTTCTCCATGTTAAAAAGTACCAATGATTGTCACACACACACGAGGTGTGGCAAAAATATTCTCTGCATTTGACCCATCACCCTTGATCACCCCCCTGGGAGGTGAGGGGAGCAGTGAGCAGCAGCGGTGGCCGCACCCGAGAATCATTTTTTTGGTGATATAACCCCCAATTCCAACCCTTGATGCTGAGTGCCAAGCAGGGCGGTAATGGCTCCCATTTTTATAGTCTTTGGTATGACTCACAACTCTAACCACTAGGCCACTGAGTAGGTTAGGGTTAATCTAAAATGATTATGATCTAAAATGAGTTTGACACCCCTGAATCGGCATGACCAGGACGTACGTCGATGTAAGAGGCGTTGATGTAGTCCGAGCACGGGCGTCCGATATGGCTGCCGAGCAGCACCCTGGAATGGTCGTCTGCAGGAGAGACAAGGACACGGTGTCACCTTGGCGACCGAGGTCTAAGTTGTGCGTGCGGTCCTCACATGGCAAGATGTTGGGGTATCTGTTCTTGTCCCTGTTGTGCTCCTTGCTGGCCTCCTCCACGGTGCCGTGGGGGTGGTAACACGGCAGCGACTGCAACGACAAAAGGATAGGATAGGATAGGACTTTATTGTCATTGCACAAGTACAACGAGACTATGTTTTCAGCACAAACCCGTTCAAGATTAGACAAACAAACAGTGTACAGTGTAGTCTAGACTGGGCTCCCAAGGGGGCTCAGTCTGGAGTGGGGAAAAACCTCCATACCATGCACACATAAACATGTTACATTTAATCACGACAACTCGCAACAGAGGGTTGGGGAGTTGGGGCCCTGGAGGTCGACTGCTGCTATGAAGCCCTGCCAGCCGTCCATCACCCCGAGGGGAATCAAGCGGTGGTGAAGGCGTGGGGTGGGGGACTCACGTTGAACTCCTCGCGGAAGAGCTTGCCGTCGTCGGCCGAGCGCAGGCGGTACTCCTCCTCCAGCGAGTCCAAGGGGATGGGGAAGTACCTCTTGGAGGGCGAGGGCGACCTGGGCAGGAGGACCACTCTCTGCTCTCCTGTGTTTGAAAGGGGATATACAGGGCGGTCAGAAGGGGCTAATGACCCAGGGACCATTACCAACCAGCCGGGCGGCCGTTAAAGGCCTACTGAAACCAACTACTACCGACCACGCAGTCTGATAGTTTATATATCAATGATGAAATCTTAACATTGCAACGCATGCCAATACGGCCGGGTTAACTTATAAAGTGCAATTTTAAATTTCCCGCCACACTTTCGCTTGAAAACGTCTATGTATGATGACGTATGCGCGTGACGTAGCCAGTAGAACAGAGGTATGGCTCCCCCATTGAAGCCAATACAATATAGCTCTGTTTTCATGTCATTATTCCACAGTATTCTGGACATCTGTGTTGGTGAATCGGTTGCAATTTGTTCATTGCATTATGGAGAAAGAAGCTGAGCAAGCAAAGAAGAAAGTTGTCGGTGCGAAGCGGAGTATTTTGCGAGGGAAGTCAGCAACACAACACAGCCGGTGTTTCATTGTTTACATTCCCGAAAGATGCAGTCAAGATGGAAGAACTCGGACAACAGAGACTCTTACCAGGAGGACTTTGACTTCGATACACAGACGCCAGCAGAGAACTGGGACAACACAGACTCTTACCAGGATTACTGTGATTTGGATACACAGACGCAGACGCGGTACCGTGAGTACGCAGCTGCGCTTCCAAACATTTGATCGCTTGCCCGTACGTGCGTGTCACGTACGCAACTTTGGGTAAATATATATGCTTTATGAACCTTGGGTTAGGTGAACGGTCCTTTGGGCTGAGTGATTGTGTGTGTTGTGCAGGTGTTTGAATTGTATTGGCGGGTTATATGGATGGGATAGCTCCTAGCTATAGCTAGGAGCTAGGAGCTAGCATAACAAACACCTAGGTGTTTTTATGCGGGATTAATTTGTGGCATATTAAATATAAGCCTGGTTGTGTTGTGGCTAATAGAGTATATATATGTCTTGTGTTTATTTACTGTTGTAGTCATTCCCAGCTGAATATCAGGTCCCACCCGCGCGCTTCCAAACATTTAAATAATAATCGCTTGCACGTACGTGCGTGTCATGTACGTAACTTTGGGTAAATATATAAGCTTTATGAACCTTGGGTTAGGTGAACCGTCCTTTGGGCTTGTTGTGTTGTGGCTAATAGAGTATATATATGTCTTGTGTTTATTTACTGTTGTAGTCATTCCCAGCTAAATATCAAGGTCCCACCCGCCTCTCACAGCATCTTCCCTATCTGAATCGCTTCCACTCCCCGCTAGTCCTTCACTCTCACTTTCCTCATCCACAAATCTTTCATCCTCGCTCAAATTAATGGGGAAATCGTCACTTTCTCGGTCCGAATCGCTCTCACTTCTGGCCGCCATCACTGTAAACAATAGGGAACTCTGCGGAAATGTACAACTGACTACGTCACGCTACTTCCGGTAGGGGCATGGCTTTTTTTTGTCAGATACCAAAAGTTGCAAACTTTATCGTCGATGTTCTCTACTAAATCCTTTCAGCAAAAATATGGCAATAACGCGAAATGATCAAGTATGACACATAGAATAGATCTGCTATCCCCGTTTAAATAAAAAAAAATTCCACTCCTGTGGATCCACGACAGGAATGATTTCTCCGCTCATAAACCCGCGGTCGCCTTGGACCGTGTGAAAACTCCCAAAATTTCCGTTTATTTATATATATAATTTTGTCCACTTAAAAGGACGAGTCCCCTTTTTACTGTTTGTCGCAGTTAAGTAAATGCTTAGGACGGAGGTTTCCGAGCTTCTTCCACCAAGTATACAACATAAAGTAGCAAGAAACACGTCAATAATGAATTAAGCAAAACATGTTCTAGAGCAGTGTTTTTCAACCTTTTTTTGAGCCAAGGCGCATTTTTTGCGTTGAAAAAAATCCAGAGGCACACCACCAGCAGAAATCATTAAAAAACGAAACTCGGTTGACAGTAAAAAGTCGTCGCCGCAATTGTTGGATATGACTTTAAAGCATAACCAAGCAAGCATCACTATAGCTCTTCTCTCAAAGTAGGTGTACTGTCACCACCTCTCACATCACACCCTGACTTATTTGGACTTTTTTGCTGTTTTCCTGTGTGTAGTGTTTTACTTCTTGTCTTGCGCTCCTATTTTCTCTTTTTTTGGTATTTTCCTGTAGCAGTTTCATGTCTTCCTTTAAGCGATATTTCCCGCCTCTACTTTGTTTTAGCAATCAAGAAGATTTTAGTTGTTTTTAATCCTTCTTTGTGGGGACATTGTTGATTGTCACGTCATGTTCGGATGTACTTTGTGGACGCCGTCTTTGCTCCACAGTAAGTCTTTGCTGTCGTCCAGCATTCTGTTTTGGTTTACTTTGTAGCCAGTTCAGTTTTAGTTTCGTTCTGCATAGCCTTCCCTAAGCTTCAATGCCTTTTCTT
>NC_084739.1:64902450-64936553 GCF_033978785.1 Entelurus aequoreus
TCTTACGTTTTTACCATTTGCTTACACACAATTTTACTGTGTGTCTTTTTTTCAAAAGGATTTACACACTTTTCCAAACACCACATTCAATTTTCTTAGTTTTTTCGATTTGCTTACACACAATTTGACTAACTGTGTGTCTTTTTTTCAAAAGGATTTACACACTTTTCCAAACACCACATTACATTTTCTTACAGTTTTTTTCCATTTGCTTACACACAATTTGACTAACTGTGTCTTTTTTCAAAAGGATTTACACACTTTTCCAAACACCACATTCAATTTTTTTTCAGGTTTTTTCCATTTGCTTACACACAAATTTACTAACTGTGTGTCTTTTTACAAAAGGATTTACACACATTTCCAAACACCACATTTGATTTTCTTACGTTTTTACTATTTGCGTACACACAATTTGACTAACTGTCTTTTTTTCAAAAGGATTTACACACTTTTCCAAACACCACATTCAATTTTCTTACAGTTTTTTTTCCCATTTGACACAAAATGTTACTAACCGTGTGTCTTTTTTTCAAAAGGATTTACACACACAATTTGACACACAGTTAGTCAAATTGTGTGTAAGCAAATGGAAAAAACTGTAAGAAAATTGAATATGGTGTTTGGAAAAGTGTGTCAATCCTTTTGAAAAAAAGACAGACAGTCAGTCAAATTGTGTGTACGCAAATGGAAAAAACTGTAAGAAAATGGAATGTGGTGTTTGGAAAAGTGTGTAAATCCTTTTGAAAAAAAGACACAGTTACTAAATTTGTGTGTAAGCAAATGGAAAAACTGTAAGAAAATTGAATGTGGTGTTTGGAAAAGTGTGTAAATCCTTTTGAAAAAAAGACACACAGTTAGTCAAATTGTGTGTAAGCAAATGGAAAAAAACTGTAAGAAAATTGAATGTGGTGTTTGGGAAAAGTGTGTAAATCCTTTTGAAAAAAAGACACCGTTAGTCAAATTGTGTGTACGCAAATGGAAAAAACTGTAAGAAAATTGAATATGGTGTTTGGAAAAGTGTGTAAATACTTTGAAAAAAAGACACACAGTTAGTCAAATTGTGTGTAAGCAAATGGAAAAAACTGTAAGAAAATGGAATGTGGTGTTTGGAAAAGTGTGTAAATCCTTTTGAAAAAAAGACACACAGTTACAAAATTTGTGTGTAAGCAAATGGAAAAACTGTAAGAAAATTGAATGTGGTGTTTGGAAAAGTGTGTAAATCCTTTTGAAAAAAAGACACAGTTAGTCAAATTGTGTGTAAGCAAATGGAAAAAACTGTAAGAAAATTGAATGTGGTGTTTGGGAAAAGTGTGTAAATCCTTTTGAAAAAAAGACACCGTTAGTCATATTGTGTGTAAGCAAATGGAAAAACTGTAAGAAAATTTAATGTGGTGTTTGGAAAAGTGTGTAAATCCTTTTGAAAAAAAGACACACAGTTAGTCAAATTGTGTGTGCGCAAATGGAAAAAACTGTAAGAAAATTGAATGTGGTGTTTGGAAAAGTGTGTAAATCCTTTTGAAAAAAAGACACACAGTTAGTCAAATTGTGTGTAAGCAAATGGAAAAAACTGTAAGAAAATTGAATGTGGTGTTTGGGAAAAGTGTGTAAATCCTTTTGAAAAAAAGACACCGTTAGTCAAATTGTGTGTACGCAAATGGAAAAAACTGTAAGAAAATTAAATATGGTGTTTGGAAAAGTGTGTAAATACTTTGAAAAAAAGACACACAGTTAGTCAAATTGTGTGTGCGCAAATGGAAAAAACTGTAAGAAAATGGAATGTGGTGTTTGGAAAAGTGTGTAAATCCTTTTGAAAAAAAGACACACAGTTAGTCAAATTGTGTGTGCGCAAATGGAAAAAACTGTAAGAAAATGGAATGTGCTGAACATTTTTAGAAAAAAAAAGTGTAGATAAAGATGTGTGTATCACAATCCTAGTGTGTTGCAAAGTGTTGAAAATGGGAGTATCACCATCACTATGTAAAAGCGCTTGGAGTCACTGGAGAAAAGCGCTATATAAATATAATTCACTTCACTTCACATTATCTGTGTGCAAGATGTGTAATATTTTGCAAAAAGTGTGAAGCAGAGTCTATGCCTAATATTAGGCACAGGTTTTGTTTACTGTGTGTAAAATCTGGTGTGTAAGCAATTGGAAAAAACTGCAATGCCGCACTGAGTCCACCAGAGGGCGGCAATGCAACGTACATTTGTATACAATTGGAGGCTTTTTTTTCTTTTTTTTTTAAGTTGATGCCTGCTATTAATAGAGAAGTCCACAAACACACACATATCTAATACAAGAGTTTATAATTATAGTCTTGAATAACTCGGGTGTACCTAATGGAGTGTCCAGCTGATTAGTGATTGCCATCCACACATAAACAGTATCTAGGTTATAATCTTCACCAGATGGTGTTTTCCTCATCCTTTTTTATTTCTTCCTTGTCCTTTTCACACTTGGACGCTGGAAGCTGTCAGTGCTGCTTTATTTGGGACCTTTTCTTAAAGGGACAGTACACGCCTCACAATGACAAGATTGGCGTGTTATTTCCCCACTTATTGCCTCATATTGGCATTTGTCTGCCGCAAACGACGGGAGATGCGGAATAAATTGGGGCCTGATTGGCTTTGCGGCGAGGACGTCCCGGGTTAGAAGGACGCCTTCTTGTTACGGGAGAAGGACGTCCTTCATTGTGACAATTTACTTCTTCTGGCTCATCCAGGGGCCTAATTTGTGGCGTCGGGGAGCGCCTCTTCGCACGCCACCCGCAGGGGGTCCGCTTAAATACACTTGGCCGGATAGTGAGCCGCCAAAAAGGGAGCGCCCGTGTCAGAAGATTGTTAGTAGACGACAGACAAGAAGATTGTTAGTAGACGACAGACAAGAAGATTGTTAGTAGACGACAGACGAGCAACAACCTGACATCGATTGTTATTGCACGACAGACAAGCTGACATTTGCAGAGACAGGAAGAAAGTGCTTGATTAAACGTTCACATCCTCCACTGGTCAAGAAATAAATGAGGAATAATGACAGTCAGCATTTGTTTGTGTTGGTCAATGAGAGATGATTATCACACTCCAACATTACTTTTGTTCCACCTACTTTTGTTCCTTACTTTTGTTCCACTTACTTTTGTTCCTTACTACCTAGGTGGCTTAATTTTGTTTTACGTACTTTTGTTCGTTACTCCCTAGGTGGCTTACTTTTGTTCCACTTACTTTTGTTCCTTACTACCAACATGGCTTACTTTTGTTTCACTTACCTTTGTTCCACTTACTTTTGTTCCTTACTACCTTTGTGGCTTATTTTTGTTCCACTTGTGTTCCTTACTACCTTTGACTTTTGTTCCTTACTTTTGTTCCACTTACTTTTGTTCCTTACTACCTAGGTGGGCTACTTTTGTTTCACTTACTTTTGTTTCACATACTTGTGTTCCACTTATGTTTGTTCCTGACTACCTTTGTGGCTTACTTTTGTTCCACTTGTGTTCCTTACTACTTTTGACTTTTGTTCCAATTAATTTTGTTCCTTACTACCTTTGTGGATGACTTTTGTTCCACTTACTTTTGTTCCACTTACTTTTGTTCCTTACTACCTTTGTGGCTTATTTTTGTTCCACTTGTGTTCCTTACTACCTTTGACTTTTGTTCCTTACTTTTGTTCCACTTACTTTTGTTCCTTACTACCTAGGTGGGCTACTTTTGTTTCACTTACTTTTATTTCACATACTTGTGTTCCACTTATGTTTGTTCCTGACTACCTTTGTGGCTTACTTTTGTTCCACTTGTGTTCCTTACTACTTTTGACTTTTGTTCCAATTAATTTTGTTCCTTACTACCTTTGTGGATGACTTTTGTTCCACTTACTTTTGTTCCAATTACTTTTGTTCTCTACTGCCTATGTGATTTACTTGTGTTCCTTACTACTTAGGTGGCTTACTTTTGTTTCACTTACTTTTGTTCCACTTACTTTTGTTCTTGACTACCTTTGTGGCTTACTTTTGTTCCACTTGTGTTCCTTACTACCTTTGACTTGTGTTCCTTACTTTTGTTCCACTTACTTTTGTTCCTTACTGCCTATGTGGTTTACTTTTTTCCTTACTACCTTTGTGGATTACTTTTGTTCCACTTACTTTTGTTCCTTACTACCTTTGTGGATGAATTTTGTTCCACTTACTTTTGTTCCAATTACTTTTGTTCCTTACTGCCTATGTGGTTTACTTTTGTTCCTTACTACCTTTGTGGCTTACTTTTGTTCCACTTACGTTTGTTCCTTACTGCCTATGTGGTTTACTTTTGTTCCTTACTACCTTTGTGGCTTACTTTTGTTCCACTTACATTTGTTCCTTACTGCCTATGTGTGCTTACTTTTATTCCACTTACTTTGTTCTTTACTACCTTTGTGGCTTACTTTTGTTCAACACTGCCTATATGGCTTACTTTTGTTCCACTTTCTTTTCTTCCTTACTACTTTTGTGGCTTAATTTTGTTCCACTTACTTTTCTTCCTTACTACCTTTGTGGATTACTTTTGTTCCATTTACGAGTGTTCCTTACTGCCTATGTGGTTTACTTTTGTTCCACTTACGTTTGTTCTTTACTACCTTTGTGACTTACTTTTTTTCCACTTATTTGTGTTCTTTAATATCTTTGTGGCTCACTTTTGTTTCACTTACTTGTGTTTCTTACTACCTTTGTGGCCTACTTTTGTCCCACTTACTTTTGTTCCTTACTACCTTTGTGGCTTAGTTTTGTTCCACTTATTTTTGTTCCTTACTTTTGTTCCACCCACTTTTGTTCTTCAATACTTTTGTGGCTTACTTTTGAACCACTTATGTTTGTTCCTTATGCCTATGTGGCTTACTTTTGTTCCTTACTACCTTTGTAGCTTACTTTTGTTCTACTTACTTTTGTTCCGCACTGCCTATGTGGCTTACTTTTGTTCCACTTTCTTTTCTTCCTTACTACCTTTGTGGCTCACCTTTTGTTCCACTTGCATTTGTTCCTTACTGCCTATGTGGCTTACTTTTGTTCCACACTGCCTATGTGGCTTACTTTTGTTCCACTTACTTTTGTTCCGCACTGCCTATGTGGCTTACTTTTGTTCCACTTTCTTTTCTTCCTTACTACTTTTGTGGCTCACTTTTTGTTCCACTTACGTTTGTTCCTTACTGCCTATGTGGCTTACATTTGTTCCACTTACTTTTGTTCCTTACTACCTTTGTGGCTTAGTTTTGTTCCACTTATTTTTGTTCCTTACTTTTGTTCCACCCACTTTTGTTCTTTAATACTTTTGTGGCTTAATTTTGATCCACTTATGTTTGTTCCTTACTGCATATGTGTCTTACTTTTGTTCCTTACTACCTTTGTTGCTTACTTTTGTTCTACTTACTTTTGTTCCGCACTGCCTATGTGGCTTACTTTTGTTCCACTTTCTTTTCTTCCTTACTACCTTTGTGGCTCACCTTTTGTTCCAACTTCCGTTTGTTTCTTACTGCCTATGTGGCTTCCTTTTGTTCCACCCACTATTGTTCTTTAATACCTTTGTGGCTTACTTTTGATCCACTTATTTTTGATCCTTACTGCCCATGTGGCTTACTTTTGTTCCACTTACTTTTGTTCTTTACTACTTTTGTGGCTTACTTTTGTTCCTTACTACCTTTGTGGCTTACTTTAGTTCCACTTACTCTTGTTCCTCACTGCCTATGTGGCTTACTTTATGTTCCACTTTCTTTTCTTCCTTACTAATTTTGTGGCTCACTTTTTGTTCCACTTACGTTTGTTCCTTACTGCCTATGTGGCTTACTTTTGTTCCACTTACTTTTTTTCCTTAGTGGTTATGTGGCTTACTTTTGTTCCACTTACTTTAGTTCCACACTGCCTATGTGGCTTACTTTTGTTCCACTTACTTTAGTTCCACACTGCCTATGTGGCTTACTTTTGTTCCACTTACTTTTGTTCCGCACTGCCTATGTGGCTTACTTTTGTTCCACTTTCTTTTCTTCCTTACTACTTTTGTGGCTCACTTTTTGTTACACTTACATTTGTTCCTTACTGCCTATGTGGCTTACTTTTGTTCCACCCACTTTTGTTCTTTAATACCTTTGTGGCTTACTTTTGATCCACTTACTTTTGTTCCTTACTGCCCATGTGGCTTACTTTTGTTCCACTTACTTTTGTTCCACTTACTTTTTTCCCTTACTTTTGTTCCACTTACTTTTGTTCCTCACTGCCTATGTGGCTTACTTTATGTTCCACTTTCTTTTCTTCCTTACTAATTTTGTGGCTCACTTTTTGTTCCACTTACGTTTGTTCCTTACTGCCTATGTGGCTTACTTTTGTTCCACTTACTTTTTTTCCTTAGTGGTTATGTGGCTTACTTTTGTTCCACTTACCTTAGTTCCACACTGCCTATGTGGCTTACTTTTGTTCCACTTACTTTAGTTCCACACTGCCTATGTGGCTTACTTTTGTTCCACTTACTTTTGTTCCGCACTGCCTATGTGGCTTACTTTTGTTCCACTTTCTTTTCTTCCTTACTACTTTTGTGGCTCACTTTTTGTTACACTTACGTTTGTTCCTTACTGCCTATGTGGCTTACTTTTGTTCCACCCACTTTTGTTCTTTAATACCTTTGTGGCTTACTTTTGATCCACTTACTTTTGTTCCTTACTGCCCATGTGGCTTAATTTTGTTCCACTTACTTTTGTTCCACTTACTTTTTTCCCCTTACTTTTGTTCCACTTACTTTTGTTCCTCACTGCCTATGTGGCTTACTTTATGTTCCACTTTCTTTTCTTCCTTACTAATTTTGTGGCTCACTTTTTGTTCCACTTACGTTTGTTCCTTACTGCCTATGTGGCTTACTTTTGTTCCACTGACTTTTTTTCCTTAGTGGCTATGTGGCTTACTTTTGTTCCACTTACTTTAGTTCCACACTGCCTATGGGGCTTACTTTTGTTCCACTTACTTTAGTTCCACACTGCCTATGTGGCTTACTTTTGTTCCACTTAATTTTGTTCCGCATTGCCTATGTGGCTTACTTTTGTTCCACTTTCTTTTCTTCCTTACTACCTTTGTGGCTCACCTTTTGTTCCACTTACGTTTGTTCCTTACTGCCTATGTGGCTTACTTTTGTTCCACCCACTTTTGTTCTTTAATACTTTTGTGGCTTACTTTTGATCCACTTACTTTTGTTCCTTACTGCCCATGTGGCTTACTTTTGTTCCACTTACTTTTTTTCCTTACTTTTGTTACACGTACTTTTGTCCCTTACTGCCTATGTGGCTTACTTTTGTTCCACTTACTTATGTTCTTTACTACTTCTGTGGCTTACTTTTGTTCCTTACTACCTTTGTGGCTTACTTTAATTCCACTTACTTTTGTTCCTCACTGCCTATGTGGCTTACTTTTGTTCCACTTACTTTTGTTCCACTTACTTTTTTTCCTTACTTTTGTTACACTTACTTTTGTCCCTTACTGCCTATGTGGCTTACTTTTGTTCCACTTACTTTTGTTCTTTACTACTTTTGTGGCTTACTTTTGTTCCTTACTACCTTTGTGGCTTACTTTATGTTCCACTTTCTTTTCTTCCTTACCTTTGTGGCTCACTTTTGTTCCACTGACGTTTGTTCCTTACTTTCTATGCGGCTCACTTTTTGTTCCACTGACGTTTGTTCCTTACTGCCTTTGTGGTTTACTTTTGTTCCACTTACTTTTGTTCCTTAGTGCTTATGTGGCTTACTTTTGTTCCACTTACTTTTGTTCCTTAGTGCTTATGTGGCTTACTTTTGTTCCACTTACTTATATATATATATATATATATATATATATATATATATATATATATATATATATATATATATATATATATATATATATATATATATATATATATATATATATATATATATATATATATATATATATATATATATATATATATCCTCTTCCCCTGAACATTGTCATCTTTACACTGTAGCAAGTAAGCAAATGACCTTTCAAATGTTATTTTACAAAGATCATTCCTGGCACAGATGCCTTCCCTGGGCACTAATGTGGTTGCTCACTAGCTCCGGTACTAGCTTGGCATTAAAGCTCTCCCATGAAATAAACCAGCGGGCATCCATCCGAGCGCGTGGCATCCATCCGTGTGCACGATGCGAGGCCAACAAAGAAGGCTGGTTAAAGCCGGAGGCTAATTCTTCCTGCACTTTATAACCGCGCTGAACCCAGACCGAGGTCACAAAAGCCGAGGCGGAGATGATGTTTAATCCATTTTCCTTATACACAATTAACCTCTCAGAAACGGAATTTCTTTCTTTTTTTGTGGAAAAAACCCAAACCTCATTAGTTGCATATGCAAAAAAAAAAAAAAAAAAAAAAAAAAAAAAAAAAAATCATATGAGTAATGTACTGTATAGCTTTATGCAAACAGCAGCGAGAGATTTTTAATATTTAAAATAAAGCATGATGAAATTGACTCCACACGCGACCTCTCGGCCTCATTTAAACAGCTCTTATAAATAATGGAGCTATAGGGGGGGGGGGGGGGTCCATAATGATGTAATTTACACATAAGACACACGCTGATACAAGCCACTCATTATTCAAATGTATGCTATGGATTTAAATATCATGAATAAAGTTACATATTGATTCAAATCAATGTCAGGGATCTTTAATAATGTTTAAAATTTGCATGAAGATTTCTTGTTTGGAGTCACGGGCTTCTGCAAAAAAAAAGCGCGTGTTTTTTTTTGTTTTTTTTTTACTGTAAAAACACTCATTACCTAAATTTAAAAAACCCCGAGCACATTCCCAAAGCTCATCATGTGAGCATGAAAAATAGCGATAATGATATATAATCTGGTATTCTTGGTGGTTTACGTGCTATGGCTGTTTATGCTAATCCCGCCTGAATCTACCTCAAGGCCACTCCACAACCACTTTCCTGGTAAAGTACCAGCGTGTCCACACCTTTTTTTTTTTTTTTTTGCATAAGCAAAGAAAAAGGAGCTGTTTTCGGTGCTATTTCACAGAAAAAATGGAGTAAACGCGTGCAAAGTTTTTGTTGCACCACGATTGAAAAAAAAAACAAAATAAATAAATCCTGGTGCAAATCCTGATTAGAAGGCTAAAGGTGCAGTGATCCGAGGGTTTTATGGACTACTAAGTATGTTGAGTCAAATTGCATCTAATCACAGCGACGACGTCATCCCTTCATTACGTGGTTACAGCGCTCTGCCCTTTTATCACGGCGTGCAATAAAAACCGTTCACGCTGAGGTCGTAATCGGCAAACACTTGAACCGAAAAGTTAATTCCGCTCCAGCCGTGTAGAAAATTCACCGGGTGATTTTTTAAAAAATTTTTTAGCGGGTGTAGCACGCGGCGCTAATGAGAGCCGCCATTAAAAAGAATTACCGCAAAATCGGATATGATCCAATGTGAAAGGATAATTAAATACGAGCCAATAGTTATACGGTGCTCGGAGTTTGCGGCGGCACTTGCAGTCGAGTAAGTGACTTGTGGCAGATTACCCGACACATGAAACGTGACGAATTATTCACTTCAGTCTTAAATATCATAAAACGTATTTTGTGGCAATTGTGACTTTGTTATGTAGAGAGGTGCTTTCCATCATTTTCAGCAGACTGCATTGAACAATTCCTTCTACTCGTGCGAGATCCACCCAGGAATGGGGGCCATATGCCTACTGTACATTACTAAATCATAATGATAGTTTTGTTAATACTAAGCAATTTCCTTACTCTACCTATTATCCCCAGCAGGCCTAAAGACGTTGATATAACGTTGATTATACGTACGTGTCCTTTGAAACTGACTTTGAAACAACGCTGCAAAATAGTTGTATTTGTAAATTGAGACGACGTTGATGTCTAACGTTGGATCCGCGTTTTTGGTTGGGAAATGACCAAAATTCAATGGTCAAATCAACGTCCGAACATAACATTGATTGAACGTCCTCAAAAAGCATGTTGTTTCAACGTTGTATTTGTGTTGTAGAATATTGGTTGGGAAATTACCAGAATTCAAGGTTAAAAACAACGTCACAACCAAACATTGATTAAACGTCGTCAAAAAGCATGTTGATTCAACGTTGTGTTTGAGTAGTAGAATATTGGTTGGAAAATGACCAAATTTCAATGGTCAAACCAACGTCAGAACCCAACATTGATTAAACATTGTCAAAAAGCATGTTGGTTCAACGTTGTGTTTGTATTGTAGAATATTGATTGGTCTCCATAAGGGACAAGCAGTAGAAAATGGATGGATTATCGGGTGACCAAAATTCAATGTTAAAATCAACGTCAAAACCTAACATTGATTAAACGTTGTGAAAAAGCATGTTGTTTCAACGTTGTATTTGTGTTGTAGAGTATTGGTTGGAAAATGACCAAAATTCAATGGTCAAATCAACGTCAGAACCCAACATTGATTAAACGTTGTCAAAAAGAATGTTGTTTCAACGTTGTGTTTGTTTTGTAGAATATTGGTTGGTCCCCATAAGGGACAAGGGGTAGAAAATGGATGGATTATCGGGTGACCAAAATTCAATGGTCAAATCAACGTCAGAACCCAACATTGATTAAACGTTGACAGAAAGGATGTTGTTTCAACGTTGTATTTGTGTTGTAGAATATTGGTTGGGAAATGACCAAAATTCAATGGTCAAATCAACGTCAGAACCCAACATTGTTTAAACGTTGTCAAAAAGCATGTTGTTTCAACGTTGTATTTGTGTTGTAGAATATTGGTTAGGAAATGACCAAAATTCAAGGTTAAAAACAACGTCACAACCAAAAATTGATTAAACGTCGCCAAAAAGCATGTTGTTTCAACGTAGTATTTGTGTTGTAGAATATTGGTTGGGAAATGACCAAATTTCAATGGTCAAGTCAACGTCAGAACCAAACATTGATTAAACGTTGTGAAAAAGCATGTTGTTTCAACGTTGTATTTGTGTTGTGGAATATGGGTTGATATATGACCAAAATTCAATGGTCAAATCAACGTCAGAACCCAACATTGATTAAACGTCGTCAAAAAGCATGTTGTTTCAATGTTACGTTTGAGTTGCTCAACAACAGGACCTACTTCAACACGTTCTCTGAGATTGAGTTAAACTTGGGGTTTGTCTATTTTCTTTCAATTAGCTTCATTAACATTACGTTATCCACGTTGTTGGTTGGAAAATGACCAAAATTCAATGTTAAAAAAACCTCACAACCCAACATTGACTAAACGTCGTCAAAAAAGATGTTGTTTCAACGTTATATTTGTGTTGTGGAATATTGGTTGGGAAATGACCAAAATTCGATGTTAAAAACGTCACAACCTGACATTGATTAAACGTCATCAAAAAGCATGTTGTTTCAACGTTGTATTTGTGTTGTGGAATATTGGTTAGGAAATGACCAAAATTCAATGGTCAAATCAACGTCAATACCCAAAATTGATTAAATGTCGTCAAAAAGTATGTTGTTTCAACGTTATGTTTGTGTGGTAGAATATTGGTTGGGAAATGACCAAATTTCAATGGTCAAATCAACGTCACAACCTGACATTGAATAAACGTCGTCAAAAAGTTGTTTTGGCTTTGTTATTAAATCCAAAGTTGATCCGTTCCCTCCTTGTTATGTCTTAGTTCGTGGCCATTATGTTCTGTATTCAACAAATAGTTTTCAACACTGAAAAAGTGTGTTATTTTTGTTGTGCTACGGCGCCATCTTTTGGACGAGTTGAACCGTTTCGTCGACTATTCGTTTATGGCGTTTCTGCTCGAAAGGAATCTTCATTCGTCACTCCAAGCAAGGTTTGTAAGTTTTACAATATAACTAAAACAATTCATACTTACTAAACCGTTCCATGTGTGATGTATGTGGGAGTGTTTTCATGCATATTTCTATGTGTTATCGTAATGTAATCAAGCTAGCGTCGTTAGCATTAGCAAATATGCTAACACGTTTACAAGTGTCTTTGTTAGTGTTAACTTACAATGGCATTCTTTTTGTATTGTTTCAGTTTCGTAAACTCTTGAAATTGAGTCCGTTTAGCTGATTTGGAGAGCTAGCGTCCGCAGCTAGTGGGTCCATGGCGATGACTTCTGTTTTGTTTGGAAAGTTTGGAAACAATTAAGGTATGTAAATAAACATTTATAAAATATTTCGTACTGTTATATGTAAGCGGCTTATAGTCCAGTGCGGCTAATATATGTAAAAACATTTATTTCTTCTAAAATTTGGTGGGTGCGGCTTAAATATAGCCCGGAAAATACTGTACAAACTTTTCTCTTCACAAACCTGTTCAAGAACTATCAAGTACATCAAGGTTCCAGTGGATTCCAGAGGATGAAGTGCACAAATTAGCATTAAAGCTACAAAGAAAACAATGAAAACGATGCTGGATGATACCAACCACTGACCTTACATTACTCAACGTTCCCATTGAAAGTTTTACAATATAACTAAAACAATTCATACTTACTAAACCGTTCTATGTGTGATGTATGTGGGAGTGTTTTCATGCATATTTCTACGTGCTATCGTAATGTAATTAAGCTAGCGTGGTTAGCATTAGTAAATATGCTAACACGTTTACAAGTGTCTCTGTTAGTGTTAACTTACAATGGCATTCTTTTTATGCTTTTTCAGTTTCGTAAACTCTTGAAATTGAGTCTGTTTAGCTTATTTAGAGAGCTAGTTTCCACCGCTAGTGGGTTCATGACGATGACTTCTGTTTTGTTTGATCAGCCGTTTAACTGCCGTGTGACAGGCAAAGTTTGGAAACAATTAAGGTATGATACCGACCAATGTTACTCAACGTTCCCATTGAAAGTTTTACAATATAACTACCACAATTCATACTTACTAAACCGTTCCATGTGTGATGTATGTGGGAGTGTTTTCATGCATATTTCTACGTGCTATCGTAATGTAATTAAGCTAGCGTGGTTAGCATTAGCAAATTTACAAGTGTCTTTGTTAGTGTTAACTTACAATGGCATTCTTATTGTATTGTTTCAGTTTCGTAAACTCTTGAAATTGAGTCTGTTTAGCTGATTTGGAGAGCTAGTTTCCACAGCTAGTGGGTCCGTGACGATGACTTCTGTTTTGTTTGATCAGCCGTTTTACTGCAGTGTGACAGGCAAAGTTTGGAAACAATTAACGTATGTAAATAAACATTTACAAAATATTTCGTACCGTTATATGTATGCCGCTTATAGTCCATTGCAGCTAATTTATGTACAAATATGTATTTCTTCTAAAATTTGATGGGTGCGGCTTAAATACCGGTGTGCCCTATAGCCCGGGAAATACGGTACAAACTTTTCTATTCACAAACCTGTTCAAGAACTATCAAGTACATCAAGGTTCCAGTGGATTCCAGAGGATGAAGTGCACAAATTAGCATTACAGCTCCAAAGAAAACAATGAAAACGATGCTGGATGATACAAACCACTAACCTTACATTACTCAACGATCCCCTTGAAAGTTTTAAAATATAACTAAAACAATTCATACTTACTAAACCGTTCCGTGCATTCTTTTTGTATTGTTTCAGTTTCGTAAACTCTTGAAATTGAGTCTGTTTAGCTGATTTGGTGATGGAGCTTCCGCAGCTAGTGGGTCCATGACGATGACTTCTGTTTTGTTTGATCAGCCGTTTAACTGCCGTGTGACAGGCAACGTTCGGAAACAATTAAGGTATGTAAATGAACATTTACAAAATCTGTCGTACCGTTATATGTATGCGGCTTATAGTCCAGTGCGGCTAATATATGTAAAAATATTTATTTATTCTAAAAATTGGTGGGTGCGGCTTAAATACCGGTGTGCCCTATAGCCCGGAAAATACTGTACAAACTGTTCTACTCACAAACCCGTTCAAGAACTATCAAGTACATCAAGGTTCCAGTGGATTCCAGAGGATGAAGTGCACAAATTAGCATTACAGCTAGTAAGAAAACAAAGAAAACGATGCTGGATGATACAAACCACTAACCTTACATTACTCAACGATCCCATTGAAAGTTTTACAATATAACTAAAACAATTCATACTTACTAAACCGTTCCGTGCATTCTTTTTGTATTGTTTCAGTTTCGTAAACTCTTGAAATTGAGTCTGTTTAGCTGATTTGGAGAGCTAGCTTCCGCAGCTAGTGGGTCCATGACGATGACTTCTGTTTTGTTTGATCAGCCGTTTAACTGCCGTGTGACAGGCAAAGTTAGGAAACAATTAAGGTATGATACCGACCAATGTTACTCAACGTTCTCATTGAAAGTTTTACAATGTAACTACCACAATTCATACTTACTAAACCGTTCCATGTGTGATGTATGTGGGAGTGTTTTCATGCATATTTCTACGTGCTATCATAATGTAATTAAGCTAGCGTGGTTAGCATTAGTAAAACGTTTACAAGTGTCTTTGTTAGTGTTAACTTACAATGGCATTCTTTATATGCTGTTTCAGTTTCGTAAACTCTTGAAACTGAGTCTGTTTAGCTGATTTGGAGAGCTAGCGTCCGCAGCTAGTGGGTCCATGACGATGACCTCTGTTTTGTTTGATCAGCCGTTTAACTGCCATGTGACAGGCAACGTTCGGAAACAATTAAGGTATGTAAATGAAAATTTACAAAATCTGTCGTACCGTTATATGTATGCGGCTTATAGTCCAGTGCGGCTAATATATGTAAAAATATTTATTTATTCTAAAAATTGGTGGGTGCGGCTTAAATACCGGTGTGCCCTATAGCCCGGAAAATACTGTACAAACTGTTCTCTTCACAAACCTGTTCAAGAACTATCAAGTACATCAAGGTTCCAGTGGATTCCAGAGGATGAAGTGCACAAATTAGCATTACAGCTAGTAAGAAAACAATGAAAACGATGCTGGATGATACCAACCACTGACCTTACATTACTCAACGTGCCCATCTTTGGTTCTGTGGAGACTATTCTGTCGGATCGAACGCTTGCCTTCGTTCTAATTAGGAGCGTAAAAAAAAACGCAGCAGCATCACATTCCGCGCAAATCAATATCCTCTCAAAAGCCCGGCGCTGCCTCTACATGAAGAGCTTTTTTGTTCTCTTTTTCCAAGGCGAGCGAGAAGAAAGACAACACAATAACAGCACATGTCAGTGAAGTGCAGTCGAGAAGAAAACGAGGAGGTGAGATGTGAAGAGATCAATGTTTGGATTTTTGCTTCACAGATAACTACTGACATCTTTGGCTTGACTGTAGTTTGCTGCGTTTTACACAGCAGGGGGCGATTTCTGAACAAGGTTCCCTTTCAAAGTAAACTCAACAGAACATTACTTTGACTGCGTCTCTTTGCACTGGCCAATTAGTCAAAAAGGGTTAAAGAAAAAGAATACTTACACATCCAAAAGGAAGCCAGCACGATCTGGTATCAGAGGACGTCCATAGCAGCCGTGAGAGCCAAGAGATCCTTTAGTCACATCCTTTCGGAGGTGTCGGTACCGGATGAAGAGGGGTCCAGTAGGCGCTGGGTCACAACTTTAGAACGGGATCGAGGCACATCGAGTCATGGAGGAACCTGGAAGAACGAAACAAGTTCAAACTAATTCAAAACTAATATTAACAACTCAAAGATACATTTAAAAATAAGCTATTGGGGGCAAAAATCCATATCAATAAATAATGACGGACAAAAGAGGCCGAGTTTCCTTGACCAGGCACAAGACATTGATACAACGTTGATTATACGTCCTTTAAAACTGACTTTAAAACAATGTTGCAAAATAGTTGTGTTTGTAAATTGAGACAACGTTGGATCCAGGTTGTTGGTTGGGAAATAACCAACATTTCAATGGTCAAATCAACGTTGTTTCAACGTTGGATTTGTGTTGTAGAATATTAGTTAGGAAATGACCACAATTCAATGGTCAAATCAACATCAGAACCCAACATTGATTAAACGTTGTCAAAAAGCATGTTGTTTCAACGTTGTATTTGTGTTGTAGAATATTAGTTAGGAAATGACCACAATTCAATGGTCAAATCAACGTCAGAACCCAACATTGATTAAACGTTGTCAAAAAGCATGTTGTGTCAACGTTGTATTTGTGTTGTAGAATATTGGTTGGGAAATGACTAAAATTCAATGGTCAAATCAACGTCAGAACCCAACTTTGATTACATGTCGTCAAAAAGCATGTTGTTTCAACATTGCATTTGTGTTGTAGAATATTGTTTGGGAAATTACCAAAATTCAATGGTCAAATCAACATCAAAACCCAACATTGAATAAACGTTGTCAAAAAGCATTTTGTTTCAACGTTGTATTTGTGTTGTAAAATATTGGTTAGGAAATAAACAAAATTCAATGGTCAAATCAACGTCAGAAACTGACATTGAATAAACGTTGTCAAAAAAAATGTTGTTTCAACGTTGTATTTGTGTTGTAGAATATTGGTTGGGAAATGACCAAAATTCAATGGTCAAGTCAACATCAGAACCCAACATTGATTAAACGTTGTCAAAAAGCATGTTGTGTCAACGTTGTATTTGTGTTGTAGAATATTGGTTGGGAAATGACCAAAATTCAATGGTCAAATCAACGTCAGGACCCAATATTGATTAAACGTTGTCAAAAAGCATGTTGTTTCAACGTTGTATTTGTGTTGTTGAATATTGGTTGGGAAATGACTAAAATTCAATGGTCAAGTCAACATCAGAACCCAACATTGATTAAACGTTGTCAAAAAGCATGTTGTGTCAACGTTGTATTTGTGTTGTAGAATATTGTTTGGGAAATGACTAAAATTCAATGGTCAAATCAACGTCAGAACCCAACTTTGATTACATGTCGTCAAAAAGCATGTTGTTTCAACATTGCATTTGTGTTGTAGAATATTGTTTGGGAAATTACCAAAATTCAATGGTCAAATCAACATCAGAACCCAACATTGAATAAACGTTGTCAAAAAGCATGTTGTTTCAACGTTGTATTTGTGTTGTAAAATATTGGTTAGGAAATAAACAAAATTCAATGGTCAAAGCAATGTTAGAAACTGACATTGAATAAACGTTGTCAAAAATCATGTTGTGTCAACGTTGTATTTGTGTTGTAGAATATTGGTTGGGAAATGACCAAAATTCACTGTTAAAAACGTCACAACCTGACATCGATTAAACGTCGTCAAAAAGTATGTTGTTTCAACGTTGTATTTGTGTTGTTGAATATTGGTTGGGAAATGACCAAAATTCAATGTTCAAATCAACGTCAGAACCCAACATTGAATAAACGTTGTCAAAAAGCATGTTGTTTCAACGTTGTATTTGTGTTGTGGAATATTGGTTGGGAAATGACCAAAATTCAATGGTCAAATCAACGTCAGAACCCAACATTGAATAAACGTTGTCAAAAAGTATGTTGTTTCAACGTTGTATTTGTGTTGTTGAATATTGGTTGGGAAATGACCAAAATTCAATGGTCAAATCAACGTCAGGACCCAATATTGATTAAACGTTGTCAAAAAGCATGTTGTTTCAACGTTGTATTTGTGTTGTAGAATATTGGTTAGGAAATAAACAAAATTCAATGGTCAAGTCAACGTCAGAAACTGACATTGAATAAACGTTGTCAAAAAGCATGTTGTTTCAACATTGCATTTGTGTTGTAGAATATTGGTTGGGAAATGACCAAAATTCAATGGTGAAATCAACGTCACAACCTAACATTGATTACATGTCGTGAAAAAGTATGTTGTTTCAACATTGCATTTGTGTTGTAGAATATTGTTTGGGAAATTACCAAAATTCAATGGTCAAATCAACATCGGAACCCAACATTGAATAAACGTTGTCAAAAAGCATGTTGTTTCAACGTTGTATTCATGTTGTGGAATATTGTTTGGGAAATGACCAAAATTCAATGGTCAAATCAACGTCAGAACCCGATATTGAATAAACATCGTCAAAAAGCATGTTGTTTCAACGTTGTATTTGTGTTGTAGAATATTGGTTGGGAAATGACTAACATTCAATGGTCAAATCAACATCAGAACCCAACATTGATTAAAAATAAGTTTGAACACGTCTGTGCTAAAACGTCATCCCGACAAATTAAAAGCGTGGTTTTCCCACACGTGACTGCTCAGACACACAAATTGACACAAAGGCTTCAGTGTGATGGCGTTCCACTCCTTGCTCCATCGTTAGGGAGGAAGCCACGCCCCCTTTGAACAGCCTTCTCTGCCCTTTTCTTGTACTCTGACATCATGTTCCTCGTACAGTTCCATGTCGTAAATGTAGGGTCCAATATTATTTTTAACACTCCTCCAACGCCAACACAGGAAAAGGATCATTCGTGCTTTTATAGAGTGAACAGGAAGTGGACATAAAAATGAAGGGAGGGGTAAAAAAATCTGCAGAAAAACACTTTTCATAAATGGCGGCTGGGTTGCCGATACATCCCTCCTTGAGCATGTGTTAGAACACAGGTGTCAAACTCAAGGCCCGGGGGCCAGATGTGGCCCGCGACATCATTTTATGTGGCCCACAAACACCTGGAAATGACATGTGTCAATAAATATTGTCTCACTAAATGTCATGGATTTTTTTTCATTTTGAAATTACATACATTTTAAACTTCAATAGTATCCAATATTACAATAAATATTATAGTATGTTATCAAACTTTCCAAACAATATTTTGTCTTAATAAAAGTACTTAACTTTACAGCAAACTACCCATCAGCTCAATAAAAATGCCAATACATTTTACAGTGATCTCTACAGCATATTACTGTAAATAAAAAAATAGAAATGAAAAAAGTAAAATTATCTATTTGGAACGTGTAAAAGTATCTACCAGGAATGTGTAAAAGCATCTACCAGGAATGTGTAAAAGTGTCTACCAGGAACTACCAGTTTTTTGCATTAAAAATCTCCTGATTGAATGTGTAAAAGTATTTAATAGGAACATATTCAAGTATCTATGAGGAACGTGTAAAAGTATCTACTTGGGAGTGTAATAGTATCTGCTAGAAAAATGTAAAAGTATTTACTTGGAACGTATAAAAGTATCTACTTGGAACGTGTAAAAGTATCTACTAGAATGTGTAAAAGTATTTAATAGGAACGTGTAAAAGTATTTACTAAGAACATGTAAAAGTATCTACTTGGAACGTATGAAATTATTTACTTGGAACGTGTAAAAGTATCTACTAGGAATGTGTAGAAGTATTTAATAGGAACGTGTAAAAGTATCTACTAGGAACGTATTGAAGTATCTACTTGGAAAGTGTAAAATTATCTACTTGGAACGTGTAAAAGTGTATACTTGGAACGTGTACAAGTATCTACTAGGAACTACCAGTTTTTTTTAGTTAAAAATCTCCTGATTGAATGTGTAAAAGTATTTAATAGGAACATATAAAAGTATCTACTAGAATTGTGTAAAAGTATCTACTTGGAAGGTGTAAAAGTATCTAGTAGAAAAGTGTAAAAGTATTTATTTGGAAAGTGTAAAAGTATCTACTAGGAATGTGTAAAAGTATTTAATAGGAATGTGTAAAAGTATCTATTAGGAACATGTAAAAGTATATACTTGGAACAAGTACAAGTATCTACATAGAACTTGTAAAAGTATTTACTAGGAATGTGTAAAAGTATTTTATAGGAATGTGTAAAAGTATTTTATAGGAATGTATAAAAGTATCTACTAGGAACGTGTAAAAGTATCTACTAGGAATGTGTAAAAGTATCTACTTGGAACGTGTAAAAGTAACTACTTGGAACGTGCAAAAGTATCTACTTGGAATTTGTAAAAGTACCTACTGGGAACGTGTAAAAATAACTACTAGGAACGTGTAAAAGTATCTATTTGGAACAAGTAAAAGTATCTACTTAGAACTTGTAAAAGTATCTACTAGGAATGTGTAAAAGTATTTAATAGGAATGTGTAAATGTATCTACTAGGAACCTGTAAAAGTATCTACTTGGAACATGCAAAAGTATCTACTAGGAACGTGTAAAAGTATCTACTAGGAACGTGTAAAAGTATCTACTTGGAGCGTGTAAAAGTATCTACTTGGAACGTGTAAAAGTGTCTACTGGGAACGTGTAAAAGTATCTACTAGGAACGTGTAAAAGTATCTACTAAGAACGTGTAAAAGTATCTACTTGGAGCGTGTAAAGGTATCTACTTGGAACGTGTAAAAGTGTCTACTGGGAACGTGTAAAAGTATCTACTAGGAACGTCTAAAATTATCGCCTAGGAATGTGTAAAAATATCTACTTGGAACAAGTAAAAGCATCTACTTGGAACTTGTAAAAGTATCTACTAGGTATGTGTAAAAGTATTTAATAGGATTGTGTAAAAGTATTTAATAGGAATGTGTAAAAGTATCTACTAGGAACGTGTAAAAGTATCTACTAGGAATGTGTAAAAGTATCTACTTGGAACATGCAAAAGTATCTAATTGGAACGTGTAAAAGTACCTACTTGGAACGTGTAAAAGTATCTACTTGGAACGTGTAAAAGTATCTACTTGGAATGTGTAAAAGTATTTAATAGGAACGTGTAAAAGTATTTACTAAGAACGTGTAAAAGTACCTACTTGGAACGTGTAAAAGTATCTACTTGGAATGTGTAAAAGTATTTAATAGGAATGTGTAAAAGTATTTACTAAGAACGTGTAAAAGTATCTACTTGGAACGTGTAAAAGTATGTACTAAGAACGTGCAAAAGTATCTACTTGGAACGTGTAAAAGTATTTACTTGGAACGTGTAAAAGTGTCTACTTGGAATGTGTAAAAGTATCTACTTGGAACGTGTAAAAGTATCTACTTGGAACGTATAAAAGTATCTACTAGGAACGTGTAAAAGTATCTACTGGGAATGTGTAAAAGTATCTACTTGGAACGTATAAAAGTATCTACCAGGAACGTGTAAAAGTATCTACTTGGAAGGTGTTAAAGTATCTACGAGGAAAGTGTAAAAGTATTTTCTTGGAACATGTAAAAGTATCTACTTGGAACGTGCAAAAGTATTTAATAGGAACGTGTAAAAGTATCTACTAGGAACGTGTAAAAGTATCTACTTGGAAGGTGTAAAAGTATCTACTTGGAACGTGTAAAAGTATTTAATAGGAACTTGTAAAAGTATCTACTTGGAACGTGTAAAAGTATCTACTTGGAACATGTAAAAGTATCTACTTGGAACGTGTAAAAGTATCTACTTGGTAGGTGTAAAAGTATCTACTTGGAAGGTGTAAAAGTATCTACTTGGAACGTGTAAAAGTATTTAATCGGAACTTGTAAAAGTATCTACTTGGAACGTGTAAAAGTACCTACTAGGAATGTGTAAAAGTATCTACTAGGAACGTGTAAAATTATCTACTTGGAAGAAGTAAAAGTATCTACTTGTAACTTGTAAAAGTATCTACTCGGAATGTGTAAAAATATTTAATAGGAACGTGTAAAAGTATCTACTTGGAACGTGTAAAAGTATCTACTTGGAACGTGTAAAAGTATCTACTTGGAATGTGTAAAAGTATTTAATAGGAACGTGTAAAAGTATTTACTAAGAACGTGTAAAAGTACCTACTTGGAACGTGTAAAAGTATGTACTAAGAACGTGTAAAAGTATCTACTTGGAACGTGTAAAAGTATTTACTTGGAACGTGTAAAAGTGTCTACTTGGAATGTGTAAAAGTATCTACTTTGAACGTGTAAAAGTATCTACTTGGAACGTATAAAAGTATCTACTAGGAACGTGTAAAAGTATCTACTGGGAATGTGTAAAAGTATCTACTTGGGACGTATAAAAGTATCTACCAGGAACGTGTAAAAGTATCTACTTGGAAGGTGTTAAAGTATCTACGAGGAAAGTGTAAAAGTATTTTCTTGGAACATGTAAAAGTATCTACTTGGAACGTGCAAAAGTATTTAATAGGAACGTGTAAAAGTATCTACTAGGAACGTGTAAAAGTATCTACTTGGAACGTATAAAAGTATCTACTAGGAACGTGTAAAAGTATCTACTTGGAATGTGTAAAAGTATCTACTTGGAACGTATAAAAGTATCTACTAGGAACGTGTAAAAGTATCTACTTGGAAGGTGTTAAACTATCTACGAGGAAAGTGTAAAAGTATTTTCTTGGAACATGTAAAAGTATCTACTTGGAACGTGTAAAAGTATTTAATAGGAACGTGTAAAAGTATCTACTAGGAACGTGTACAAGTATCTACTTGGAAGGTGTAAAAGTATCTACTTGGAACGTGTAAAAGTATTTAATAGGAACTTGTAAAAGTATCTACTTGGAACGTGTAAAAGTATCTACTTGGAACGTGTAAAAGTATCTACTTGGTAGGTGTAAAAGTATCTACTTGGAAGGTGTAAAAGTATCTACTTGGAACGTGTAAAAGTATTTAATCGGAACTTGTAAAAGTATCTACTTGGAACGTGTAAAAGTACCTACTAGGAATGTGTAAAAGTATCTACTAGGAACGTGTAAAATTATCTACTTGGAAGAAGTAAAAGTATCTACTTGTAACTTGTAAAAGTATCTACTCGGAATGTGTAAAAATATTTAATAGGAACGTGTAAAAGTATCTACTTGGAACGTGTAAAAGTATCTACTCGGAATGTGTAAAAGTATCTACTTGGAACGTGTAAAAAATATTTAATAGGAACGTGTAAAAGTATTTACTAAGAACGTGTATAAGTATCTACTTGGAACATATAAAACTATCTACTTGGAACGTGTAAAAGTATTTAATAGGAACGTGTAAAAGTATCTACTAGGAACTTGTAAAAGTATCTACTTGGAACGTGTAAAAGTATCTACTTGGAACGTGTAAAAGTATCTACTTGGAACGTGTAAAAGTATCTACTATCTCCTACGATATTTACATTCTCACTTCCTAAATTAAAAAAAAAGTAATCTTTATTCCAGCGCGTCGTTCTCCTCTCAGACTGGCGTGTACACGATCACATCCTCTGCCCACCGACTAAGACTCAGACCGGCGTGTACACGTGCACGTCCTCTGCCCACCGACTAAGACTCAGACCGGCGTGTACACGATCACATCCTCTGCCCACCGACTAAGACTCAGACCGGCGTGTACACGTGCACGTCCTCTGCCCACCGACTAAGACTCAGACCGGCGTGTACACGTGCACGTCCTCTGCCCACCGACTAAGACTCAGGCCGGCGTGTACACGTGCACGTCCTCTGCCCACCGACTAAGACTCAGACCGGCGTGTACACGATCACGTCCTCTGCCCACCGACTAAGAGGCCAAACATGCCAGCTCGTTAAAGTTTTATGGCGTGGCGCTCGCTGATTCCATCATTAATTTATGGCAGGACCAGGCAGGGTGACCAAGTAACCATTTCCTGCAAAGTGCTTCAATCAATTTGTTTGTGCTTTCTGTCACCATAAAACTAATAAAACTGTCACATATGACTTTTTTTTTTTTTTTACGTCATCCGTTATAAAACACAACATTTATGTAACCTAACCTCAAAGAGTTTCACCATCTACGCTCCGTAATATCATCAAAAGGTTCAGAGAATCTGGATAAATCACTGCACGTAAGCGGTACTGCATAAAAAAAAAAAAAAAAAAAAAAAAACGACATCGGTGTGTAAAGGATATCACCACATGGGCTCGGGAACACTTCGGATACCACTGTCAGTAACTACAGTCGGTCGCTACATATGTAAGTGCAAGTTAAAACTCTACTATGCAAAGAGAAAGCCATTTATCAACAACACCCGGAAACGCCGCCGGCTTCGCTGGGCCCCGAGCGTATCTAAGATGGACGGATGCAAAGTGGAAAAGTGTTCTGTGGTCTGAAGAGGGGAGGGCGGAACACAAAATAATTGCACAGCACTGCTTTATTGTAACGGTAGCTGGCACAAGTGGCAAAAAAGACGGAGAAAGTCGAGGAATGCTCGTCAAACACTTATTTTGGAACATCCCACAGGTGAACGGGCTAATTGGGAACAGGTGGGTGCCATGATTGGGTATAAAAGTAGATTCCATGAAATGCTCAGTCATTCACAAACAAGGACGGGGCGAGGGTCACCACTTTGTCAACAAATGCCTGAGCAAATTGTCTAAGAACAACATTTCTCAACCAGCTATTGCAAGGAATTTAGGGATTTCACCATCTACGCTCCGTAATATCATCAAAAGGTTCCGAGAATCTGGAGAAATCACTGCACGTAGGCGGAATAATTTCGCCACACCTAGTGTGTGTGTGTGACAATCATTGGTACTTTAACTTTAACTTTACTGCATAAAAAAAAATACGACATCGGTGTGTAAAGGATATCACCACGTGGGCTCGGGAACACTTCAGAAAAAACATTGTCAGTAACTACAGTCTGCCGCTACATCCGTACGTGCAAGTTAAAACTATATTATGCAAAGCCAAAACAATTTATCAACAACACCCGGGGAAAAAAACAAAAAAAACAAAAAAAACAACAACACCCGGAAACGCCGCCGGCGTATCTAAAATGGACTGATGCATAGCGGTAAAGTGTTATGTGCTTTAATGTAACACTACTGTTACTTGAGTACAATTTTTTGGCGACTACCCACCTATGCTAACCTTACAGTCCCATTGTAACGGCAACATCAAGCTATGTTAGCTTATATTACATATCCGCTATCCGTATGACTGATCGTAAGTCTTCTCAAATGATACATTTTGTGGCGAGCGACGTGATAAATCTGGTCCGATAAAAAGGATAGAAGTTACGACCGCGGTTACTTACTTTATGTCCTTTATTGTTCATGTGAATCAAAAATAACCGGAGTTATGGCTCCGGTGGATTTAACATCCTACGGACAGTAAAAAAAAACCAAGTGGTGTCTAATATTATAGTTCATGTTCTGTATTCCCGAGGCTGACAGGAAGTGGGCCAAGTCGTGCAATCCGACGCCGTTCTAAAAACGGACACTGTAGCTCTGTAAAATGGGCCATTTAATCAGAGACAGGAAGTGAAGGTCATGTGGTACATGATCTAATGGCCACTTAATAATTCATGAATGAGGTAACACTTATTATAGCCCACACTCCTTGCTGTATCACTTGTTTTTGTCTCGCGGATGCTGAGGACAAGCAACATCTTTTTTTTTTACACAATTTTATTTTGGTTGTGTTAGAAATGCTCCCTTGATAATAGCAATAACATATTTAAAGAGGTTTCATCGAGCTTATTAAAAAAAAGTGCAACAGTGATTGCATTATTATGCACTGGTGTTGTAAACAACTTTAAAATAGGCATTTTCAGGAAAATAACGTACTGAATTATTTGAAAGAACTTAGCATTGTGCATTTTCGTTGTGCTTACCGACCTCGAAGCTATTTTATTTGGTACTGGGTGAAATTATAAGTGTGACCAGTAGATGGCAGTCACACATAAGAGATATGTGTAGACTGCAATATGATGGCAGTCCCACATAGGAGATACGTGTAGACTGCAATGTGATGGCAGTCACACATAAGAGATATGTGTAGACTGCAATATGATGGCAGTCACACATAAGAGATATGTGTAGAATGCAATATGATGGCAGTCACACATTAGCAATACATTCTGGTTGTGCTTACCGACCTCGAAGCTATTTTATTTGGTACTTGGTGAAATGATAAGTGTGACCAGTAGATGGCAGTCACACATAAGAGATACGTGTAGACTGCAATATGATGGCAGTCCCACATAGGAGATACGTGTAGACTGCAATGTGATGGCAGTCACACATAAGAGATATGTGTAGACTGCAATATGATGGCAGTCACACATAAGCAATACATTCTGGTTGTGCTTACCGACCTCGAAGCTATTTTATTTGGTACATGGTGTAATGATAAGTGTGACCAGTAGATGGTAGTCACACATAAGAGATAAGTGTAGACTGCAATATGATGGCAGTCACACATAGGAGATACGTGTAGACTGCAATATGATGGCAGTCACACATAGGAGATACGTGTAGACTGCAATATGATGGCAGTCACACATAAGAGATACGTGTAGACTGCAATATGATGGCAGTCACACATAAGCAATACATTCTGGTTGTGCTTACCGACCTCGAAGCTATTTTTTTTGGTACATGGTATAATGATAAGTGTGGCCAGTAGATGGCAGTCACACATAAGAGATACGTGTAGACTGCAATATGAAGGCAGTCGCACATAAGAGATACGTGTAGACTGCAATATAATGGCAGTCACACATAAGCAATACATTCTGGTTGTGCTTACCGACCTCGAAGCTATTTTATTTGGTACATGGTGTAATGATGAGTGTGACCAGTAGATGGCAGTCACACATAAGAGATATGTGTAGACTGCAATATGATGGCAGTCACACATAAGAGATACGTGTAGACTGCAATATGATGGCAGTCGCACATAAGAGATACGTGTAGACTGCAATATGATGGCAGTGTGTGTGTGATAAGTGTGACCAGTAGATGGCAGTCACACATAAGAGATACGTGTAGACTGCAATATGAAGGCAGTCACACATAAAAGATACGTGTAGTCTGCAATATGATGGCAGTCACACATAAGCGATACATTCTCGTTGTGCTTACCGACCTCAAAGCTATTTTATTTGGTACTTGGTGTAATGATAAGTGTGACCAGTAGATGGCAGTCACACATAAGAGATATGTGTAGACTGCAATATGATGGCAGTCACACATAAGAGATACGTGTAGACTGCAATATAATGGCCGTCACACATAAGAGATACATGTAGACTGCAATATGATGGCAGTCACACATAAGAGATTTGTGTAGACTGCAATATGATGGCAGTCACACATAAGATATACGTGTAGACTGCAATGTGATGGCAGTCACACATAAGAGATACGTGTAGACTGCAATAGGATGGCAGTCACACATAAGAGATACGTGTAGACTGCAATATGATGGCAGTCACACATAAGAGACAATCCAAAGTGATAACCCGTGTAGGATACGAGGGAAAACATGCATGAAATTGGATCGATCAGAATCAATACAATCAAAAAATGGATATTAAGAAAAAAATCAAATTTATGTGACAACAGAACAAGGAGATGAACGACCAGGTTTGTATGTGTCGACTTAAACCTTTATAATTGTTAGAAACGCCACTGTTTATATTTAACATGCTTCCCTGATGAAAGTATTTGGCGAGCGTCGCATTGTCCTACTAATTTCGCCGGTCCTTGAACTCATCGTAGTTTGTTTACATGTTCAACTCTCTCCGACGCGGCCACTCCCTCTTTGTCTCATTTTGTCCACCAAACGTTTTATGCTGTGCGTGAATGCACAAAGGTGAGCTTTGTTGATGTTATTGACTTGTTGGAGTGCTATTCAGGCATATTTGGTCACTGCATGACTGCAAGCTAACCGATGCTAACATGCTATGTAGGCTAGCTGTATGTACATAGTGCATCATTATTCCTTGTTTGTGGCTATATTTGAGCTCATTTAACTTACTTGACTTATGTCCTCTGTGCATTAAATGTATATTTGCGTGTCTCATGACACATTATCTGTATGTAATATTGGCTGCATTTCTCATGGTTGTTTGTGTGCCATGTTGTTCCAGACCACAGCAAAAGTTACCCAGCTTGCAAAGATTGTAATACATCCTATCCCAGCTGCATTCGGGTACACCCTGGCCGTGTTGGCACCTCATGGCCGGGCCAACACAGATAGACTGACAACACCCATACTCGGGCCAATTCAGTGATGCCAGTCATACTGTCCCCGGATTATTCACTTGTGATTTAGGGCTATATAAATAAACATTGATTGATTGATTGATTGATTCCTTCAAGTTGCCCAAAATTATTTGGCAAAGTGTTTTTGCCAAAGGCACTCCCTTGCTGCTAGACTTGAGTACTGCACGTGAACAGGTATTTTTTTTCCTGGCTTAGCTTTGACTAAATTCGACATAGAGCTGTCAAAAATAACAATTTAACTTGTGTGATTAATCATAAAAAATACTGCATTAATTAGGTATGTACATCATTTATTTTGACTGAACATGTGACGTTGATTTGACCATTGAATTTGAGTAATTTTGTAACCAATATTCTTCAACACCAACACGACGTTGAAACAACATGCTTTTTGACGACGTTTAATGAACGTTGGCTTCTGACGTTGATTTGACCATTGAATTTTGGTCATTTTCAAACCAATATTCTACAAACCCCGTTTCCATATGAGTTGGGAAATTGTGTTAGATGTGAATATAAACGGAATACAATGACTTGCAAATCCTTTTCAAGCCATATTCAGTTGAATATGCTACAAAGACAACATATTTGATGTTCAAACCGATAAACTTTTTTTTTTTTTTTGCAAATAATCATTAACTCTAGAATTTGATGCCAGCAACACGTGTCAAAGTAGTTGGGAAAGGTGGCAATAAATACTGATAAAGTTGAGGAATGCTCATCAAACACTTATTTGGAACATCCCACAGGTGAACAGGCTAATTGGGAACAGGTGGGTGCCATGATTGGGTATAAAAGTAGATTCCATGAAATGCTCAGTCATTCACAAACAAGGATGGGGCGAGGGTCACCACTTTGTCAACAAATGCGTGAGCAAATTGTTGAACAGTTTAAGAAAAACCTTTCTCAACCAGCTAATGCAAGGAATTTAGGGATTTCACCATCTACGCTCCGTAATATCATCAAACGGTTCAGAGAATCTGGAGAAATCACTGCACGTAAGCAGCTAAGCCCGTGACCTTCCATCCCTCAGGCTGTACTGCATCGACAAGCGACATCAGTGTGTAAAGGATATCACCACATGGGCTCAGGAACACTTCAGAAACCCGCTGTCAGCAACTACAGTTTGTCGCTACATCTGTAAGTGCAAGTTAAAACTCTCCTATGCTAGGCGAAAACAATTTATCAACAACACCCAGAAACGCCGTCGACTTCGCTGGGCCTGAGCTCATCTAAGATGGACTGATACAAAGTGGAAAAGTGTTCTGTGGTCTGACGAGTCCACATTTCAAATAGTTTTTGGAAACTGTGGACATGGTGTCCTCTGGACAAAAGAGGAAAAGAACCATCCGGATTGTTCTAGGCGCAAAGTGTAAAAGGCAGCGTGTGTGATGGTATGGGGGTGTATTAGTGCCCAAGACATGGGTAACTTACACATCTGTGAAGGCGCCATTAATGCTGAAAGGTACATACAGGTTTTGGAGCAACATATGTTGCCATCCAAGCAACGTTACCATTGACGCCCCTGCTTATTTCAGCAAGACAATGCCAAGCCACGTGTTACATCAACGTGGCTTCATAGTAAAAGAGTGCGGGTACTAGACTGGCCTGCCTGTAGTCCAGACCTGTCTCCCATTGAAAATGTGTGAAGCCTAAAATAGCACAAGGGAGACCCCCGGACTGTTGAACAACTTAAGCTGTACATCAAGCAAGAATGGGAAATAATTCCACCTGAGAAGCTTCAAAAATGTGTCTCCTCAGTTCCCAAACCTTTACTGAGTGTTGTTAAAAGGAAAGGCCATGTAACACAGTGGTGAAAATGCTTTTTTGCAATGCGTTGCTGCCATTAAATTCTAAGTTTATGATTATTTGCAAAAAAAATTACGTTTCTCAGTATGAACATTAAGTATCTTGTCTTTGCAGTCTATTCAATTGAATATAAGTTGAAAAGGATTTGCAAATCATTGCATTCTGTTTTCATTTACCATTTAAACAACGTGACAACTTCACTCATTTATGAGTACCACTTCTTTCTTATGCAGTATATTTGGCAAGTATTTATTTCTCTAATCAGCCTGGCCTAAGCCTGAAGTTTTTTTTTGTTAAATACACAATAATCTTTGTGATTAACACATGGTTTCGAACAAAAATACAACATCGAAACAACATGCTTTTTGAGGACGTTTAATTAATGTTGGGTTTTAAAGTTGATTTGACCTTTGAATTTTGGTCATTTCCCAACCAATATTCTACAACACAAACACAACGTTGAAACAACATGCTTTTTGACAACGTTTAATCACTGTTGGGTTCTGACGTTAATTTGATCATTGAATTTTGGTCAATTCGTAACCAATATTCTTCCACACCAACACGACGTTGAAACAACATGCTTTTTGACGACGTTTAATCAATGTTGCGTTTTGACGTTGATTTGACCATTGAATTTTGGTAATTTCCCAACCAATATTCTACAACACCAACACGACGTTGAAACAACATGCTTTTTGACGACGTTTAATCAATGTTGCGTTTTGACGTTAATTTGATCATTGAATTTTGGTCAATTTGTAACCAATATTCTTCCACACCAACACGACGTTGAAACAACATGCTTTTTGATGACGTTTAATCAATGTTGCGTTTTGACGTTGATTTGACCATTGAATTTTTGTCATTTCCCAACCAATATTCTACTACACAAATACAACATTAAAACAACATACTTTTTGAGGACATTTAATCAATGTTGGGTATTGAAGTTGCTTTGACCTTTGAATTTTAATAATTTCCCAACCAATATTCTACAACACAAACACAACGTTGAAACAACAGGCTTTTTGACGACGTTTAATCAATGTTGCGTTTTGACGTTAATTTGATCATTGAATTTTGGTCAATTTGTAACCAATATTCTTCCACACCAACACGACGTTGAAACAACATGCTTTTTGATGACGTTTAATCAATGTTGCGTTTTGACGTTGATTTGACCATTGAATTTTTGTCATTTCCCAACCAATATTCTACTACATAAATACAACATTAAAACAACATACTTTTGAGGACATTTAATCAATGTTGGGTTTTGAAGTTGCTTTGACCATTGAATTTTAATAATTTCCCAACCAATATTCTACAACACAAATACAACGTTGAAACAACATGCTTTTTGACGACGTTTAATCAATGTTGGGTTCTGACGTTGATTTGACCATTGAATTTTTGTCATTTCCCAACCAATATTCTACTACACAAATACAACATTAAAACAACATACTTTTTGAGGACATTTAATCAATATTGGGTATTGAAGTTGCTTTGACCTTTGAATTTTAATAATTTCCCAACCAATATTCTACAACACAAACACGACGTTGAAACAACATGCTTTTTGACAACGTTTAATCAATGTTGGGTTCTGACGTTAATTTGATCATTGAATTTTGGTCATTTTGTAACCAATATTCTTCAACACCAACACGACGTTGAAACAACATGCTTTTTGACGACGTTTAATCAACGTTGGGTTCTGACGTTAATTTGACCATTGAATTTTGGTCATTTCCCAACCAATATTCTACAACACCAACACAACAAAGAAACAACATGCTTTTTGACGACGTTTAATCAACGTTTGGTTCTGACGAATTTGATCATTGAATTTTGGTCAATTTGTAACCAATATTCATCAACACCAACACGACGTTGAAACAACATGCTTTTTGACGACGTTTAATCAATGTTGCGTTTTGACGTTGATTTGACCATTGAATTTTTGTCATTTCCCAACCAATATTCTACTACACAAATACAACATTAAAACAACATACTTTTTGAGGACATTTAATCAATGTTGGGTATTGAAGTTGCTTTGACCTTTGAATTTTAATAATTTCCCAACCAATATTCTACAACACAAACACGACGTTGAAACAACATGCTTTTTGACAACGTTTAATCAATGTTGGGTTCTGACGTTAATTTGATCATTGAATTTTGGTCAATTTGTAACCAATATTCTTCAACACCAACACGACGTTGAAACAACATGCTTTTTGACGACGTTTAATCAACGTTGGGTTCTAAACGTTAATTTGACCATTGAATTTTGGTCATTTCCCAACCAATATTCTACAACACCAACACAACAAAGAAACAACATGCTTTTTGACGACGTTTAATCAACGTTTGGTTCTGACGAATTTGATCATTGAATTTTGGTCAATTTGTAACCAATATTCATCAACACCAACACGACGTTGAAACAACATGCTTTTTGACGACGTTTAATCAATGTTGCGTTTTGACGTTGATTTGACCATTGAATTTTTGTCATTTCCCAACCAATATTCTACTACACAAATACAACATTAAAACAACATACTTTTTGAGGACATTTAATCAATGTTGGGTTTTGAAGTTGCTTTGACCTTTGAATTTTAATAATTTCCCAACCAATATTCTACAACACAAACACAACGTTGAAACAACATGCTTTTTGACGACGTTTAATCAATGTTGCGTTTTGACGTTGATTTGGCCATTGAATTTTTGTCATTTCCCAACCAATATTCTCCTACACAAATACAACATTAAAACAACATACTTTTTGAGGACATTTAATCAATGTTGGGTATTGAAGTTGCTTTGACCTTTGAATTTTAATAATTTCCCAACCAATATTCTACAACACAAACACGACGTTGAAACAACATGCTTTTTGACAACGTTTAATCAATGTTGGGTTCTGACGTTAATTTGATCATTGAATTTTGGTCAATTTGTAACCAATATTCTTCAACACCAACACGACGTTGAAACAACATGCTTTTTGACGACGTTTAATCAACGTTGGGTTCTAAACGTTAATTTGACCATTGAATTTTGGTCATTTCCCAACCAATATTCTACAACACCAACACAACAAAGAAACAACATGCTTTTTGACGACGTTTAATCAACGTTTGGTTCTGACGAATTTGATCATTGAATTTTGGTCAATTTGTAACCAATATTCATCAACACCAACACGACGTTGAAACAACATGCTTTTTGACGACGTTTAATCAATGTTGCGTTTTGACGTTGATTTGACCATTGAATTTTTGTCATTTCCCAACCAATATTCTACTACACAAATACAACATTAAAACAACATACTTTTTGAGGACATTTAATCAATGTTGGGTTTTGAAGTTGCTTTGACCATTGAATTTTAATAATTTCCCAACCAATATTCTACAACACAAACACAACGTTGAAACAACATGCTTTTTGACGACGTTTAATCAATGTTGGGTTCTGACGTTAATTTGATCATTGAATTTTGGTCAATTTGTAACCAATATTCTTCAACACCAACGACGTTGAAACAACATGCTTTTTGACAACGTTTAATCACTGTTGGGTTCTGACGTTGATTTGACCATTGAATTTTTGTCATTTCCCAACCAATATTCTACTACACAAATACAACATTAAAACAACATACTTTTTGAGGACATTTAATCAATGTTGGGTATTGAAGTTGCTTTGACCTTTGAATTTTAATAATTTCCCAACCAATATTCTACAACACAAACACAACGTTGAAACAACATGCTTTTTGACGACGTTTAATCAATGTTGGGTTCTGACGTTAATTTGATCATTGAATTTTGGTCAATTTGTAACCAATATTCTTCCACACCAACACGACGTTGAAACAACATGCTTTTTGACGACGTTTAATCAATGTTGCGTTTTGACGTTGATTTGACCATTGCATTTGAGTCATTTTGTAACCAATATTCTTTAACACCAACACGACGTTGAAACAACATGCTTTTTGACGACGTTTAATCAACGTTAGGTTCTGACGTTAATTTGACCATTGAATTTTGGTCATTTCCCAACCAATATTCTACAACACCAACACAACAAAGAAACAACATGCTTTTTGACGACGTTTAATCAATGTTGCGTTTTGACGTTGATTTGACCATTGAATTTTTGTCATTTCCCAACCAATATTCTACTACACAAATACAACATTAAAACAACATACTTTTGAGGACATTTAATCAATGTTGGGTTTTGAAGTTGCTTTGACCATTGAATTTTAATAATTTCCCAACCAATATTCTACTACACAAACACAACGTTGAAACAACATGCTTTTTGACGACGTTTAATCAACGTTGGGTTCTGACGAATTTGATCATTGAATTTTGGTCAATTTGTAACCAATATTCATCAACACCAACACGACGTTGAAACAACATGCTTTTTGACGACGTTTAATCAATGTTGCGTTTTGACGTTGACCATTGAATTTTTGTCATTTC
>NC_084739.1:64936573-64984073 GCF_033978785.1 Entelurus aequoreus
CCAGACATTTGCAGCTAGAATAGTCATTTACCACATTAGCAATGTATAGAGTGTATTTCTTTAAAGTTAAGACTAGTTTAAAGTTATCTTCATTGAAAAGTACAGTGCTTTTCCTTCAAAAATAAGGACATTTCAATGTGACCCCAAACTTTTGAACGGTAGTGTATATATATATATATATATATATATATATATATATATATATATATATATATATATATATATATATATATATATATATATATATATATATATATATATATATATATATATATATATATATATATATACATACACATACATATACATATTCATATACCTGTATATTAAACCAACATACTGGGGTTATGTCTCAACGATCTATTTTTTATCCAAACAACACAAACACAACATTACAGCAAGTTTATATGTCAACACTCACAAACACGCGTGTACACACACACACACACACACACACACACACACACACACACACACACACACACACACACACACACACACACACACACACACACACACACACACACATACACCCACGTCTTGTTGGCGCGCTCCAAAAGGTTAACCCCCATGTTGCTACGACAAAAACCAAAAGAAGGAAAATGTACCTTGTGCCTCGGAACATCTGTGGCATCGTTAAACACTCTTGAGAGTTTTGGAGTGATAAACGAGCGGTGGCTTCATGTAGTCACCGATCCTTCCTCGCCTTGTGTCCCGGTAGTGCCTTTTCCTTCACTGTGATGAAGGTCCACTGAGCTATCCTTTTTTTAGTCTCCTCATTCGCTGGTAAAATCCTCAAACTGAAATAATTACATTAGTGCTCGAATTAATCTCAAAATAATAATATTATTTATCAACAATAATTCATTGGACAATACATTGAGCTTTATGAATATTTGGAATGATGCGTTCCAGTTTTTAATCCCCAATAAAGTGTCAAAAGATGCCATCAGTCCGCCCACTACATTGTCCATATGCCCCTCATTCATTGTCAGCCAAGCGTACATGCGAGCAAATTTGATGCATATGCAGCCTTGCAGTAGGTGTTCCGCAACAAAGCATCACATGCTTCTGTAGCGGTCACTTTGTATTGATTATAATTATAAAAGGCTCCCACCAATCCGTCATGCAAAAATGTTTCGCCTTAAAAATCCTGACCTCAGCAATACGTGCAGTAATGCATGCGCCGTGTGGTGCAAATTAAGATTGTTTATTGTGTTTTTCCCTCGTTCGTTAGTTCAAGAAATGTGGCTTCGATTCCCTCCAGTGAGGGAACGTGAAGACGTTGGCCCCTTTTATGCGAGGTCCGGGTCCCCTACCTGTAGAACACAAGCTCTCTGCGGAGTCCAGAAAAACAGATGAGACTGAGCAGTAAAAGTCTTTTTTTTTCTTCATATAAGTCATTACATCATTTTGAGGTGGACGGAATATTCCTTAATGACCTCGTCAAAACGTTCACTGGTGAGCCGTCTCCGTCGGAGAATGTCCCACGGGACGGAGGCCTGGATGCCGGTTGAGCGATGGAGACGTTTGTGAGTAAATAAACCCGGAGAAGGTCAAAGCCTCCTCCTCGCCACATCCGCATTCAGAGTCGCTTCTGAACTCTGGAGTCCCTTGGGAGTCGGAAGCCTAGTGCCTCTTAAATCCCCGCCCCCCCCCCCCTTCCACCTCCACGCTGTTTGCTGCCAGTCAATTGGCTTGCTGAAATAAGCAGGGGCGTCCATGATAACGTTGCTTGGATGGCTCCAAAAGCTGTATGTACCTTTCAGCATTAATGGCGCCTTCATATATATAAGTTACCCATGCATTGGGCACTAATACACCCCCATACCATCACACATGCTGGCTTTTCAACTTTGCGCCTAGAGCGTAGATGGTGAAATCCCTAAATTCCTTGCAATAGCTGGTTGAGAAATGTTGTTCTTAAACTGTTCAACAATTCGCTCACACATTTGTTGACAAAGTGATGACCCTCGCCCCGTCCTTGTTTGGGAATGACTGAGCATTTCACGGTAGCTGCTTTCATACCCAATCATGGCACCCACCCGTTCCCAATTAGCCCGTTCACCTGTTTGCTGCCAGTCAATTGGCTTGCTGAAATAAGCAGGGGCGTCCATGATAACGTTGCTTGGATGCTCCAAAAGCTGTATGTACCTTTCAGCATTAATGGCGCCTTCATATCTACGGAGCGTAGGTGGTGAAATCCCTAAATTCCTTGCAATAGCTGGTTGAAAAATGTTGTTCTTAAACTGTTCAACAATTCGCTCACACATTTGTTGACAAAGTGATGACCCTCGCCCCGTCCTTGTTTGGGAATGACTGAGCATTTCAAGGTAGCTGCTTTCATACCCAATCATGGCACCCACCCGTTCCCAATTAGCCCGTTCACCTGTTTGCTGCCAGTCAATTGGCTTGCTGAAATAAGCAGGGGCGTCCATGATAACGTTGCTTGGATGCTCCAAAAGTTGTATGTACCTTTCAGCATTAATGGCGCCTTCATATCTACGGAGCGTAGGTGGTGAAATCCCTAAATTCCTTGCAATAGCTGGTTGAGAAATGTTGTTCTTAAACTGTTCAACAATTCGCTCACACATTTGTTGACAAAGTGGTGACCCTCGCCCCGTCCTTGTTTGGGAATGACTGAGCATTTCACGGTAGCTGCTTTCATACCCAATCATGGCACCCACCCGTTCCCAATTAGCCCGTTCACCTGTTTGCTGCCAGTCAATTGGCTTGCTGAAATAAGCAGGGGCGTCCATGATAACGTTGCTTGGATGCTCCAAAAGCTGTATGTACCTTTCAGCATTAATGGCGCCTTCATATCTACGGAGCGTAGGTGGTGAAATCCCTAAATTCCTTGCAATAGCTGGTTGAGAAATGTTGTTCTTAAACTGTTCAACAATTCGCTCACACATGTGTTGACAAAGTGGTGAACCTCGCCCCGTCCTTGTTTGGGAATGACTGAGCATTTCACGGTAGCTGCTTTCATACCCAATCATGGCACCCACCCGTTCCCAATTAGCCCGTTCACCTGTTTGCTGCCAGTCAATTGGCTTGCTGAAATAAGCAGGGGCGTCCATGATAACGTTGCTTGGATGCTCCAAAAGCTGTATGTACCTTTCAGCATTAATGGCGCCTTCATATATATAAGTTACCCATGCATTGGGCACTAATACACCCCCATACCATCACACATGCTGGCTTTTCAACTTTGCGCCTAGAACAATCCGGATGGTTCTTTTCCTCTTTGGTCCAGAAGACACGACGTCCACAGTTTCCAAAAACAATTTGAAATGTGGACTCGTCAGACCACAGAACACTTTTGCACTTTGCATCAGTCCATCTTAGATGAGCTCGGGCCCAACGAAGCCAACGGCGTTTCTGGGTGTTGTTGATAAATGGCTTTGGCTTTGCATAGTAGTCAAGTCAAGTCAAGTCAACTTTATTTATATAGCACGTTTTCAACAACTTTTAAAGTGAACCAAAGTGCTATACAGGTTAAAAAAAAAAGCATGGAGCAAAACAAAAAACTAACAATGAATGTGCTAAACAAGATAGTGCAAATGCAATACGGTAAAAGGGGTCGAATAAAAAGTTTAAAACATTTGCAGAATAAAAATAATAATAATAAAAGTGCGACAAATTGAAAAATACAACTAAAGCGAAGGGGTGGGGACTAGAAATGGTGGCCTAGTGGGCGGACTCAGCTCGGGTCAAAGGCCAGCGAGAAGAGGTAGGTCTTAAGGAGGGTTTTGAAGACCCCCAGGCTCTGGGCTGACCTAATGTGGAGGGGAAGGCTGTTCCAGGGCTTAGGGGCGGCAACGGAAAAGGCTCTGTCCCCTCTGGTCTTTAGCCCGGATCTGGGGACCGCCAAAAGCATTTGGTCAGCTGACCTCAAGGCTCTAGACGAGGTATGGTGATAGTAGAGTTTTAACTTGCACTTACAGATGTAGAGACCGACTGTGGTTACTGACAGTGGTTTTCTGAAGTGTTCCTGAGCCCATGTGGTGATATCCTTTACACACTGATGTCGCTTTCTGATGTGGTACCGCCTGAAGGAATCGACGGTCACGGGCTTTCAATACCAGTTTCCAGATTCAATGAAACTTTTGATGATATTACGGAGCGTAGGTGGTGAAATCCCTAAATTCCTTGCAATAGCTGGTTGAGAAATGTTGTTCTTAAACTGTTCAACAATTCGCTCACACATTTGTTGACAAAGTGGTGACCCTCGCCCCGTCCTTGTTTGGGAATGACTGAGCATTTCACGGTAGCTGCTTTCATACCCAATCATGGCACCCACCCGTTCCCAATTAGCCCGTTCACCTGTGGGATGTTCCAAATAAGTGTTTGATGAGCATTCCTCAACTTTCTCAGTCTTTTTTGCCACCTGTGCCAGCTTTTTTGTTGCAGGCATCAAATTCCAAATGAGCTAATATTTGCAAAAAATAACAAAGTTTTCTTGTTCGAACATTAAGTATCTTGTCTTTGCAGTGTGTTAAATAGAATATAAGTTGAAAAGGATTTGCAAATCATTGTATTCTGTTTTTATTTACCTGTGGAGGGAGGTGTGGCCAGCGCGCCTGCAGGAGCAAAGGTCACCGCCTTTGTCTATGGTGCTGAGGACGAGCACCATCGGAGAGGGGCGTGGCATGGGCGGACGGCGAAACACAGCTGGCAGGTGATTAGATTTCACAGGTGGTACGTGTTAATCTAATCATCTGTTGTCTTTAACAGTAAGCGGCCGGGAGCAGGAGGGGAGAAGGTGCCAACATTACTGGTTTTAGAGTTTGTATAATACATTAACAATTTTTTTATTTTACATAAGCTGCAAAAAAAATATTTACATTTTGCCTTAAAAACTGGCAGCTCAGTCACCAGAATTTTACAGTAAAAGCAGTGTTTTTTTTTACAGCCAATAAAAAAATGGAATAAATGGAATGGAATGGAGAAACAATACCACTGTTTTTAGCAGTAAAATTCAAGTAACAGAACTGCCAAATTGTTTTTTTTTACCGTAAAATCTTGTTGTTTTACTGTTTTCTTTGGTTTGTTTTTTAATGTTTTAGTGTCTTACTGTACGGGGAAAAAAAAGAGTATCAAATTTGATTTTACGGTAAAAAACTCAGTCTGCGGAATTTAACCGTAAAATCAATTTTACAGTCTACAATTTAATAAAAAAAATTTAAATCATAAGTCAAGCAGATATTTAAGTACAGTATTTATCTTTATTTTAACAAAAAATATTTTTGAATACATGATAATGTCATATTTTGATTTTGATAATGTTGAATTTTAAAAGATATGCAATTGCATGCAGTACATGATTTTTTTATGTCAAAAAGGGAAAGAACAAATATATTTAGTAAGAAAATATGAAATGTTTTGTTGACGCATATTATTTTCAGGCTTTCGCGGGCCACGTAAAATAACGTGGCGGGCCAGATTTGGCCCCCCGGGGCCTTGAGTTTGACACATGTGACCTAGCGAGTGGAATCTGGATGGGAGATGCATTTCACAATTTGTGATTCAAGGTGCTAACATGCTAACATTAAAGTGCTAGCTTTTTGAGCTAATTTTGCAAACGTTTACCTCAGAGTCATATAACTTGGTATGTAGCCCTTGTCAACTACTAGCATGCTAACATTAAAGAGCTAACTTTTTTTTAGGTAATTGTACTCTTTTTTTTTGTCTCGAATTCCCCAGCCATACACCTTCGAGTCATATAACTTGGTATGTGACACAAGCTAACTGTTAGCATGCTAACGTTAGCTTGCTAGCCTTGTAACATTAGCATGCTAACTTTTTCAGCTAGTTTTGCCACCAGAGTCATATAACTTGGTATGTGACACTTGTTAACCGTTAGTATGCAGACGATAGCATGCTGGCAAGCTAACTGAAACATGCTAAGTTTTTCATCTATTTTTACACTTTTTGTTCCTCTATTTTCGCAGCCATACACCTTTGAGTCATATAACCTGGTATATGAAACATGCCAACTGTTATCATGCTAACGTTTGCACTGTTTTATATATATATATATATATATATATATATATATATATATATATATATATATATATATATATATATATATATATATATATATATATATATATGTATATATATATATATATATATATATATATATATATATATATATTTATATATATATATATATATATATATATATATATATATATATATATATATATATATATATATATATATATATATATATATATATATATATATATATAAAACAGTGCAAACGTTAGCATGATAACAGTTGGCATGTTTCATATACCAGGTTATATGACTCAAAGGTGTATGTATATATATATATATATATATATATATATATATATATATATATATATATATATATATATATATATATATATATATATATATATATATATATATATATATATACACACTACCGTTCAAAAGTTTGGGGTCACATTGAAATGTCCTTATTTTTTAAGGAAAAGCACTGTACTTTTCAATGAAGATAACTTTAAACTAGTCTTAACTTTAAAGAAATACACTCTATACATTGCTAATGTGGTAAATGACTATTCTAGCTGCAAATGTCTGGTTTTTGGTGCAATATCTCCATAGGTGTATAGAGGCCCATTTCCAGCAACTATCACTCCAGTGTTCTAATGGTACAATGTGTTTGCTCATTGGCTCAGAAGGCTAATTGATGATTAGAAAACCCTTGTGCAATCATGTTCACACATCTGAAAACAGTTTAGCTCGTTACAGAAGCTACAAAACGGACCTTCCTTTGAGCAGTTTGAGTTTCTGGAGCATCACATTTGTGGGGTCAATTAAACGCTCAAAATGGCCAGAAAAAGAGAACTTTCATCTGAAACTCGACAGTCTATTCTTGTTCTTAGAAATGAAGGCTATTCCACAAAATTGTTTGGGTGACCCCAAACTTTTGAACGGTAGTGTATATATACACCGTATTTTTCGGAGTATAAGTCGCTCCGGAGTATAAGTCGCACCGGCCGAAAATGCATAATAAAGAAGGAAAAAAACATTTATAAGTCGCATTTTTGGGGGAAATGTATTTGATAAAAGCCAACACCAAGAATAGACATTTGAAAGGCAATTTAAAATAAATAAAGAATAGTGAACAACAGGCTGAATAAGTGTACGTTATATGAGGCATAAATAACCAACTGGTATGTTAACGTAACATATTATGGTAAGAGTCATTCAAATAACTATAACATATAGAACATGCTATACGTTTACCAAACAATCTGTCACTCCTAATCGCTAAATCCCATGAAATCTTATACGTCTAGTCTCTTACGTGAATGAGCTAAATAATATTATTTGATATTTTACGCTAATGTGTTAATCATTTCACACATAAGTCGCTCAAAAAACTGCGACCTATAGTCCGAAAAATACGATATATAAGCTAAATGTTAGCATTTTAATGTAAGCATGCTAACGTTTTAGCAGGGGTCACCAACGCGGTGCCCGCGGGCACCAGGTAACCCGTAAGGACCAGATGAGTAGCCCGCTGGCCTGTTCTAAAAAATAGCTCAAATAGCAGCACTTACCAGGGAGCTGCCTCTATTTTTTAAATTGTATTTACTAGCAAGCTGGTCTCGCTTTGCTCGACATTTTTAATTCTAAGAGAGACAAAACTCAAATAGAATTTGAAAATCCAAGAAAATATTTTAAAGACTTGGGCTTCACTTGTTTAAATAAATTCATTAATTTTTGTACTTTGCTCCTTATAACTTTCAGAAAGACAATTTTAGAGAAAAAATACAACCTTAAAAATGATTTTAGGATTTTTAAACACATATACCTTTTTACCTTTTAAATTACTTCCTCTTCTTTCCTGACAATTTAAATCAATGTTCAAGTAAATTAATTGATTTTAGTGTAAAGAATAATAAATACATTTTAATTTAATTCGTCATGTTAGCTTCTGTTTTTTCGACGAAGAATATTTGTGAAATATTTCTTCAAACTTATTATGATTCAAATTAAAAAAAAATATTCTGGCAAATCTAGAAAATCTGTAGAATCAATTTAAAATCTTATTTCAAAGTCTTTTGAATTTCTTTTAAAATTTGTGTTCTGGAAAATCTAGAAGAAATAATGATTTGTCTTTGTTAGAAATATAGCTTGGTCCAATTTGTTATAAATTCTAACAAAGTGTAGATTGGATTTTAACCTATTTAAAACACGTCATCAAAATTGTAAAATGAATCTTAATCAGGAAAAATTACTCACGATGTTCCGTAAATTCTTTTTTTAATTTTTTCAAAAAGATTCGAATTAGCTAGTTTTTCTCTTCTTTTTTTCGGTTGAATTTTGAATTTTAAAGAGTCGAAATTGAAGATAAACTGTGTTTCAAAATTTAATTGTCATTTTTTTTCGTGTTTTCTCCTCTTTTAAACCGTTCAATTAAGTGTAAATATCATTAATTATTAATAATAACATAGAGTTAAAGGTAAATTGAGCAAATTGGCTATTTCTGGCAATTTATTTAAGTGTGTATCAAACTGGTAGCCCTTCGCATTAATCAGTACCCAAGAAATAGCTCTCGGTTTCAAAAAGGTTGGTGACCCCTGGTTTTAGGCTAGCTCTTTAGCTCATTTTGTACAGTTACACCTAAAACTCTAGGTTTCAGACAGTCTGCGCCAAGTACGCCGGCTTCTGACGACCCCCGGCCAGAGGTCTGGGGCACAGATAGCAGGCCCATCAACATTTTCTCGTTTGTTTATTAAAACCCTGTAATTAATTGTGTCAAATGCTTTTGTCCAATCCATAAACACTATACTGCTCCAACTTCACCTCCATTTTCAAGGTTTTATTTTATTTTGTTAATGTTAAATATGTTTGTTTTTTTTACCATAATAACAGATAGTTTATGATTCAGTGGTAACAGCACAAAAAATAAAACAAATACAATTTTCAAGGTGACCTGCATGTTACGTCATGTTGTTTACCACAGCAGTCCAAAGAATCCCCGCCTGTTGGACGCGGCACAGCAGCAGGAGTCTACATTTGTCCTATTTAGCTCACAACGGTTTGCCCTGAAACAAATCGAAACGACGGCGGTAGTCGCAGGCCAGGCAAATATATCAGGAGGCTCGTCGGACGGGGCGAGTGATGCTCTGATCTCTTTGTGCCAGTGATTTATTCAGAGGGGTAAATGGCCGCGAAACACTATTTGGTCAGAGTGATTAAAACTCAATAGACGCTCTTTGCATATTCATCCCCGGTTCGCCATGAGAGAATAATCACGCCTCGATTATCCACGTCCGCCATTGAGGGGGACGCTCGTAGCTTTGGGGAAGTGGAGTCGTTTTGTTTTAGGGAACATTCAGAGAAGATGCATTTAGCGTATTTATCGGACTATAAGGAGCACTTAAAATAATGTTATTATTATATTATTATTATATTATGTAATATCATATAATATCATATAAATATATAATATTATATAATATTATTATATTATTATTGTTATTATATTATTACCGACCTCGAAGCTACGGAATGATAAGTGTGACCAGTAGATGGCAGTCGCACATAAGAGATACGTGTAGACTGCAATATGATGGCAGTCGCGCATAAGAGATGTGTGTAGACTGCAATATGATGGCAGTCAGGCATAAGAGATATGTGTAGACTGCGATAAGATGGCAGTCGCACATAAGAGATACATGTAGACTGCAATAGGATGGCAGTCACACATAAGAGATAAGTGTAGACTGCAATATGATGGCAGTCGCACATAGGAGACACGTCTAGACTGCAATATGATGGCAGTCACACATAAGAGATACATGTAGACTGCAATGTGATGGCAATCACACAAAAGAGATACGTGTGGACTGCAATAGGATGGCAGTTATTCATAAGAGATACGTGTAGACCGCAATATGATGGCAGTCACACAAAAGATATACGTGTGGACTGCAATAGGATGGCAGTTATTCATAAGAGATACGTGTAGACTGCAATATGATGGCAGTCACACAGAAAAGATATGTGTAGACTGCAATATGATGGCAGTCACACATAAGAGATATGTGTAGACTGCAATATGATGGCAGTCGCACATAAGAGACACGTGTAGACTGCAATAGGATGGCAGTTATTCATAAGAGATACGTGCAGACTGCAATATGATGGCAGTCACACAGAAGAGATATGTGTAGACTGCAATATGATGGCAGTCACACATAAGATATATGTGTAGACTGCAATATGATGACAGTCACACATAAGAGATACATGTAGACTGCAATATGATGGCAGTCACACATAAGAGATACATGTAGACTGCAATATGATGGCAGTCGTGCAAAAGAGATACATGTAGACTGCAATATGATGGCAGTCACACATAAGAGATACGTGTAGACTGCAATATGATGGCAGTGTGTGTGTGATAAGTGTGACCAGTAGATGGCAGTCACACATAAGAGATACGTGTAGACTGCAATATGATGGCAGTCGCACATAAGAGACACGTGTAGACTGCAATACGATGGCAGTCACACATAAGAGATATGTGTAGACTGCAATATGATGGCAGTCGCGCATAAGAGATACGTGTAGACTGCAATATGATGGCAGTCGCACATAAGAGACACGTGTACACTGCAATAGGATGGCAGTCACACATAAGAGATATGTGTAGACTGCAATATGATGGCAGTCGCGCATAAGAGATATGTGTAGGCTCCAATATGATGGAAGTCACACATAAGAGATATGTGTAGACTGCAATATGATGGCAGTCGTGCAAAAGAGATACATGTAGACTGCAATATGATGGCAGTCACACATAAGAGATACGTGTAGACTGCAATATGATGGCAGTGTGTGTGTGATAAGTGTGACCAGTAGATGGCAGTCACACATAAGAGATACGTGTAGACTGCAATATGATGGCAGTCGCACATAAGAGACACGTGTAGACTGCAATAGGATGGCAGTCACACATAAGAGATATGTGTAGACTGCAATATGATGGCAGTCGCGCATAAGAGATACGTGTAGACTGCAATATGATGGCAGTCGCACATAAGAGACACGTGTAGACTGCAATAGGATGGCAGTCACACATAAGAGATATGTGTAGACTGCAATATGATGGCAGTCGCGCATACGAGATACGTGTAGGCTCCAATATGATGGAAGTCACACATAAGAGATATGTGTAGACTGCAATATGATGGCAGTCGTGCAAAAGAGATACATGTAGACTGCAATATGATGGCAGTCACACATAAGAGATACGTGTAGACTGCAATATGATGGCAGTGTGTGTGTGATAAGTGTGACCAGTAGATGGCAGTCACACATAAGAGATACGTGTAGACTGCAATATGATGGCAGTCGCACATAAGAGACACGTGTAGACTGCAATAGGATGGCAGTCACACATAAGAGTTATGTGTAGACTGCAATATGATGGCAGTCGCGCATAAGAGATACGTGTAGACTGCAATATGATGGCAGTCGCACATAAGAGACACGTGTAGACTGCAATAGGATGGCAGTCACACATAAGAGATATGTGTAGACTGCAATATGATGGCAGTCGCGCATAAGAGATACGTGTAGGCTCCAATATGATGGAAGTCACACATAAGAGATATGTGTAGACTGCAATATGATGGCAGTCGTGCAAAAGAGATACATGTAGACTGCAATATGATGGCAGTCACGCATAAGAGATACGTGTCGACTGCAATATGATGGCAGTCACACATAAGAGATACGTGTAGACTGCAATATGATTGCAGTCACACATAAGAGATACGTGTAGACTGCAATATGATGGCAGTCGTGCAAAAGAGATACATGTAGACTGCAATATGATTGCAGTCACACATAAGAGATAAGTGTAGACTGCAATATGATGGCAGTCACACATAAGAGATACGTGTAGACTGCAATATGATGGCAGTCACACATAAGAGATACGTGTAGACTGCAATATGATGGAAGTCACACATAAGAGATACGTGTAGACTGCAATATGATGGCAGTCGTGCAAAAGAGATACATGTAGACTGCAATATGATGGCAGTCACACATAAGAGATACGTGTAGACTGCAATATGATGGCAGTCACACATAAGAGATACGTGTAGACTGCAATATGATGGAAGTCACACATAAGAGATACGTGTAGACTGCAATATGATGGCAGTCACACATAAGAGATACGTGCAGACTGCAATCAGATGGCAGTTATTCATAAGAGATATGTGTAGACTGCAATATGATGGCAGTCACACATAAGAGATAAGTGTAGACTGCAATATGATGGCAGTCGTGCAAAAGAGATACATGTAGACTGCAATATGATGGCAGTCACACATAAGAGATACGTGTAGACTGCAATATGATGGCAGTCACACATAAGAGATATGTGTAGACTGCAATATGATGGAAGTCACACATAAGAGATACGTGTAGACTGCAATATGATGGCAGTCACACATAAGAGATAAGTGTAGACTGCAATATGATGGCAGTCGTGCAAAAGAGATACATGTAGACTGCAATATGATGGCAGTCACACATAAGAGATACGTGTAGACTGCAATATGATGGAAGTCACACATAAGAGATACGTGTAGACTGCAATATGATGGAAGTCACACATAAGAGATACGTGTATACCCTGGAAAACAGGGTACATTCCCTCCACTGACTTTCAGGTGTGACAGGTGCACCCAACTAGTTCATCAGAAGAATGATGGATAGAGTGTGTGAATGTGTGTGTGAATGGGTGAATGTGGAAATACTGTCAAAGCGCTTTGAGTACCTTGAAGGTAGAAAAGCGCTATACAAGTATAACCCATTCATCATTATTATTATTATTATATTTGAGGTTTCATTGGGGAAGATCCCTGCTTGTAGCGACTGTGAGTAAAATGAATTCAGCACATGGTATTATTATCATCATGTGAGTACTGTGGTATAATCATCTATATATACTGTGGCATTATCATCATGTGAGTACTGTGGTATAATCATCTATATATACTGTGGTATTATCATCATGTGAGTACTGTGGTATAATCATCTATATATACTGTGGTATTATCATCATGTGAGTACTGTGGTATAATCATCTATATATACTGTGGTAGTATCATCATGTGAGTACTGTGGTATAATCATCTATATATACTGTGGTAGTATCATCATGTGAGTACTGTGGTATAATCATCTATATATAATGTGGTATTATCATCATGTGAGTACTGTGGTATAATCATCTATATATACTGTGGTATTATCATCATGTGAGTACTGTGGTATAATCATCTATATATACTGTGGTATTATCATCATGTGAGTACTGTGGTATAATCATCTATATATACTGTGGTATTATCATCATGTGAGTACTGTGGTATAATCATCTATATATACTGTGGTATTATCATCATGTGAGTACGGTGGTATAATCATCTATATATACTGTGGTATTATCATCATGTGAGTACTGTGGTATAATCATCTATATATACTGTGGTATTATCATCATGTGAGTACTGTGGTATAATCATCTATATATAATGTGGTATTATCATCATGTGAGTACTGTGGTATAATCATCTATATATACTGTGGTATTATCATCATGTGAGTACTGTGGTATAATCATCTATATATACTATGGTATTATCATCATGTGAGTACTGTGGTATAATCATCTATATATACTGTGGTATTATCATCATGTGAGTACTGTGGTATAATCATCTATATATACTGTGGTATTATCATCATGTGAGTACTGTGGTATAATCATCTATATATAATGTGGTATTATCATCATGTTAGTACTGTGGTATAATCATCTATATATACTGTTGTATTATCATCATGTGAGTACTGTGGTATAATCATCTATATATACTGTGGTATTATCATCATGTGAGTACTGTGGTATAATCATCTATATATACTGTGGTATTATCATCATGTGAGTACTGTGGTATAATCATCTATATATACTGTGGTATTATCATCATGTGAGTACTGTGGTATAATCATCTATATATACTGTGGTATTATCATCATGTGAGTACTGTGGTATAATCATCTATATATACTGTGGTATTATCATCATGTGAGTACTGTGGTATAATCATCTATATATACTGTGGTATTATCATCATGTGAGTACTGTGGTATAATCATCTATATATACTGTGGTATGATCATCATGTGAGTACTGTGGTATAATCATCTATATATACTGTGGTATGATCATCATGTGAGTACTGTGGTATAATCATCTATATATACTGTGGTATTATCATCATGTGAGTACTGTGGTATAATCATCTATATATACTGTGGTATTATCATCATGTGAGTACTGTGGTATAATCATCTATATATACTGTGGTATTATCATCATGTGAGTACTGTGGTATAATCATCTATATATACTGTGGTATTATCATCATGTGAGTACTGTGGTATAATGATCTATATATACTGTGGTATTATCATCATGTGAGTACTGTGGTATAATCATCTATATATACTGTGGTATTATCATCATGTGAGTACTGTGGTATAATCATCTATATATAATGTGGTATTATCATCATGTGAGTACTGTGGTATAATCATCTATATATAATGTGTTATTATCATTACTGTGGTATAATCATCTATATATAATGTGGTATTATCTTCATGTGAGTACTGTGGTATAATCATCTATATATACTGTGGTATTATCATCATGTGAGTACTGTGGTATAATCATCTATATATACTGTGGTATTATCATCATGTGAGTACTGTGGTATAATCATCTATATATACTGTGGTATTATCATCATGTGAGTACTGTGGTATAATCATCTATATATACTGTGGTATTATCATCATGTGAGTACTGTGGTATAATCATCTATATATATACTGTGGTATGATCATCATGTGAGTACTGTGGTATAATCATCTATATATACTGTGGTATTATCATCATGTGAGTACTGTGGTATAATCATCTATATATACTGTGGTATTATCATCATGTGAGTACTGTGGTATAATCATCTATATATACTGTGGTATTATCATCATGTGAGTACTGTGGTATAATCATCTATATATAATGTGGTATTATCATCATGTGAGTACTGTGGTATAATCATCTATATATACTGTGGTATTATCATCATGTGAGTACTGTGGTATAATCATCTATATATACTGTGGTATTATCATCATGTGAGTACTGTGGTATAATCATCTATATATACTGTGGTATTATCATCATGTGAGTACTGTGGTATAATCATCTATATATAATGTGGTATTATCATCATGTGAGTACTGTGGTATAATCATCTATATATAATGTGGTATTATCATTACTGTGGTATAATCATCTATATATAATGTGGTATTATCTTCATGTGAGTACTGTGGTATAATCATCTATATATACTGTGGTATTATCATCATGTGAGTACTGTGGTATAATCATCTATATATACTGTGGTATTATCATCATGTGAGTACTGTGGTATAATCATCTATATATACTGTGGTATTATCATCATGTGAATAAAAAGGATTCAGCACATTATCATCCATCCTTTGGCCAGCAGCTTATTACAAGTCTCTGAAGCTGACATTACTGTTGCTTCTAGCAGAGTGATTGCTTTTTGCTGCACTTTGTTTTGTCTTGTTTTCATGTGGCATGTGCAAGATTTAGTCAACATCAACGTGAACTCCCGACACCGGTCACACTTCAGGCGTTTGCAATTAAAAATGTGTTTGGCGTTGTATTTGCACGGAGCTCCAATCCGACGTCGGCGGAGAGAGAAAGACGAGTGCGCCTTCTTTTGTTTCACCTTCAGCTCCATGACCGACTGATGCAAAGGCCTCATTAAGAGTCATGAAACAATTCCGTCTTCTTATTGAGGGAGTCAATCAGAGGAATGTTACCCGCTTCACGCCGGTATACTTTGAAGGGATTACACCGGTTTAAGGTGTCAGAGGGACGTCATCGAACCTTAGTGATTGTCCGCCGTGGTACCGCGCCGACTGTTCAGAGACGCAGATTCAGCCCGGCAGAAATGTTTCGAGCAATTCTCAAGTGGAAGGGATTCATGTGGAGTGTGAGGAATGATAGAAACTAAATCGTGGCTCTAACATAATAGTGAGAGTCCAGTCCATAGTGGATCTAACATAATAGTGTGAGAGTCCAGTCCATAGTGGATCTAACATAATAGTGTGAGAGTTCAGTCTATAGTGGATCTAACATAATAGTGAGAGTCCAGTCCATAGTGGATCTAACATAATAGTGTGAGAGTCCAGTCCATAGTGGATCTAACATAATAGTGAGATTCCAGTCCGTAGTGGATCTAACATAATAGTGTGAGAATCCCGTCCATAGTGGATCTAACATAATAGTGTGAGTTCAGTCCATAGTGGATCTAACATAATAGTGTGAGAGTCCAGTCCATAGTGGATCTAACATAATAGTGTGAGAGTCCAGTCCATAGTGGATCTAACATAATAGTGTGAGAGTCCAATCCATAGTGGATCTAACATAATAGTGGGAGTCCAGTCCATAGTGGATCTAACATAATAGTGTGAGAGTCCAGTCTATAGTGGATCTAACATAATAGTGAGAGTCCATTCCATAGTGGATCTAACATAATAGTGAGAGTCCAGTCCATAGTGGATCTAACATAATTGTGAGAGTCCAGTCCATAGTGGATCTAACATAATATAGTGAGAGTCCAGTCCATAGTGGATCTAACATAATATAGTGAGAGTCCAGTCCATAGTGGATCTAACATAATATAGTGAGAGTCCAGTCCATAGTGGATCTAACATAATATAGTGAGAGTCCAGTCCATAGTGGATCTAACATAATTGTGAGAGTCCAGTCCATAGTGGATCTAACATAATAGTGAGAGTCCAGTCCATAGTGGATCTAACATAATAGTGAGAGTCCAGTCCATAGTGGATCTAGCATAATAGTGTGAGAGTCCAGTCCATAGTGGATCTAATATAATAGTGAGAGTCCAGTCCGTAGTGGATCTAACATAATAGTGTGAGAGTCCAGTCCATAGTGGATCTAACATAATAGTGTGAGAGTCCAGTCCATAGTGGTTCTAACATAATAGTGTGAGAGTCCAGTCCAGAGTGGATCTAACATAATAGTGTGAGAGTCCAGTCCATAGTGGATCTAACATGATAGTGAGAGTCCAGTCCATAGTGGATCTAACATAAAAGTGTGAGAGTCCAGTCCATAGTGGATCTAACATAATAGTGTGAGAGTCCAGTCCATAGTGGATCTAACATAATAGTGAGAGTCCAGTCCATAGTGGATCTAACATAATAGTGTGAGAGTCCAGTCCATAGTGGATGTAACATAATACTGTGAGAGTCCAGTCCATAGTGGATCTAACATAATAGTGAGAGTCCAGTCCATAGTGGATCTAGCATAATAGTGAGAGTCCAGTCCATAGTGGATTTAACATACTAGTGAGAGTCCAGTCCATAGTGGATCTAACATAATAGTGAGAGTCCAGTCCAGGCCTGGCCCTAACCAATCTGGCGCCCTAGGCAGTGAAGTCTATATACTCACAAGAAACCGAATAGCTTTGTCTTTGACCTTTTTTTTTACTTAAAGAAAGCAAATTAACATATTATATGAGAATGTTATGTTATGATTATCTTTAACCGAATCACAGCAGTGCTCTAATTAAAAAACAGCATTCCCTCTCATGTGATATTGCTTAATTAACATTAATGATGTGCACTTTAACAACTGGGCTTACAACTATACCTAATATATAAAGGGGTGGAAAAGTGACTATTACCTGCAGGGCAAACATTAGCTAACCAGAAGGCAATAACAATGTAAACAAAAAACACCGGCTTAAAAGATCTAATACAAATGTCCATGAGGAATGTAAGGTGGGAGTACTGTAATTACCTAACGTTACATTATTATTTTCCATAACAATTTAGCCCCCTCCACAATATTAACCCGACGTTAAAACAGAACTAGCTATTTCTTGATTAGCAATTGCCGAATCATGTAACATTAGCTTAATGCTAAAAAGCCAGGTTACTATCACATTCTGTAACGGACAAATAATTTAATGTAGGCTAACGTTACCTACCTGCTACCTCTGTCTTTTTCTCGTTTCTCTTCCTCTTCTTTTCTCTTTTTTCTTCCCTGGGCACCTGACAGTTTTGGCCGTTTTGACATCTTGTGTTGATTTTTTGATGTGGTAAGAGTCATGATACGGGAAGGGACGGGGCGCACCGTGCGGGGGGACGGAGGGGGGGGCGTAATGGTGTAACAAATAATATTTCTATTAAATTGGCTTTACTTTGCATTTTAATTAACGTGGGATTATTTTTTGTATTTAGAAATAATAGTACCAACTTTTTTTTTTTTTTCTCCTCCAACATTTGTGGCACTGGCTTGGCGCCCCCTGATGGACGGCGCCCTTAGCATTTGCCTATACGGCCTATGCCACGGGCCGGCCCTGGTCCAGTCCATAGTGGATTTAACATACTAGTGAGAGTCCAGTCCATAGTGGATCTAACATAATAGTGAGAGTCCAGTCCATAGTGGATCTAACATAATAGTGAGAGTCCAGTCCATAGTGGATCTAACATAATAGTGAGAGTCCAGTCCATAGTGGATCTAACATAATAGTGAGAGTCCAGTCCATAGTGAGAGTCCAGTCCATAGTGGATCTAACATAATAGTGACAGTCCAGTCCATTGTGGATCTAACATAATAGTGTGAGAGTCCAGTCCATAGTGGATCTAACATAATTGTGAGAGTCCAGTCCATAGTGGATCTAACATAATAGTGTGAGAGTCCAGTCCATAGTGGATCTAACATAATAGTGTGAGAGTCCAGTCCATAGTGGATCTAACATAATAGTGAGAGTCCAGTCCATAGTGGATCTAACATAATAGTGAGAGTCCAGTCCATAGTGGATCTAACATAATAGTGAGAGTCCAGTCCATAGTGGATCTAACATAATAGTGTGAGAGTCCAGTCCATAGTGGATCTAACATAATAGTGAGAGTCCAGTCCATAGTGGATCTAACATAATAGTGAGAGTCCAGTCCATAGTGGATCTAACATAATAGTGTGAGAGTCCAGTCCATAGTGGATCTAACATAATAGTGAGAGTCCAGTCCATAGTGGATCTAGCATAATAGTGTGAGAGTCCAGTCCATAGTGGATCTAGCATAATAGTGTGAGAGTCCAGTCCATAGTGGATCTAACATAATAGTGTGAGAGTCCAGTCCATAGTGGATCTAACATAATAGTGTGAGAGTCCAGTCCGTAGTGGATCTAACATAATAGTGAGAGTCCAGTCCATAGTGGATCTAACATAATAGTGTGAGAGTCCAGTCCATAGTGGATCTAACATAATATTGTGAGAGTCCAGTCCATAGTGGATCTAACATAATAGTGAGAGTCCAGTCCATAGTGGATCTAACATAATAGTGAGAGTCCAGTCCATAGTGGATCTAACATAATAGTGGGAGTCCAGTCTATAGTGGATCTAACATAATAGTGAGAGTCCAGTCCATAGTGGATCTAACATAATAGTGAGAGTCCAGTCCATAGTGGATCTAACATAATAGTGAGAGTCCAGTCCATAGTGGATCTAACACAATAGTGAGAGTCCAGTCCATAGTGGATCTAACATAATAGTGTGAGAGTCCAGTCCATAGTGGATCTAACATAAAAGTGAGAGTCCAGTCCATAGTGGATCTAACATAATAGTGAGAGTCCAGTCCATAGTGGATCTAACATAATAGTGTGAGAGTTCAGTCTATAGTGGATCTAACATAATAGTGAGAGTCCAGTCCATAGTGGATCTAACATAATAGTGTGAGAGTCCAGTCCATAGTGGATCTAACATAATAGTGAGAGTCCAGTCCATAGTGGATCTAACATAATAGTGTGAGAGTCCAGTCCATAGTGGATCTAACATAATAGTGAGAGTCCAGTCCATAGTGGATCTAGCATAATAGTGTGAGAGTCCAGTCCATAGTGGATCTAGCATAATAGTGTGAGAGTCCAGTCCATAGTGGATCTAACATAATAGTGTGAGAGTCCAGTCCATAGTGGATCTAACATAATAGTGTGAGAGTCCAGTCCGTAGTGGATCTAACATAATAGTGAGAGTCCAGTCCATAGTGGATCTAACATAATAGTGTGAGAGTCCAGTCCATAGTGGATCTAACATAATAGTGTGAGAGTCCAGTCCATGGTGGATCTAACATAATATTGTGAGAGTCCAGTCCATAGTGGATCTAACATAATAGTGGGAGTCCAGTCTATAGTGGATCTAACATAATAGTGAGAGTCCAGTCCATAGTGGATCTAACATAATAGTGAGAGTCCAGTCCATAGTGGATCTAACATAATAGTGAGAGTCCAGTCCATAGTGGATCTAACACAATAGTGAGAGTCCAGTCCATAGTGGATTTAACATAATAGTGTGAGAGTCCAGTCCATAGTGGATCTAACATAAAAGTGAGAGTCCAGTCTATAGTAGATCTAACATAATAGTGTTAGAGTCCAGTCCATAGTGGATCTAACATAATAGTGAGAGTCCAGTCCATAGTAGATCTAACATAATAGTGTTAGAGTCCAGTCCATAGTGGATCTAACATAATAGTGAGAGTCCAGTCCATAGTGGATCTAACATAATAGTGAGAGTCCAGTCCATAGTGGATCCAACATAATAGTGAGAGTCCAGTCCATAGTGGATCTAACATAATACTGAGAGTCCAGTCCATAGTGGATCCAACATAATAGTGGGAGTCCAGTCCATAGTGGATCTAACATAATATTGTGAGAGTCCAGTCCATAGTGGATCTAACATAATAGTGTGAGAGTCCAGTCCATAGTGGATCTAACATAATAGTGTGAGAGTCCAGTCCATAGTGGATCTAACATAATAGTGTGAGAGTCCAGTCCATAGTGGATCTAACATGATAGTAAGAGTCAAGTCCATAGTGGATCTAACATAATAGTGTGAGAGTCCAGTCCATAGTGGATCTAACATAATAGTGAGAGTCCAGTCCATAGTGGATCTAACATAATAGTGAGAGTCCAGTCCATAGTGGGGCCAGCAGGAGACCATCCTGTTTCACTGCAATAAGGCACTTTTGGTAGCCATCCAGCTATCCGTCGCCTGAACGTAGCTTTCTGTTGATGTCCTGTAAGCAATCGTTAGCTCTCCCTTGTGCCCGCAGTGTTTTCCTCTCGAGCTGTGCGTCTCGCTTCTTTGGACCCCACCCCTGGATCTCGACTGCCTCCCTTGATCCTCGACCCCCGTTCTGGACACGGACCTCTTGACGCCTCTCTCTTCCCCTACGGACCTTGCTTGGAACACGGACCCCTTTTGCCTATAGCCCCTTTGGATTCGTCTGATAGTCTTACACCATACTTCCTTTGGGTTTTGTCACACTCCATTCCTTTGTTGTTTAATTAAATATATTGTTCTTTAGAATAGAATAGAATAGAATAGAATAGAATAGAATAGAAATTACGTTATTGATCCCTGAAGAAAATTCAGAACCACAGTTCGCTCACAATAGACAATTAACACTTAAGTATTTTTTACAAGTGAATAATATAAATACAGTCTATTATACAGCATTATTCACATGTGAATAAAATAAATACAGTTTATTATACAGCATTATTCACATGTGAATAACATAAATAGAGTTGATTTATTATATTATATTGTTTATATACATATATATAATAAATACATAGATAAATATTTCCCCCTTGTGGTTCCGTGCCGTCACAACTCCCTCCTGTATACATAACACCTTTACCACTTTTGACGTGTGTTTGGGGTCATTGTCCTGTTGGGACACCCAACTGCGCCCAACACCCAACCTCGGGGCTGATGATTTTAGGTTGTCCTGAAGAATTTGGAGGTAATCCTCCTTTTTCATTGTCCCATTTAAAGCACCAGTTCCATTGGCAGTAAAACAGGCCCAGAGCATAATACTACCACCACCATGCTTGGCGGTAGGAATGATGTCCCTGGGATTAAAGGCCTCTCCTTTTCTCCTCCAAACATATTGCTGGGTATTGTGGCCAAACGGTTAAATTTGTGTTTTATCAATTAGAATGAACTTTTACCAGCTCAGAGGCAATGCAGCAGCTCGCCTCAGTATGTCAACATAGCTGCACTGCATAAGCTAGTTTGTTCTCTGTGGCTAAAATCAGTTTGGCTGCGTTAGCGCTTATTATAACAACGTCGCTAAAACTTGGTTAATATTCAGATCACATGATCTAAATGGAGTATTGTTGGCGGTTTTTGGATGTTTTAGAGTACTACTTTAGCTGCACGGTTAGCCGCGAATTAGAAAGCATTAAAAAAAACAAAAACGTATTTCTTTTTGTCTTACATAGGGATTGTGAACGATAGGCAAAAGGAAACTTACCCGTTTCTCCACATCTATTTTTATCCGCACAGTTGCTGTCCGTCTTTGTCGTGACACTCGGCGGGGTTTTCTCTCAAGCCCTTATTCTTTATTACTATCACTCTTCCCAGCTTTTTTTGCCCCCCGGATACATCTCTGTCTTCGTGGTCTCACCTGCCTTCCACTCTGTAATCCAAGGCTTCCTCCCACAGAAGTCTCTCACCCTGAGCCTGACACGTGACGATTTATTGTGAAAATGTAGAAAATGAACACATATTCCTAATTGGGATGTGCGTAAAAGAATAATAAACATGTTTGTGTGGAATTGAATGTTGATTAATCTTGTCTTAAACGAGGGATAAACTTTTTTTTTTGTCAAACTGATACTGATAACTTCCTGTTTCTGACCGATAACTTAGTTGTCCATCCATCCATCCATTTTCCTCAGCTTATCTGAGGTCGGGTTGTAGTGGCAGCAGCCGAAGCAAAGAAGCCCAGACTTCCCTCTCCCCAGCCACTTCGTCCAGCTCCTCCCGGGGGATCCAGAGGCATTCCCAGGCCAGCCGGGAGACATAGTCTTCCCAATGTGTCCTGGGTCTTCCCCGTGGCCTCCTGCCGGTCGGACGTGCCCTAAACACCTCGCTAGGGAAGCATTCGGGTGGCATCCTGACCAGATGACCGAACCACCTCATCTGGCTCCTCTCAATGTGGAGGAGCAGCGGCTTTACTCTGAGCTCCTCCCGCATGGCAGAGATTCTCACCCTATCTCTAAGGGAGAGACCCGCCACCCGGCGGAGGAAACTCATTTGGGCCGCTTATACCCGTGATCTTGTCCTTTCGGGTCATAACCCAAAGCTTGTGACCATAGGTGAGGATGGGAACGTAGATCGACCGGTAAATTGAGGGCTTTGCCTTCCGGCTCAGCTCCTTCTTCACCACAACGGATCGATACAGCGTCCGCGTTATTGAAGACGCCGCACCGATCCGCCTGTCGATCTCACGATCCACTCTTCCCTCACTCGTGAACAAGACTCCGAGGTACTTGAACTCCTCCACTTGGGGCAAGATCTCCTCCCCAACCTGGAGATGGCATTCCACCCTTTCCCGGGCGAGAACCATGGTACAACCATGGTACCATGGTATTAGGTACAACTTGGTTGTACCTAATATTTTATTTATTGCGATTTCACAGCAATGTGTGCATACCTGGAAGTAAGAAAGACTCAAACAAAGATGGATTTGACAAACTGTACATAGATTGTCCTTAACAAATATGACATCGCTACTATGTTAGGGCTAACATAGCTGTAAATGTCATAACCTGTCACAGCAGGTCATTTATTTATTTTGGTTTTCTTGTGATGTTCCCTTTGTTTGGTGTTTTGTTCTGTTCCCAGCACATCTTGCCTGCCTTTGTTTACATTGTTTACGTTCTTCTTGCTAGATGCGCTGAATATACACCACGGTTTCTGTTTTTTGATTAGTGTCCCCACCTGCTGCCAACACTAATCGCGCACCCTTATATACCCGGCGCAGGTCCATTGTTCGTCTTATGTGACTGTTGCCCTAACCTACAGCACAGTGTAGGTCATCTCGCCTCATTTGAGTGTTTTTTACTTACAAAGCCCAACACCAGTGAAGTTGTCACGTTGTGTAAATGGTAAATAAAAACAGAATATGAATCCTTTTCAACTTATATTCAATTGAATGGACTGCAAAGACAAGATACTTAACGTTCGAACCGGTAAACCTCGTTATTTTTTGCTAATATTAGCTCTTTTTCATATTACATGTTACGACAGAGAAACCACAAGACTTGCAATAGGAATGGGCTGCGGCCCTTTGGCGTTCCTCGAGCCGTCCGTGGCCCTGAAGGAGTTGAGCGTTGGCAAAGGCCTGGGGGAGTGGGGATTGGGGTATGTGTGAATATGTATCCACGGCCCATGGTGAGCGTGTCTTATGTCTGTAGGCATGGAGTCACTCCGCAAGCACGGCGAACAGAGTTCAACTCACCGGGTGTTGTTGACAGGGAAGGAGTTTGTGTCGGGGAATCTCAAAGCAACAATCCAGATTAGAATCTTTGTGTTTGAAGGAGCGCAAACAAATTTATACTTTTCACTCCAATTGTCTATTTGTGGTCCTCAAATTTATCATGCAGGGCAGACAGCTTCTGGGATGTTGTGCAGTTTGCAATTTAGTCCAAAACCACAAAAGTATGAGTGTCCACGCTCTGCCCGTATCATATCCTCCAATCATTCGTGGCAGTTTAGGAGTACCTTGAACGGCTGCCAACATCTTTCAATTTGTTGATACACCAGGGCAACACTTACTCAATCAGCAGATGTTCTGTTATCGTGATCCCGAATAGGTCGATATCTTCAACGGAAGGGCCGCCGGGCACGTGGGCACTTCGCATCTTCCAAGAGTCCACCCGTGTGTTCAGCAACAAACGTCCGTCAGCACAGGCTGGTTCCCCACGAACCCGAGATCCTGTCAATCTTGCTAAGAGGCCAGTTGATCAATTCCCAGAACACGATAAAAAATAAATAATTAAAATAAATAGAACATAAAAACAGGTTCACAGCAGGTGTATTATGGGGCGCCATTGCAGGATGGATATCACTCAGTGTTAAAAGCCATGGAATAAAAGTATGTTTTTAAGAGAGATTTAAAAACAGGAAGTGAGGAGGCCTGTCTAACACTCAGAGGTAGGTTGTTCCAGAGCTTGGGAGCAGCAGCGGCGAAAGCTCTGTCACCTCTAAGCTTCAGCCTTGTGTCAGGGACCGTCAGTAGCAGCTGATCGGCTGATCTTAGGGTTTCAAGCCAAATTAGGAACCTTTATAACCGTTTTTCAAATTATTCAATTATCACATGTATACCAACTAATATATCATGATAGGAGGCTGCAATATATGTCGGGATCTACGTTTTGGGCCATATCGCCCATCCCTAATCTACAGCTAAAAAATATTTTCTCTTCCAGCATTGTCAATTGGTCTTTTTTAGGAGTGTATAAATGTCTCGAAGGGTTTAGTGGGGCCATAATATATTAACTCCCCCAAAAACCAAGTCAGGACCAGAGGTAGCAAGAGGCGAGCGATTGGAACTGGGTCAGGAAAATGCATTTGCACAGTGTCCTCCATTATCTTCATCGCTAAGATTGACCTTTCCACGGATGCACATATTTGCTTTTCTCATGATTTATAGATCGAAAGCAATAACATGACGGCTCTCGCGTCGTTTCGTTCATTCGGGTTTTCATTCGGGGGCCCATAAAGGCCGGCCTCCGGGAGAGTCTTGAGAGTACCGTCGCGAGCTGGATTGTTTGCTATCAACCGCTCAAAAAACAACTCTGCAAAGTTTCGTGCAATGTGATTAAAATGGAATGCAGTGCAACATGGCCAATGTGTAGCGCTACACACACACACACACACACACACACACACACACACACACACACACACTGACAAGCCGTATCTACAAAACCCAAAACCAGTGAAGTTGGCATGTTGTGTAAATCAGTGGTCCCCAACCACCGGGCCGCGGCCCGGTACCGGTCCATGAACCGATTGGTACTGGGGCGTGGCTGCACAAGAAATGTAAAAAAAAAATAAAAAAAATAAAAAAATTTTTAAATTAAATCAACATAAAAACCACAATATACACATTATATATCAATATAAATCAATACAGTCTGCAGGGATGCAGTCCGTAAGCACACATGATTGTATTTCTTTATGACAAAAAAACAAACAAAAAAAAAACAGAATACAATAAAAACAGAATACAATGATTTGCAAATCTTTTTCAACTTATATTCAATTGAATAGACTGCAAAGACAAGATATTTAACGTTCGAACTGGTAAACTTTGTCATTGTTTTGCAAATAGTAGCTCAGTGGCAAAAAAGACTGAGAAAGTGGCAAAAAAGACTGAGAAAGTTGAAGAATGTTTATCAAACACTTATTTGGAACATCCCACAGGTGAACAGGCTAATTGGGAACAGGTGGGTGCCATGATTGGGTATAAAAGCAGCTTCCATGAAATGCTCAGTCATTCACAAGCAAGGACGGGGCGAGGGTCACCACTTTGTCAACAAATGCGTGAGCAAATTGTCCAACAGTTTAAGAACAACATTTCTCAACCAGCTATTGCAAGGAATTTAGGGATTTCACCATCTACGGTCTGTAATATCATCAAAAGCGTCAGAGAATCTGGAGGAATCACTTCACTAAAGTGGCGAGTCCGTGACGTTCGATCCCTCAGGCTGTACTGCATCAAAAACCGACATCAGTGAGTAAAAGATATCACCACACAGACTCAGGAACACTTCAGAAAACCACTGTCAGTAACTACAGTTGGTCGCTACATCTGTAAGTGCAAGTTATAACTCTACTATGCAAAGCGAAAGCCATTTATCAACAACACCCAGAAACGCCGCCGACTTCGCTGGGCCCGAACTCATCTAAGATGGACTGATGCAAAGTGGAAAAGTGTTCTGTAGTCTGACGAGTCCACATTTCAAATTGTTTTTGGAAACTGTGGACGTCGTGTCCTCCGGAACAAAGAGGAAAAGAACCATCCGGACTGTTATAGGCGCAAACTTCAAAAGCCAGCAGCTGTGATGGTAATTTACACATCTGTGAAGGCACCATTAATACTGAAAGGTACATACAGGTTTTGGTGCAACATATCTTGCCATCCAAGCAACTTCTTTTTCATGGACGCCCCTGCTTATTTCAACAAGACAATGCCAAGCCACATTCTGCACGTGTTACAACAGCGTGGCTTCGTAGTAAAAGAGTGCGGGTACTAGACTGGCCTGCCTGTAGTCCAGACCTGTCTCCCATTGAAAATGTGTGGCACATTATGAAGCCTAAAATACCACAAAGGAGACCCCCGGACTGTTGAACAACTTAAGCAATACATCAAGCAAGAATGGGAAAAAATTCCACCTGAAAAGCTTCAAAAATGTGTCTCCTCAGTTCCCAAACGTTTACTGAGTGTTGTTAAAAGGAAAGGCCATTTAACACAGTGGTGAACATGCCCCTGTGACAACCTTTTTGCAATGTATTGCTGCCATTAAATTGTAAGTTAATGATAATTTGCAAAAAAAAAAAAAAAGTTTTCCAGTTCGAACATTTAATATCTTGTCTTTGCAGTCTATTCAATTGAATATAAGTTGAAAAGGATTTGCAAATCATTGTATTCTGTTTTTATTTACCATTTACACAACGTGCCAACTTCACCGGTTTTGGGTTTAGTAATTTATGCAGGTGGTCCAAATGATGCCGCACAAACAACAAACCTGGATGTGTCACAGTTCAAGCTCTTTTATCCCCAGCCAGATAACAGCAGGCGTTGCCGTAATGTGGAATCAAACGTTGGGTCCTGCACCGTCCCATCCATCATGCATGAACGTCACCTTCATTTTGACACACAGGTGTCAAACTCAAGGCCCCGGGGGCCAGATCTGGCCCGCAACATCATTTTATCTGGCCCGCAAACACCTGGAAATGACATGTGTCAATAAAATACTTCATATTTTCCCACTAAATGTATTCGATTTTTTTCATTTTGACAGCAAAAATGGACAAACATCACATGGACAAAGATAAGACCTTCTGGAGGAAATTTCTGTGGTCAGATGAAACAAAAATGGAGCTGTTTGGCCACAATACCCAGCAATATGTTTGGGGGAGAAAAGGTGAGGCCTTTAATCCCAGGAACACCATCCCTACCGTCAAGCATGGTGGTGGTAGTATTATGATCTGGGCCTGTTTTGCTGCCAATGGAACTGGTGCTTTAAATGTGACAATGAAAAAGGAGGTTTACCTCCAAATTCTTCAGGACAAGCTAAAATCATCAGCCCGAAGGTTGGGTCTTGGGCGCAGTTGGGTGTTCCAACAGGACAATGACCCCAAACACACGTCAAAAGTGGTAAAGGTGTTATGTATACAGGAGGGAGTTGTGACGGCACAAAACCACAAGGGGGCAATATTGCTCTATATATATATATATATATATATATATATATATATATATATATATATATATATATATATATATATATATATATATATATATATATATATATATATATATATATATATATATATATATATAACAATATAATAAAATAAATAAAGAACAATATAGTTAATTAAACAACAAATGAATAGAGTGTGACAAAACCCAAAGGATTTATGGTGTAAGACTACACATGTCAAAAGTGGTAAAGTAATGGCTAAATCAGGCTAGAATTAAGGTTTTAGAATGGCCTTCTCAAAGTCCTGACTTAAACTTGTGGACAATGCTTAAAGAAACAAGTCCATGTCAGAAAACCAACAAATTTAGCTGATCTGCACCAATTTTGTCAAGAGGAGTGGTCAACAATTCAACTAGAAGCTTGCCAGAAGCTTGTGGATGGCTACCAAAAGCACCTTAGAGCAGTGAAACTTGCCAAGGGACATGTAAGCAAATATTTACATTGCTGTATGTATACTTTTGACCCAGCAGATTCAGTCACATTTTCAGTAGACCCATAATAAATTCATAATAGAACCAAATTTCATGAATGTTTTTTGTGACCAGCAAGCTCTCTCACAAAAAAATAAGAGTTGGTGAAAGTATTGGAAACTCAAGACAAGAAATTATGTTCGAAACCGGTTATCCCGGTTGTTCGATAAGAAAAGAACCGTTCGATAAGAAAAGAACCGATTCCAGGGACTCAAATCCCTTTTTGAGAACTGGTTCTCCTTATTTAGGCCACTATAGTAAAGAAAAAGAGTTGGTTCTTTATTCGAATCCCTGGGAACGAATCCCGTCCCACAGGAAATGCCCTGTGGCACGTCCCAGGAAATGACGTAGCTCAGTCATTAGGCGGCAGATACAGAAGCAGCAACAACAACGGACCGGAAAAAATGCCTCAAGGCATGGCTTCATTTTACAAAAAAATACGACGAGGAAACGGCTATCTGCAATTATTGCCAGGCTTCGCTCTCATGTAAGGGGGGGGGAGTACAACAAGCATGATGAAACATGTTCAGGCCGTACATAACCTGAAGGTTAGAGAAAGGTGTCGTGGAGTCATTCCTGGAGGAGGCCACACGGATGGACCCCAGAAGGATGTTCCAATAGCAGCAGAAGTGCACTTTTTGGAGAGCTGTATTATTTTCAGTTTCGTGCCCAAGGGACTGATTTTATTTAACACTATATTATTATTTATACACCTATAGTGATCACAGAGACAGGTTGTTTTTCTAAAAAATCCCACTAAATATACTATGGGTAACAACAGTCAATATTTATTTATTTGTTTTATTTTATTTTTTTCTTATAAAATAAAAGTGAGCTTTTGTTAAACCAAATATTGTGTGTGTTTTTCCATATACAACAACCTATCTGGATTCGATAAGAGAATCGATAAGGAATCGGTTCGAAAAGATGATTCGATAATGGGATCGAACTCGATAATTTCTTATCAAACATCATCCCTACTCAAGACAGCCATGACATTATGTTCTTTACAAGTGTATGTCGACTTTTGATGGCGACAGTTCACTGTGGTGGCCTCTGCGGTGTTCCACGCCATCGTCTGCTGGGTTGGGGGGAGAGCATGGCCAGAGACAGGAGCAGACCCAACAAAGCAACCGAGAGAGCCGACTCCGCCCTCGGCCGCCCACTAACCCTCGGCCAGTGTCCAGTCCGCATGGATGAGCTCAAGCTGACGGTCCCGAGCAACAGTTGCAGAGTAAATATATGTCTTCCGCATGCATGCTTGGTTGATGGATGAGGTGAGTCCATCCCTCTTGTTCTTTGCTCGAGGACAGTCTCCACTTCCTAATGGGTAAAGGAGCGGAATCAAAATCAGAATTAGAAATACTTTAACAATCCCCGAGGGGAAATTAAGATTTTCAACACAATCCCATTCAAGGTCAGACAAACATTACAGGGAGACAGAACAGGATCGGGTGGCCTCTGCGGTGTTCCACGCCATTGTCTGCTGGGGTAGGGGGGGAGCATGGCCAGAGACAGGAGCAGACCCAACAAAGCAACCGAGAGAGCCGACTCCACCTTCGGCCGCCCACTAACCCTCGGCCAGTGTCCAGTCCGCATGGATGAGCTCAAGCTGACGGTCCCGAGCAACAGTTGCAGGATAAATATATGGCTTACGCATACATGCTTGGTTGATGGATGAGGTGAGTCCATCCCTCTTGTTCTTTGCTCGAGGACAGTCTCCACTTCCTAATGGGTAAAGGAGCGGAATCAAAATCAGAATTAGAAATACTTTAACAATCCCCGAGGGGAAATTAAGATTTTCAACACAATCCCATTCAAGGTCAGACAAACATTACAGGGAGACAGAACAGGATCGGGTGGCCTCTGCGGTGTTCCACACCATTGTCTGCTGGGGTAGAGGTGAGAGCATGGCCAGAGACAGGAGTAGACCCAACAAAGCAACCGAGAGAGCCGACTCCGCCTTCGGCCGCCCACTAACCCTCGGTCAGTGTCCAGTCCGCATGGATGAGCTCAAGCTGACGGTCCCGAGCAACAGTTGCAGGGTAAATATATGGCTTACGCATGCATGCTTGGTTGATGGATGAGGTGAGTCCATCCCTCGTTTGCTTTGCTCAAGGACAGTCCCCACTTCCTAATGGGTAAAGGAGCGGAATCAAAATCAGAATCAGAAATACTTTAACAATCCCCGAGGGGAAATTAAGATTTTCAGCACAATCCCATTCAAGATCAGACAAACATTACAGGGAGACAGGGTGGCCTCTGCGGTGGTCCACGCCATCGTCTGCTGGGGTCAGGGGGAGCAAGGCCAGAAACAGGAGCAGACCCAACAAAGCAACCAAGCGAGCCGACTCCGCCCTCGGCCGCCCACCAACCCTCGGCCAGTGTCCAGTCCGCATGGATGAGCTCAAGCTGACGGTCCCGAGCAACAGTTGCAGGGTAAATATATGGCTTACGCATGCATGCTTGCGTAAGCCAAGGTGAGTCCATCCCTCTTGTTCTTTGCTCAAGGACAGTCCCCACTTCCTAATGGGTAAAGGAGCAGACGAGAAGAAAAGAAACATCTCCCCTTTACCTTATCCCAGTCGTTTGACTAATCTCGTGTTATACGGCGGTCGGCGGCCACAGGACGGAGGCGGCAGCGATGTGGAGATAAGTTGTACTTTAATGGGGACAGATGTTTCCCCCGCCAGACTGACAGCCGATCCTTCTCTCGCTCCCCGAAGTGAGGAGCAGACGAACCGCAGATGGCACTCGCGCCGCCGGCCGTCATTAATAACGGCCAGGTTTAGACCGGTCGAAGACATGAAAGCAGCCTTTGGCTTAAGCAGAGGAAGTGGTGCGGAAGGATTGTTTTATCATTTGTACTCGGGGAGCATTCCTGGATTTGTTGACGAGTTTCCGTGCGAGGCTGCAGAAGCTGATGAACCCGATTTACATTTCTGCCAGTGGGTGCTCGGTGTGTGGGTATTAGTGTTGTCCCGATGCCAATATTTTTGGTACTTTTCGATACGTTTCTAAATAAAGGGGACCACAAAAATGGCATTATTGGCTTTATTTTAACAATAAATCTTATTAAATTAAACGTATGTTTATTATTGCAATTTAGTCCTTAAATAAAATAGTGAACATACTAGACAACTTTTCTTTTAGTAGTAAGTAAACAAACAAACACTCCTAATTAGTCTGCTGATGTATGCAGTAACATATTGTGTCATTTATCTACCTATCATTTTGTCAACATGTCAGAATAATTGTATCTAAGTTATCACAAAACTTTGTGTTGCCATGAGTTCCCGGCGAGAGGACAAAAGCTGTCTTTGATCCAACCAATCAAAAGGCTTGTAAAACTCCATTGTGTAGGATGGGAAGCGACATGAAGGTGTTCTGTTTCTTTCTTCTATTGTAATCCACAGAAAGATTTTATCTTGACCCAAGAACTACAAAGCAGAGAGGAAGTAGGGCCTGACTCCCCTCAAGGCGACTTCTTCTTTGAACTGTTTTACGACCTTTTCTTTGAACTGTTGTAATCAAAGGCGATGGCTGTTTACGACCCCCGTCCCTTAGAAACAGCTGTTGCCATGTAATCAGGGAAAGTCCAAATAAAAGAGGAGGCGTACAATCTTTCGCCAGAGCGTGATGGAGATTCTGCAAGAGTACAGCCCAGATGTCTCTCCGCAATTGAGCCAAATGTAATTATGTCTTTGTTTTATTCCTTGCTTCTTGTCTTGTTTAATAGATGTCATCAGTGTTTAAACCTGACACAATTTTATGAAGGACAAGTGGTAGAAAATGAATTATTAATCTACTGTTAACATCTGCTTACTTTCTCTTTTAACGTGTTCTACCTACACTTCTGTTAAAATGTAATAATCACTTATTCTTCTCTTCTTTGATACTTTACATTAGTTATGGATGATACCACAAATGTGGGTATCAATCTGATACCAAGTAGTTACAGGATCATACATTGGTCATATTCAAAGTCCTCATGTGTCCAGGGACACATTTACTGACTTTATAAACATAATATACATTTAAAAAAACAAAAAAAACAAAAAAGATTTTGTTATGTTAAAAAATATCGATGTAAAAAAGTTAAAGTACCAATGATTGTCACACACACACACTAGGTGTGGTGAAATTTGTCCTCTGCATTTGACCCATCCCCTTGTTCACCCCCTGGGAGGTGAGGGGAGGTGAGGGGAGCAGTGAGCAGCACCGGTGGCCGCGCCCGGGAATAATTTTTGGTGATTTAACCCCCAATTCCAACTCTTGATGCTGAGTGCCAAGCAGGGAGGTAATGCGTCCCATTTTTTATAGTCTTTGGTATGACTCGGCCGGGGTTTGAACTCGCAACCTACCGATCTCAGGGCGGACACTCTAACCACTAGGGTGTAGATCCACCAATGGTGTTTTATTTATGTTGTAGCTTTCCGGAAGAGTTGGTGCTGCGGGGAATTCTGGGAATTTGTTCTGTAGTGTTTATGTTGCGTTGCGGTGCAAATAGTCTTCCAAAATGTGTTTGTCGTCGTTGTTTAGTGTGGTTTCACTGTATGGCACATGTTTATGACAGTGTCGGCGTTGTTCATACTGCCACCTTTAGTGTGACATGTGTGGCTGTTGAGTAAGTATGCCCTTCATTCGCACGTGTGCAGTGTGACCAAATTCCAGATGATTCTGTCATTAAATCATTGAAACTTTGGTTAGACTTTGTTATTTATGGACTATGTGATTTTATTATTATGTAAAACGAACCAAACTCGCCACAAAATTATTAACAACAAAATTCCATCCATTCATCCATCTTCTTCTGCTTATCCAAGGTGGGGTGCGGGGGCATAAACTAGAAAATACCTATTCTGTTCTGGTGATCCTTCATACTCAGCTTATATGTCATCCAAAAGAACTTGGGATTGACCAGCAACTTCGATTCCCTTGGAGGAAGGACTGGTCGAAACGCAACAGTACCTATTCCACTCAAATATTGTTCACAAATCTGTCTAAATCCACATCCATCCATCAATCCATCCATCTTCTTCCGCTTATCTGAGGTCGGGTCGCGGGGGCAGCAGCCTAAGCAGGGAAGCCCAGACTTTCTTCTCCCCAGCCACTTCGTCCAGCTCCTCCCGGGGGATCCCGAGGTGTTTCCAGGCCAGCCGGGAGACATAGTCTTCCCAATGTGTCCTGGGTCTTCCCCGTGGCCTCCTACCGGTCGGACGTGCCCGAAACACCTCCCTAGGGAGGCGTTCGGGCGGCATCCTGACCAGATGCCCGAACCACCTCATCTGGCTCCTCTCTATGTGGAGGAACAGTGGCTTTACTTTGAGCTCCTCCCGGATGACAGAGCTTCTCACCCTATCTCTAAGGGAGAGCCTCGCCACCCGGCGGAGGAAACTCATTTCGGCCGTGATCTTGTCCTTTCGGTCATAACCCAAAGCTCATGACCATAGGTGAGGATGGGAACGTAGATCGACCGGTAAATTGAGAGCTTTGCCTTCCGGCTCAGCTCCTTCTTCACCACAACGGATCGATACAGCGTCCGCATTACTGAAGACGCCGCACCGATCCGCCTGTCCACCTCGCGATCCACTCTTCCCTCACTCGTGAACAAGACTCCGAGGTACTTGAACTCCTCCACTTGGGGCAAGATCTCCCCAACCCGGAGATGGCACTCCACCCTTTTCCGGGCGAGAACCACAGACTCGGACTTGGAGGTGTTGATTCCCATCCCAGTCGCTTCACACTCGGCGAACCGATCCAACAAAATTGATATATTTTTTAAATATATTAAAGATTGAAAGTTGTCATCATTGTCGGGGCCCGAAAATGCCGAGCACCCACGGGATCGGCGCCTATGGACCCGGGGGCCTATGGACCCGGGCATACAGTACTGCCAATAACAAAAGTACCTTATCTCTGCGCGGCATCAGTTCAAAAGAGGAGTCCTTCTCCATGGCGGACTCCCAAATTGAATTTCTCCCTTTTGTGGCGGGCAACAAAAAAAAAAGAACGAGATCACATCGAGGCGTTTCCAATATTTTTAAATTGTACTTGTCAGCTGCTCCGTACGACACAGTGAGGAGTATCTGCACTTGGGTGGCAGAGACGAGGAGGGAGATAAAGACGGGAGTGCGGACAAAAGCTCAGAGGGTATTTGATGATACTTTGCCCCGGGGCTACCTCGAACATTGTGGATTATATGTCATTTTAAATCAATGAGGCTCTCACTGTGAAATAGAGAAATAAATCCCAGAGTCCGGTCACTTCCAGAAGAACAGCCATTTGTCTTTGTCCTTGAAGGAAAACTCCCTTCATGGTCGGCTTCAGTTATTTGCACACATCGCCACTGACCAGATGTAAACACATGTACAGTCTAGTCACAACATATCATGACTTCTTGATTTGTTGTATTTACAAAACCACAAAAACCATTGAAAAATTGCATTGAAAAATGTTTGGCCACTACTTACACTGCAAATGATTTGCCACTCGCCAAGATTAGAACGTTGTATTTCTAGAAATGTCCCTAGATTTAAGAGATTTTTACTTTTTTTTGGTCAATGACTTTACGAGATAATCTTAATTTCTTGTCTATTCTAGTTTATAAATGTTAAAATTTAGAAAATAACTATTCAAATAAGATTGTAGAAGTTTCCCTCTTATGGTGGGTTCTCCTAACGCCGACAGATCTTCGGGAGCCCGGTAGACAGGTTGAAACAAGTCTTTTATTTTCATACAGTAGTATGGTTTGCTTTCCAGCAATATATATCTCGGACTTTTCAGTCCGGCGTGTCTCTGCTTTTCGTGTCTCTGTGCGTGTCTCTCTCCCTGGCTCCAACTCCAACAAAGTGTCTCGGGCCGGCTGCTGCTAATAAAGGCGGCAGGTGATTAGATAACCAGCCCCAGCTGGGCAATCTACTCACCTGCCGCTGGCTTTGAGGCCGGTCCTTACACACCCCGCTCCACAACGATATTTTGGTTTCCCCCACTTAGAATATCTTGTTTGAAGATTCTACAGATGCTTAATTTAGGAATTGCAAATTGAATAATGCTTGCTTCCAGAATAAAATACAAAACCCAAAACCAGTGAAGTTGTCACGTTGTGTAAATGGTAAATAAAAAGAGATTACGATGATTTGCAAATCCTTTTTAACCTATATTCAATTGAATAGACTGCAAAGACAAGATACTTAGCACTCGAACTAGAAAACGTTTTTGCAAATATTAGCTCATTTGGTATTTGATGCTTGCAACAAGTTTAAAAAAAGCTGGCACAAGTGGCAAAAAAGACTGAGAAAGTTGAGGAATGCTCATCAAACACTTATTTGGAACATCCCACAGGTGAACGGGCCAATTGGGAACAGGTGGGTGCCATGATTGGGTATAAAAGCAGCTTCCATGAAATGCTCAGTCATTCACAAACAAGGACGGGGCGAGGGTCACCACTTTGTCAACAAATGCGTGAGCAAATTGTCTAAGAACAACATTTCTCAACCAGCTATTGCAAGGAATTTAGGGATTTTACCATCTACGCTCCGTAATAACATCAAAAGGTTCAGAGAATCTGGAGAAATCACTGCACGTAAGCGATGATATTACGGACCTTCGATCCCTCAGGCGGTACTGCCTCAAAAAGCGACATCCGTGTATAAAGGATATCACCACATGGGCTCAGGAACACTTCACAAAACCACTGTCAGTAACTACAGTTTGTCACTACATCTGTAAGTGCAAATTAAAACTCTACTATGCAAAGCCAAAGCCATTTATCAACAACACCCAGAAACGCCACCGTCTTCGCTGGGCCCGAGCGCGTCTAAGATGGACTGATGCAAAGTGGATAAGTGTTCTGTGGTCTGACGAGTCCACATTTCAAATTGTTTTTGGAAACTGTGGACGTCGTGTCCTCCGGACCAAAGAGGAAAAGAACCATGCGGATTGTTATAGGCGCAAAGGTAAACATGCCGACTTCACTTTTTTGGGGGTTTGTACTTTTCAAATTTTCTTGTAATCAGACAATATTCTCGGTATATTAGATTACATTTTTACCTGAGCAGTTTTGAGCAACTTAAATCTTTTATGGTAAAGACTAAAAAAACTAAAGTTATTATTTGTTGTAAGTTGACCCATATTTTATTATTTTTTCATTTTTTGCCTCTTTTTCTTATTGTTGAATAGGATACAATGTAGTGTTGTCCCGATACCAATATTTTGGTACTGATACCGCTACCAAAATGTATTTTGATACTTTTCTAAATAAAGGGGACCACAAAAAATGGCATTATTGGCTTTATTTTATTTAAAAAAATGTTGGGGTCCATTAAACATATGTTTATTATTGTAATTTTGTGCTTAAATAAAACAGTGAACATACAAAACAACTAGTCTTTTAGTAGTAAGTAAACAAACAAAGTGTTTACCTACTACTGTCAGTAACTACAATTGGTCGCTACATCTGTAAGTGCACGTTAAAACTCTACTCTGCAAAGCGAAAGCCATTTATCAACAACACCCAGAAAAATTCAAAAATGTCTCTCCTCAGTTCCCGAACCTTTACTGATTGTTGTTAAAAGGAAAGGTGTTGGGTTTCTTCCTTCTTCATTCATCTTCAATGAATACTCCAGTTGTATATATATGAAAGATGATGGTTTATTTTAAGAATGGTTCAGTACAATGCCTCACAGCACCGGGAGACAAAACATCGGTAACTGTGGGAAAAAGAACACAACTCCATTGAACTTTTCTGTGTGTGTGACGTCATTTCCTGGCGCGCAGTGAACCTGACGATAGCGCGGATGAACCGGCACTACCGTATACAACCTATTGGAGGCGCATAACAACAACGGCAAGCCTCTCTTCTCATAATACACAGAAACAGCATTAATAACAATGAGATCACATTTACTCAACACTCCCCCTTGATCTCATGACCATGAAACGGTGAAACACATTAGTTTCCAAAAAAGAATAATTTGAATTTGTCAATCTTGGCTCTTGTAGTAGGTTTTGTTAAAATGTCTGCAACCATGTCTTCTGTAGGACAGTAGACTAATGAAATGTTCCCTTCAGTGAGTGCCTCACGAATGAAATGATATTTAACATCAATATGTTTGGACCTCTGTCTATTAACTGGATTTTTGCTCAACAAAAGAGCCTCTTGATTGTCTCCATGAATTGTTGTACAATCATACAAACATTTGTCCATGCCACTCAACAGTTGGGTGATATAAATACTTTCTCGTGTAGTGGTGGATAAGCCAATATATTCAGCTTCACAAGTTGACAATGCAACTGTTGGTTGTTTCTTTGATTTCCAGGATATAGCTGGACCTTGTTTTGTTAGACCGAAACAATATCCACTAGTGCTGCGTCGGTCTTCCACCGATGATGCCCAGTCTGAATCGCTAAATGCAATCAGGTTGAGGCCTTCCTCACTTTTCTTGAAACTTAGTTCAAAGTCTTGTGTACCCTTGAGATACCTTAGCACACGTTTGGCAGCAACTAGATCCTGTGCTGTTGGCTTTGCCAATGTTTGTGATAACCTACCAACAATCCAGCTGATATCTGGTCTGGTGCAGGTCATGGCATAGATCAAACTACCAATGATTTCACGGTATTCCTTGGGGTTTACCACTTCGGTAGTGTCACACTCATTTTCATTTGTAGTGCTCAGTTCTACCTTCTGTTCAGAAGGAGTCCTTCTAGGTTTGCATTCTGACATGCCAAATCTTTCAAGCATCTTTTGTATGTACATCTTTTGATCCATTTTGATTTCATTCTGTTTCTGTTCAAAATGAATACCCAGGAAATAAGATATCTTACCTAGGTCTTTCATGTTGAATTTGGCTTTCATTGTGTCTTTGAATTGCTCAAGTGCTTCTTTGCTACTTGCAGCAATGATCAGGTCGTCCACCCAGATGATAACAATGACTGTTTCATTTTGTGTTTGTTTTCGGTAGACACAATGATCAGATAGCTTTCTTTTGAAATTGTTTTGCTCTAAATGGTCATTTAGAAGTTTGTACCAATTTCTTCCTGATTGTTTTAGGCCATAGATTGATTTCTTCAACCTAAATACTAGATTTTCACCTGTGTCCGATGTTTTCTGAAAACCTTCTGGTTGTTCTAGGTATATCTCTTCATCAACGGGGGCATGTAAATATGCCGTTTTCACATCCATCTGGTGGATGGTGAGGTCATTTTGGACAGCTATTTGCATCAATGCACGCACAGAAGTAATGTCTGCGGTTGGTGCAAATGTTTCTTGATAATCTATACCTTCAGTTTGACTGTATCCTTTGGCAACATATTTAGCTTTGAAAAGCTGTCCTTTCTCTGTGTTTTCTTTGAGAGCATAAACTCACTTTCCGCCTACTGTATTTTTCCCTTTTGGTAATGTTGTTAGTTCAAATGTGTCATTTTCTTTGAGAGATACCAATTCGTCTTTCATGGCTTTTTCCCAGCTGGCTGCCTCTGATGACATCAGGGTGTCTTTATACGTCTGTGGGACTCCACACACTGCCCTGCAACAGTGATCGTCATGGCTTTCATTGATATCATCAATGTTTGTTACATATTCCTCTAAGTATTTTGGAGGAACAACTCTCTCTCTCTTTGGGTAACGACCTCTTTGTTCTGTTCTAGTCTCTATGTTAGTTGTGGCATCATCTAACACCACATCTTCCTCTACGTCCAGAGTTTGTGTTTGGTTATCAACATCATTTTGAGCTACAGTTTGATTTTTGATGCCCACTGATTTTTCTGACACAGTGTCAGGTAGTTTGGTTTCATTGCTTTCACAATCTGGGATTTCCAAGTCATACGCATTTGTTTGTGTCTCTTTTTCTGCAGTGTTCTTTTTGGTGAATTTTACCAGTCTGTGTTTTGACACCTTTCTTGACTGTGGATCATAGACCAAGTATGCTGGACTATTTTTTACTATAGCCCACAAATACTCCTTTCTCACACCTTGGTTCAAGTTTCTTGTGACTGTGAGTGTATGCGTAACACTCCGAACCAAACACCCACATTTTTGAAATGTTGGGCTTCTTTCCAGTTAGCATGAAATATGGTGTGTTCTTTGTTCTGTCATTGTAACATCTAATCCGAATGTGGGCGGCACTTTGAACAGCATAAGGCCATAATGTTTTTGGTAACTCTTTTTCTAGTAGCGTACACCTTGCCATTTCAAACAGTGTTCGCCACTGTCTTTCAGCTGTACCGTTTTGATGAGGAGAATAAGGTGATGAGGTTTCATGTCTGATACCTTTCTCTCTCAAAAGTGTTTGAAAAACGTTTCCAGTGAACTCAGTTCCATTATCTGAGCGCATACATTTTACGTTGCCATATGGGGAAACGTCTGCAATGAACTTCTCTGTCGCAAGGGTAGTTTCACTCTTATTTTTCAAGAAGTAAACAAATACTGCCCCTGAATAATCATCCGTAAATGAGACTGAATATTTATGCCCATCTAATCCAATGGGGTCAATGGGACCGACCAGGTCAGTGTGCACCAGCTCTAGGGGTGCACTAGCTTTGACATCAGGTAATTTGTTCCTAGTGTTAGTGAATTTTCCTTGTGTACAAATGTCACTTTCTATTTTTGCATCTCCTGTAACTGTCATGCCTGTCACAACATTTTGAAGCTTCAACACATCATTCACATTGCAGTGCCCCAAGATCTCGTGCCATGTTTTCACATCACAACATAGATTCACTTTGTCTTTTAACATCAATCAATCAATCAATGTTTATTTATATAGCCCTAAATCACAAGCGTCTCAAAGGGCTGTACAAGCCACAACGACATCCTCGGTACAGAGCCCACATACGGGCAAGGAAAAACTCACCCCAGTGGGACGTCGGTGAATGACTATGAGAAACCTTGGAGAGGACCGCATATGTGGGTAACCCCCCCCCCCCCCCCTCTAGGGGAGACCGAAAGCAACGGATGTCGAGTGGGTCTGACATAACATTGTGAAAGTCCAGTCCACAGTGGATCCAACACATCAGCGGGAGTCCAGTCCACAGCGGGGCCAACAGGAAACCATCCCGAGCGGAGACGGGTCAGCAGCGCAGAGATGTCCCCAACCGATGCACAGGCTAGTGGTCCACCCGGGGTCCCGACTCTGGACAGCCAGCACTTCATCCATGGCCACCGGACCTATGCAACTCCCCCTCGCAAGGGACAGGGGAGAAGAGGAGAGAAGAAAAGAAACGGCAGATCAACTGGTCTAAAAAAGGGGGGGTCTATTTAAAGGCTAGATTATACAAATGAGTTTTAAGATGGGACTTAAATGCTTCTACTGAGGTAGCATCTCTAACTGTTACCGGGAGGGCATTCCAGAGTACTGGAGCCCGAATAGAAAACGCTCTATAGCCCGCAGACTTTTTTTTGGCTCTGGGAATCACTAATAAGCCGGAGTTCTTTGAACGCAGATTTCTTGTCGGGACATATGGTACAATACAATCGGCAAGATAGGCTGGAGCTAAACCGTGTAGTATTTTATACGCAAGTAGTAAAACCTTAAAGTCGCATCTTAAGTGCACAGGAAGCCAGTGCAAGTGATTTTCTTCTCAGTGATTATGTGTGACGTCGCCCCACAGTCCACCATCAGTCCATTTTGTTTGATGCCGTCTGGAAGCACCAAATGACTGGCTTGGAACACAAAGGAGGTGCCAATTTCCTTTGAATCTTCTTCTTTCTCCATAGTTTGTTTAGCAGAGTCAGGCTTGGTTTTTCTTCTGCACGTCGCGTCTGTATGTGTTGTACTTCGGTGGTAGTTGCACCACTTTGGTGTTGTTTTGTGGGGACAATTTTTCGCAAAATGTCCACGATTCCCACATCCATAACAGGTCGCTGACGCTATGTCCACTTTCATTACATTGTCTGATTTTGCTTTGTGTTCAAATTTCTCTGTCTCTTCGTAGCTTCGTAGTTTGCTCTTGAACTCCACAAAAGTCACTTCATCGTTGCTCTGTGTCATGTGAATGACGAATGGTTTGTATGGTCCCGGTAGGCCCCGCAGAACCATAGCAATGCTCAACTCATCGTATATTACTTGCTTTGTATTTCTTAAAGCAGTCACTATCTTTTCAGCTCCAATGATGTAGTCTGTAATAGTTTCTTCTGAGTCTTTCTTCAGGGAACACAATTCGTTGTACAGGGAAATAATTCTTGGCTTACCATCACTGGCATAATGGCGCCGTAAAATTTGCAGTGCTTTGCGACCATCGTCAGCACCAACGACAGACTTTTGTCGTCTAGGAATTGGATTAGCTCTGCAAAGCATTCTGCATTCTTCTCTGGGTCCACCTCACCAGAGGAAAGTATTGTGCCCTTTAAACGTTCAAGTCTCATGTGACCAAGAAATTTTACTTCCCGAAGTTCGTAGTTGTCCTCGTCTCCATCGAAGATCAGGCGCTGCCATCTTCCTCCCGTTGCACGTCTGGGCCCATAACCTGTTGGGTTTCTTCCTTCTTCATTCATCTTCAATGAATACTCCAGTTGTATATATATGAAAGATGATGGTTTATTTTAAGAATGGTTCAGTACAATGCCTCACAGCACCGGGAGACAAAACATCGGTAACTGTGGGAAAAAGAACACAACTCCATTGAACTTTTCTGTGTGTGTGACGTCATTTGCTGGCGCGCAGTGAACCGGAAGAGATCACCTGACGATAGCGCGGATGAACCGGCACTACCGTATATAACCTATTGGAGGCGCATAACAACAACGGCAAGCCTCTCTTCTCATAATACACAGAAACAGCATTAATAACAATGAGATCACATTTACTCAACAAAAGGCCACGTAACACAGTGGTAAACATGCCCCTGTGACAACTTGTTTGCAATGTGTTGCTGCTATTAAATTGTACGTTAATGATTATTTGCAACAAAAAAAATATATATATACATCTTGTCTTTGCAGTCTATTCAATTGAATATAAGTTGAAAAGTATTTGCAAATCATTGTATTCTGTTTTTACTTACCATTTACACAACGTGCCAACTTCACTGCTTTTGTACGATATTTTTTTTTACTTAGCATCCAATACTGAGCTGATAACAGATGTGCTGGCCACTTGTTATATCTTGTTTTTCGCGAGTCTCATTTGCAAGTATGCATTGATTTCAGTTTGTCTTTGATTATGTTACCATAGTCAGAAAGTAGTCTCTGCCATTAAGCTGAATGTGCCAGTCTTGTCTTTTGTTGAGCCCTACTTAGGACCTGGTTTACCAAGATCCATCGACCATGCACGGAATCTATAAAATAGTGGGTCAGAATAATTGTATCTAAGTTATCACAAAACTTTGTGTTACATTGAGTTCAGCTTGCTTCGCAAGAGGAAAAAAGCTGTCTTTGATCCTACCAGGCAAAAGGCTTGTAAAACTCCTCTGTGTAGGATGGGAAGCGACATGAAGGCGTGGGTTTCTTTGATGTATTGTAATCCACAGGAAGATTTTGTCTTTACCCGAGATCTACAAAGCGGAGAGGAGGCAGGGCCTGACCTCCCTCCAGGCACCTTTTCTTTGAACTGTATTACGACCTTTTCTTTGAACTGTTTTGTAACCAAAGGCGATGGCTGTTTACGACCCCCCTCCCTTAGAAACAGCTGTTGCCATGTAATCAGGGAAAGTCCAAATAAAAGAGGAGGCGTACAATCTGTCGTCAGAGCGTGGGACGACACTGTGTAAGGGTACAGTGTCTACGCGTTTCTCCTCAATTGAGCTAAATTGAATTATGTCTGTTTAATTCCTTGCTTCTTTGTCTGTTTAATAGATGTCATCAGTGTTTGAACCGTACAATGGCCTTATTTAAATGAGTTTTTTTTGCGTATACTACGTAGGGCTCAATTCTTTACTGCACATTCATGTCATCATGTTCCTAGCGTTTTGCTATCAAACAAGCAGCTTGTGACACTTTTTATGGGCATTTATGAAGCAGTCTGTTGCATCCACAGTGAAACACGCTTTTTTTTTTTTTGTGCGCTGCAGATGCACTCATGGGTGAGAGGCTGCACTAACTGTGCTCCAGACACAAAAACATGCATATTTCAAGAAGGTTTTTGTTTTTTTATACAGGGGATATGTTGCTCGTATATATTCTACATTAAAAAAAATCAAACAACAGCAGACACCAAGACGCATCAATTGGATTTGTTTTAATCAGCCCCTTGACTCACAAAGCATGCAGCTATAAAATTATAAATGGATGTTAGAATAGAATAGAATAGAATAGAATAGAATAGAATAGAATAGAAAGTACTTTATTGATCCCTGGGGAAAATTCAGCACCACAGTTCGCTCACAATAGACAATAAACATTTAGGTATTTTTATATGTGAATAATATAAATACAGTCTATTACACAGCATTGTTTACATGTGAATAATATAAACACAGTCTATTATACAGCATTGTTCACATGTGAATAATATAAATACAGTCTATTATACAGCATTATTCACATGTGAATATAATAAGTACAGTCTATTATACAGCATTATTCACATGTGAATAATATAAATACAGTCTATTAGACAGCATTGTTCACATGTGAATAACATAAATACGGTCTATTATACAGCATTATTCACATGTGAATAACATAAATACGGTCTATTATACGGAATTATTCACATGTGAATAACATAAATACAGTCTATTATACAGCATTATTCACATGTGAATAAAATAAATACAGTCTATTATACAGCATTATTCACATGTGAATAACATAAACACAGTCTATTATACAGCATTGTTCACATGTGAATAATATAAATACAGTCTATTATACGGAATTATTCACATGTGAATAACATAAATACAGTCTATTATACAGCATTATTCACATGTGAATAAAATAAATACAGTGTATTATACAGTATTATTCACATGTGAATAACATAAACACAGTCTATTATACAGCATTGTTCACATGTGAATAATATAAATACAGTCTATTATACAGCATTATTCACATGTGAATAACATAAATACAGTCTTTTTTTTTCTTTCTTTTTTTAATAATGTCCTGCCCAGCTTCTCGGGCAAATCATATAGCAGATGTAGATGCCCATATCGGCTGTTCAGATTTACTTTACAAAAGAGAAGTGTAGGATACTTCTCTTGTTGCCTTACTTGTATTTTGACTTTATTAAATGTATTTATATTATCATTTGGTGCAGCCGGGCCGGAGCAGGAGGGGATAGAAAGAGAGAAAAAGGAAGACAGAGGGGGGAATTGTGGGGACAAGAGGGGGATTAGACAGAGAGACAAAAACAACAACAGCAAACACAACAACAACAACAACAACAACAGAGCAACATCAGCAAATACGACATGTACAAATATGATGGTAAAAGTAATAGCAAATAAGCAGTTAGCGAAAATAAAAATACAAATACAGAAATGACAATGAGCATTATTACACTCAAAATGGAGCAATATGAATACCAATAGAAATAGTGCTATTGATAATAAACAAAACCAGTACTTTACCTTTATTATCAACAATACAATTGTTCAAATGCAACAATACATATACGTAATGACAACTTGAGATACGAAAGAATGCAGAAAAATGGAGGGGAAGAAAGAGAAGCAACCTTAACCTTGTAGATTGTTATAGTAAAAATAGGTTAAGCTTTGTCAGTGTGCCATGTGTTATACCCAGTTTACCCTAGGGCAACAACGTTAATATATGTTTGATGAAACGTGATTATGTGCATGAGTGTATGTGTGCATATGTACTTGTATATGTACAGTATGTGCATGTGTGTGCTTGTACAGTGAATGTATATGTACAGTATATGTATGTGTGTGTACAGCAAATGTATATGTACAGTATGTGTATATGTGTGTTTGTACAGTGAATGTATATGTACAGTATATGTATGTGTGTGTTTGTACAGTGAATGTATATGTGTAGTATGTGTATGTGTGTGTTTGTACAGTGAGTGTATATGTACAGTATGTGTATATGTATGTTTTTACAGTGAATGTATATGTACAGTATGTGTATACAGTATGTTTTTATAATGAATGTGCGTGTGGATGTACGAATTTTGAGTGTGTAAATATGTACTGTATTTATTTGTATATGTATGTGGGAGCGTAGGTAACTATGTATGTCTGTATGTATGTGTGTGAGTATATGTGAATTTGCATGTACAATACATTGGACTCCCAGTGTGTGCGGGAGCCAGAGTACGGCCCCAGCCTCCCCGAGAACCCATCCCACAAACAGTAGGTGTGGTGCCCAGGGAACCAGGGGCCACCGCCCCCACGCAGCCAAACCGGACAGCGACAGGAACCCCAGAGCCTGGCCCACCGCGCCGCCCACAAGGGCCAGCAGCAGGCCGCAGAGAGACGCACCCGGCAGAGGACAAGGCACGAGAAAAGCAGGGGGAAGCCAGACCCCAAGCCAGCGAGAGACCACACCCCACACGGACAGAAAGGCGGGACTACCCCGCCCGAGGGGCCCGGAGACCCCCCGCAACCGGACGGGAAGACCGCCCCCACCCCACCGGCAACAGGGCCCCCACGAGTCCCCCCCCCCCCCCCGGAGAGCGCGGCGGGGCCAGCCCACGGCCACCCCACCCAAGCCGGCCGCCACAGGACCACCCAGCACGGGGCCACAGGAACCACCCACTCCACCCGCAGGGACCCCAACGATGGAGATGGAACAACCAGCAACCCCCCCGCCGAGTCCCCCCCCCTGAGGTAGGGGTATAAATAAATAAAATAAATAAATACATAACAAGGTTTCGTCTGACCTTTTTGAAACAGATTACTGTATTTTCCGGACCATAGGGCGCACTGGATTATAAGGCGCACTGCCGATTAATGGTCTATTTTCGATCTGTGTTCATATATAAGGCGCACCGGATTATAGGGCGCATTAAAGGGGTCATAGTATTTTTTTTTTTTTCTAAATGTAGGGACTACAAAGACGGATGCACGCAAATTTTCCGGACTTATGCAGATCCCAAATACTGATCAGCAGGTACCAGAAGGTAAGAAAAGTTGCTTTTGCATAATATTGTTAAACAAAACCCCAGATAATGTCTTACCTTATACACACACCATAATAATACTCCTATGTTGAAGCACAGTAAAATCCATCAAGCGGTGTGGCTTCATAGCTTACCAAAGTCCTACTAAAACATTTTCATAGTTTTTTGAGCGCTGTGTATAATGTTCTGTATTTTCAACGGAACATATACAATGTTGGTGTTGTTTACCTGAGTCATATTGCAGTCCACACGTATCTCTTATGTGCGACTGCCATCATATTGCAGTCTACACGCATCTCTTATGTGTGACTGCCATCATATTGCAGTCGACACGTATCTCTTATGTGCGACTGCCATAATATTGAAGTCTGCGCGTATCTCTTATGTGCGACTGCCATCATGTCGCAGTCCACACGTATCTCTTATGTGCGACTGCCATCATATTGCAG
>NC_084739.1:64999073-65066573 GCF_033978785.1 Entelurus aequoreus
TGCATGTAAAAAAAAATGAGTAGCAAGTCAAAAAAAAAACATTTATTACGAGTTAAAAAAACGATTTTATTAGAGTAAAAAAACAAAACAATTCGCAAGTCAAAAATACTTTTTCTGCTATTAAAAGTTAAAAAAACAAACAATCGCAAGTCAAAAAAACTTTTTCTGCAAGTAAAAAAAATGATGTTCTTGAGTTAAAAAACAATAAGTACATTTTTTTTTATTGGAGTCAAATAAGATTCACAAGTCAAAAAAGTCGTTTTCTGCATGTAAAAATAAAAAAATAGTAACAAGTCAAAAAAAACATTGACTGCAAGTTAAAAAAAAACTATTTTATTACAGTAAAAAAATCATTCGCAAGTCAAAACAACATTTTTTGCAAGTACAAAACGACGTTCTTGAGTAAAAAAACAATAAGTAAAAAATTATTTTTTATTGGGGTCAAATAAAATTCACAAGTCAAAAAAGTCGTTTTCTGCATGTAAAAAAAAATTAGTAGCAAGTCAAAAAATGTTTTTACTGCAAGTTAAAAAAAAACGATTTTATTAGAGTAAAAAAACAATTTGCAAGTTAAAAAGACATTTTCTGCTATTAAAAAAAGATGTTATTCCAGTAAAAAAAAAAAAAACATTCGCAAGTCCAAAAAACATTTTCTGCAAGTAAAAAAACGATGTTCTTGTGTAAAAAAAAACAATGAGTAAATGTTTTTTTTTATTGGAGTCAAATAAAATTCACAAGTCAAAAAAGCCGTTTTCTGCATGTAAAAAAAAATTACTAGCAAGTCAAAAAAAAAAACATTTATTACGAGTTAAAAAACGATTTTATTAGAGTAAAAAAAACAATTCGCAAGTCAAAAATACTTTTTCTGCTATTAAAAATAAAATAAAAAAAACATTCGCAAGTCAAAAAAACATTTTCTGCAAGTAAAATAATGATGTTCTTGAGTTAAAAAACAATAAGTAAACTTTGTTTTTATTGGAGTCAAATAAAATTCACAAGTCAAAAAAGTAGTTTTCTGCATGTAAAAATAAAAAAAGAGTAACAAGTCAAAAAAAACATTGACTGCAAGTTGAAAAAAAAAAAACGATTTTATTAGAGTAAAAAAATCATTCGCAAGTCAAAAAAACATTTTTTGCAAGTTCAAAACGATGTTCTTGAGTAAAAAAACAATAAGTAAAGAATTATTTTTTATTGCAGTCAAATAAAATTCACAAGTCAAAAAGTCGTTTTCTGCATGTAAAAAAAATGAGTAGCAAGTCAAAAATTGTTTTTACTGCAAGTAAAAAAAAAACGATTTTATTAGAGTAAAAAAACAATTCGCAATTTAAAAAGACATTTTCTGCTATTAAAAAAAGATGTTATTCCAGTAAAAAAAAAAAAAAACATTCGCAAGTCCAGAAAAACATTTTCTGCAAGTAAAAAAACGATGTTCTTGTGTAAAAAAAACAATGAGTAAATGTTTTTTTTATTGGAATAAAAAAAATTCACAAGTCAAAAAAGCCGTTTTCTGCATGTAAAAAAAAATGACTAGCAAGTAAAAAAAAAAACATTTATTACGAGTTAAAAAACGATTTTATTAGAGTAAAAAAACAAAACAATTCGCAAGTCAAAAATACTTTTTCTGCTATTAAAAGTAAAAAAAAAAAAAACATTCGCAAGTCAAAAAAACATTTTCTGCAAGTAAAATAATGATGTTCTTGAGTTAAAAAACAATAAGTAAATTTTGTTTTTATTGGAGTCAAATAAAATTCACAAGTCAAAAAAGCCGTTTTCTGCATGTAAAAATAAAAAAAGAGTAACAAGTCAAAAAAAACATTGACTGCAAGTTGAAAAAAAAACAACGATTTTATTAGAGTAAAAAAATCATTCGCAAGTCAAAAAAACATTTTTTGCAAGTTCAAAACGATGTTCTTGAGTAAAAAAACAATAAGTAAAAAATTATTTTTTATTGCAGTCAAATAAAATTCACAAGTCAAAAAAGTCGTTTTCTGCATGTAAAAAAAAATTAGTAGCAAGTCAAAAAATGTTTTTACTGCAAGTTAAAAAAAACGATTTTATTAGAGTAAAACAACAATTCGCAAGTTAAAAAGACATTTTCTGCTATTAAAAAAAGATGTTATTCCAGTAAAAAAAAAAAAAAACATTCGCAAGTCCAAAAAACATTTTCTGCAAGTAAAAAAACGATGTTCTTGTGTAAAAAAAACAATGAGTAAATGTTTTTTTTTATTGGAGTCAAATAAAATTCACAAGTCAAAAAAGCCGTTTTCTGCGTGTAAAAAAAAAATGACTAGCAAGTAAAAAAAAAAACATTTATTACGAGTTAAAAAACAATTTTATTAGAGTAAAAAAACAAAACAATTCGCAAGTCAAAAATACTTTTTCTGCTATTAAAAGTAAAAAAAAAAAACATTCGCAAGTCAAAAAAACATTTTCTACAAGTAAAATAATGATGTTCTTGAGTTAAAAAACAATAAGTAAACTTTGTTTTTATTGGAGTCAAATAAAATTCACAAGTCAAAAAAGTCGTTTTCTGCATGTAAAAATAAAAAAAGAGTAACAAGTCAAAAAAAACATTGACTGCAAGTTGAAAAAAAACAACGATTTTATTAGAGTAAAAAAATCATTCGCAAGTCAAAAAAACATTTTTTGCAAGTTCAAAATTATGTTCTTGAGTAAAAAAACAATAAGTAAAAAATTATTTTTTATTGCAGTCAAATAAAATTCACAAGTCAAAAAAGTCGTTTTCTGCATGTAAAAAAAATTAGTAGCAAGTCAAAAAATGTTTTTACTGCAAGTAAAAAAAAAAAGATTTTATTAGAGTAAAAAAACAATTCGCAATTTAAAAAGAGATTTTCTGCTATTAAATAAAGATGTTATTCCAGTAAAAAAAAAAAACATTCGCAAGTCCAAAAAACATTTTCTGCAAGTAAAAAAACGATGTTCTTGTGTAAAAAAACAATAAGTATTTTTTTTTTTTTTATTGAAGTCAAATAAAATTCACAAGTCAAAAAAGTCGTTTTCTGCATGTAAAAAAAAGAGTAACAAGTCAAAAAAAACATTGACTACAAGTTTAAAAAAAACGATTTTATTAGAGTAAAAAAATAATTCGCAAGTCAAAAAAACATTTTTTGCAAGTAAAAAAACGATGTTCCTGAGTAAAAAAAAATAAGTAAAAAATTATTTTTTATTGGAGACAAATAAAATTCACAAGTCAAAAAGTCGTTTTCTGCATGTAAAAAAAAATTAGTAGCAAGTCAAAAATTGTTTTTACTGCAAGTAAAAAAAAACGATTTTATTACAGTAAAAAAACAATTCGCAATTTAAAAAGACATTTTCTGCTATTAAAAAAATATGTTATTCCAGTAAAAAAAAAAAAAACATTCGCAAGTCCAAAAAACATTTTCTGCAAGTAAAAAAACGATGTTCTTGTGTAAAAAAACAATAAGTAAAATTGTTTTTTTTATTGAAGTCAAATAAAATTCACATGTCAAAAAAGTCGTTTTCTGCATGTAAAAAAAAAGAGTAACAAGTCAAAAAAAACATTGACTGCAAGTTAAAAAAAAACGATTTTATTAGAGTAAAAAAATCATTCGCAAGTCAAAAAAACATTTTTTGCAAGTAAAAAAACGATGTTCTTGAGTAAAAAAACAATAAGTAAAAAATTAGTCTAATAAAATTCACAAGTCAAAAAAGTCGTTTTCTGCATGTAAAAAAAAATTAGTAGCAAGTCAAAAAATTTTTTTACTGCAAGTAAAAAAGAAACAATTTTATTATAGTAAAAAAAACAATTCGCAAGTTAAAAAGACATTTTCTGCTATTAAAAAAAATTGTTATTCCAGTAAAAAAACAAAAACATTCGCAAGTCAAAAAAACATTTTCCGCAAGTAAATAAACGATGTTCTTGAGTTAAAGTCAAATAAAATTTACAAGTCAAAAAACACGTTTTCTGCATGTAAAAAAAAAAGAGTAGCAAGTAAAAAAAACATTTACTGCAAGTAAAAAAACTGATTTTATTAGAGTTAAAAAAAACAATTCGCAAGTCAAAAAGAAATTTTCTGCTATTAAAAAATGATTTTATTCCAGTCAAAAAATCATTTTCTGAAAGTAAAAAAATGATGTTCTTGAGTAAAAAAACAATAAGTAAAAAAAATGTTTTTATTGGAGTCAAATAAAATTCACAAGTCAAAAAAGTCGTTATCTGCATGTAAAAAAAAGTTAGTGGCAAGTCAAAAACATTTTTTACTGCAAGTAAAAAAAAAAATGTTTTATTAGAGTAAAAAAAACAATGTTCTTGATTTGGAGTCAAATAAAATTTACAAGTCAAAAAACACGTTTACTGCATGTAAAAAAAATGAGTAGCAAGTAAAAAAAACATTTACTGCAAGTAAAAAAAACTGATTTTATTACAGTAAAAAAAAACAATTCGCAAGTCAAAAAGACATTTTCTGCTATTAAAAAAAGATGTTATTCCAGTAAAAAAAAAAAACATTCGCAAGTCAAAAAAACATTTTCTGCAAGTAAAAAAACGATGTTCTTGACTTGTGGTCAAATAAAATTCACAAGTCAAAAAAGCTGTTTTCTGCATGTAAAAAAAAAGAGTAGCAAGAAAAAAAAAACATTTATTGCAAATAAAAAAAACTATCTTATTAGAACCAAAAAAAACGATTCGCAACTCAAAAAGACATTTTCTGCTATTAAAAAACGATTTTATTCCAGTAAAAAAACAAAACATTCGCAAGTCAAAAAAAAAATGTCTACAAGTAAAAAAACAATGTTCTTGAGTAATGAACAATAAGTTTTTTTTTTTTTTTTTATTGGAGTTAAATAAAATTCACAAGTCAAAAAACACGATTTCTACATGTAAAAAAAAGAGTAGCAAGTCAAAAAAAACATTTACTGCAAGTAAAAAAAACATTTTTTTAGAGTAAAAAAGCAATTTGCAAGTCAAAAAGACATTTTCTGCTATTAAAAAATGATTTTATTCCAGTAAAAAAAAAACATTCGCACGTCAAAAGAAAAATGTCTGCAAGTAAAAAAACGATGTTCTTGAGTAATGAACAATAAGTTTTTTTTGTTTTTTTTATTGGAGTTAAATAAATGATAAATAAATGATAAATGGGTTATACTTGTATAGCGCTTTTCTACCTTCAAGGTACTCAAAGCGCTTTGACAGTATTTCCACATTTACCCATTTACACACACATTCACACACTGATGGCGGGAGCTGCCATGCAAGGCGCTAACCAGCAGCCATCAGAGGCAAAGGGTGAAGTGTCTTGCCCAAGGACACAACGGACGTGACTAGGAAGGTAGAAGGTGGGAATTGAACCCCAGTAACAAGCAACACTCCGATTGCTGGCACAGCCACTCTACCAATTTCGCCACTTCAATTCACAAGTCAAAAAACACGGTTTCTGCATGTAAAAAAAAGAGTAGCAAGTCAAAAAAAACATTTACTGCAAGTAAAAAAAACAATTTTTTTAGAGTAAAAAAGCGATTCGCAAGTCAAAAGGACATTTTCTGCTATTAAAAAATGATTTTATTCCAGTAAAAAAAAAACATTCGCAAGTCAAAAAAAAAATGTCTGCAAGTAAAAAAACGATGTTCTTGAGTAATGAACAATAAGTTTTTTTTAATTTTTTTATTGGAGTTAAATAAAATTCACAAGTCAAAAAACACGGTTTCTGCATGTAAAAAAAAGAGTAGCAAGTCAAAAAAAACATTTACTGCAAGTAAAAAAAACAATTTTTTTAGAGTAAAAAAGCGATTCGCAAGTCAAAAGGACATTTTCTGCTATTAAAAAATGATTTTATTCCAGTAAAAAAAAAACATTCGCAAGTCAAAAAAAAAAGTCCTGCATGTAAGAAAAATGATTTTATTAGAGTAAAAAAACAATTCGCAAGTCAAAAAGACATTTACTGCTATTAAAAAATGAATTCATTCAAGTAAAAAAAAAAACATTCCAAAGTCAAAAAGAAAATGTTCTTGAGTAAAAAAACAATAAGTAAAAAAATTGACCTTCAACCCCATTGAGAATGTACAAGTGTGTGCTATTAAGATCTAAACAGGTAAAAAAAAAAATTTAAAAATGCAAGTGATGATAACCGTAGAACAAAAGTGGCACAAATGTAATTGACGGCATCATTCATCAGAGAATGTGGAGTGAAATTACTGCCAAAACTCCACAAACACACAAAAATGTTTATACACATGACTAACGATTCAGGTAAAAAAAAACAAAAATTATTAAAGTAAAAAAAAACAATTCACAAGTCGAAAACAACATTTCCTGCAAGTAAAAAAAAAAAAATTATTAGAGTAAAAAAACAAAAACAATTTGCAAGTCAAAAATACATTTTCTGCTATTAAAAAAACGATTTTATTCCAGTATAAACAAAACATTCGCAAGTCAAAAAAGACATTTTCTGCATGTAAAATAATGATGAGCAACCAAAACAAAACGATTTTATTTGAGTAAAAAAACAATTCGCAGGTCAAAAACCTTTACTGCAAGTAAAAAACGATTTTCTTAAATAAAAAAACAACAATAAGTACAATGTTTTTTTTTATTGGCTCCATCCATCCATCCATCCTCTCTGAGCTGCCACCATATCGTGGTGGAGGAGTTTGCATGTCCCAATGATCCTAGGAGCTATGTTGTCCGGGGGCTTTATGCCCCCTGGTAGGGTCTCCCAACAAGAACTGGTCCTAGGTGAGGGATCAGACAGCTTAAAGATCCTCTATGAAAAATAAAAACAAAGGACCCAGATTTCCCTCGCCCGGACGCGGGTCACCGGGGCCCCCCTCTGGAGCCAGGCCCGGAGGTGCAAATCAATCAATCAATGAATAACATTGATGATCATTTCATTTCCACATTAAACTCGCATTAGTTAATCAAGCACGCAGACTACTCAGTTGGAGCTAATCAAATTAATGCTCTGAGGCTAAAATCTATTAAATTATGAGACAAGGTAAAAAAATCAATAAAAAAAAAGCTCATTGTTTAGCACACACACACACACACACACACACACATGAAATAGTCAACTGTTTTTGTTTGAGGAGCGACATTGCCCTCTGCTGGTGGACTTTATGTATTGCATTACCTCACAAGGCCTGCAAAAAACTTTTGTTCACTTCCTGTTCTCAATTTATTCACAATATACTCCATAAGTAATCACAATAAGAACAAATAAATAAATACTCGGTGAAGTAAGTTACATTTCATATAGTGAGATGAGTAAGATTATTTTGAAAATTAATGGATGGATGAAATCAATTCAGAATGTTTATCTTCTTCTTTGTACTTTGTAAACACTTTAAGTTTGAAGAGTTCCTTGAAGTGTTAGGGTTAGGTTTAGGGTTAGGGTTAGGGTTGGGGTTAGGGTTGGGGTATATTAGTACATTGTTTGATTGCTTTCCATCCTTTAATTCCACATACTGATATACTGAAGGTCTTAAGTGTTGTACGTGCGTAGAAAGGTTTGAAATTAAATTTTTCTCTTAGATTCTATTTATCCTTTTTTTTTTTAGAAGAATTGTTGTATATTCTTGCCTAGCAGGTTACAGTTTGCTTTGTGTATCATTTTAGCTGTTTGCAAATTCACTATGTGGTGGAATTTCAGTATTTTCGATTCAATAAATAAAGGGTTTGTATGTTCTCTATGTCCAACATGATGTATTATTATAACTAATCTTGTGTAACACCGTTAATGAATGAAGTGTACTTTTGTACTTATTTCCCCATATTTCTACACAATAACTCAGATATGGTAACACTAGCGAGCAGTAGAGAATATGAAGTGATTTTTTGGTCTAGAACAGGGGTCACCAGCCTTTTTGAAACCAAGAGCTACTTCTTGGGTACTGATTAATGCGAAGGGCTACCAGTTTGATACACACTTAAATAAATTGCCAGAAATAGCCAATTTGCTCAATTTACCTTTAACTCTATGTTATTATTAATAATTAATGATATTTACACTTAATTGAACGGTTTAAAAGAGGAGAAAACACGAAAAAAATTACAATTAAATTTTGAAACAGTTTATCTTCAATCTTGACTCTTTAAAATTCAAAATTCAACCGAAAAAAAGAAGAGAAAAACTTAAAAAAAGAATTTATGGAACATCATTAGTAATTTTTCCTGATTAAGATTAATTTTAGAATTTAGATGACATGTTTTAAATAGGTTACAATCCAATCTACACTTTGTTAGAATATATAACAAATTGGACCAGGCTATATTTCTAACAAAGACAAATCATTATTTCTTCTAGATTTTCCAGAACAAAATTTTTTAAAGAAATTTAAAAGACTTTGACATTTAAATTTGATTCTACAGATTTTCTAGATTTGCCAGAATAATTTTTTTGAATTTTAATCATAATAAGATTGAAGAAATATTTTACAAATATTCTTCGTCGAAAAAACAGAAGCTAAAATGAAGAATTCAATTAAAATGTATGTATTATTCTTTACAATAAAACAAATAAATTTGCTTGAACATTGATTTAAATTGTCAGGAAAGAAGAGGAAGGAATTTAAAAGGTAAAAAGGTATATGTGTTTAAAAATCCTGAAATAATTTTTAAGGTTGTATTTTTTCTCTAAAATTGTCTTTCTGAAAGTTATAAGAAGCAAAGTAAAAAAAATAATGAATTTATTCAAACAAGTGAAGACCACGTCTTTAAAATATTTTCTTGGATTTTCAAATTCTATTTGAGTTTTGTCTCTCTTAGAATTAAAAAATTCGGGCAAAGCGAGACCAGCTTGCTAGTAAATAAATAACATTAAAAAAATAGAGGCACCTCACTTGTAAGTGCTGCTATTTGAGCTATTTTTAGAACAGGCCGGCGGGCTACTCATCTGGTCCTTACGGGCGACCTGGTGCCCGCGGGCACCGCGTTGGTGACCCCTGGTCTAGAACATGTTTTGCTTTATTCATTATTGACGTGTTTCTTGCTACTTTATGTTGTATATTTTTTATATGACATTTCCAGTTCAATTTATCATCAATCATTATACCTAGAAATGTGGTTTCATTTACTCTTTCAATTTCTATTCCGTCTATTTGTATTTGTGTTTGACTTTCTCTTCCACTGTTACCAAATATCATTATTAGAGATGTCCGATAATATCGGCCTGCGCAGCATAACAACAACAAGAGTGTGTCGTTGCCGGTGCTGTAGCCGTGGCTAACAAGCGAGCTCGCTCGGTGTCTGACTAACCACACCATGTCTATTGTTTGGGATTATTTTAAAGTGTGTCTGACAGATAAAAAACTGGCAATTTGCAATGACTGCAAAATGTTGGTTACGCGAGGAGGAACCAAGATGTCTTCCTTTAATACGAGCAATTAGATCTACCACCTCTTCAAGAATCATAAGGAGATACACGATGAATACAAGCGGAAGATGGATGTGAGCCCAGTTTATAATTCCCTCTTATACAGTAAGCCAGGCAGTCTTGCACTAAATGAGGACTATGTTATTGTTTACTTTCTTACTCTAGTATACTCTGGACTGAAGCTGTGTGCCTTCATTGTTTTTGTAGCTGTTGTTTTGAGGCATGTTTAAAAAAAAAATTAAAAAATAATGCACTTTGTGAAAGTCAAAGTATAGTACTTCCCATAGTTGTAGTGGGTATCAGGATTATCTCAGGGAGAGCATGTCCCAAATTCCAAGCTGCTGTTTTGAGGCATGTTAAAAAAAATAATGCACTTTGTGACTTCAATAATAATTATACAGGTTACATGCGGACCCTAATTAAAGCTGCAAGCAGCGATGGACGGGACCGACTTTGAGGGCTCATAAAATCCAAACCGGAGCACTAATTAAAACTCTTTCATCAACTTTTAATCAGAAGGGTTCAATCTCTCTCCTGTGCTAATTTGAAGCCGACACGACAAACACGCTCAGAGGAGATAATGTTTGAAAAAAGGTGACTGTTTTTACACAACTTTTGTTTTGAAGGGGGAATTGCAAACTTCCTGTTGATTTTTGCTGGGGGTTGTCAGTGTATGAAATATAGGTCTAAGTGAGACCTACATAGAGGTTTTTGTTTCATGTCTCTACGACATTCCTACTGGGAGTTACAGGCAGTTTTGTCTGTGTTTTCTTCCTAGGGGGCGCTAGAGCGCGATTTTGAGTTTCGGGTTGTTGTTTTTTTTATTAGATCGCAATTTTTGCCAGTTTTGAAGCATGTTAAGGTGGGTCAAATTACAGCTCAAAGAGGCGGCGGTATAATATAAAACGCTAGAAATTCAATAGGGTCCTCTGTCCCTGAGGGACTCGGTCCCTAAATATGGCAGTGCCATGTTGGCACTTTTTTCCATAACTTGAGTTGAAGTTGTTCTCTTATTTTGGAAAACCTTGTTACATTGTTTAATGCATCCAGCGGGGCATCACAACAAAATTAGGCATAATAATGTGTTAATTCCACGACTGTATACATCCGTATCGGTAATTAAGAGTTGGACAATATCGGAATATCGGATATCGGCAAAAAAGCCATTATCGGACATCTCTAATCATTATTTTGGATAGTCTTTTTTTGTCAACCCATGTTTTTAATTTGTTCATTTCTTCTGTTATTATTTGTATTAGCTTCCGTGTGTTCTCTCCCGAACAAAACGCTGTTGTATCATCCGCAAATAATACTAACTTTAAATATTTTTTAGCTAACCGTGCCTGCACGCCATCGACAAAAAGGTTGTTTTATGCCGGTTCGACATCCAAAAAGCCCTTTTTTTATTCAACTCGATTCCGACATTATGTGTAAATATGTGGTTAAAAACTCAGAATTCAACTGCCTGGTGTTTGTTGCCAGATGCTCAAAACTCACAGAGACATTTCACCACCACTTTATTGCCTCCAATCAAAGATAGCATCCACTGTCAGGTTCAAACACTGATGACATCTATTAAACAAGACAAGAGGCAAAGAATTAAACAGAGACAGAATTCAATTTGGACTCAATATTGAGGAGAGTCGTCTGTACTATGTACCCTTGCACAGTATCTCAGTACGCTCTGCCAAAAGATTGCACTCCTCCTTCTTTATTTGACTTTCTCCGAGCACCTGACCACCGCTTCCACTTCCAAAGGGAAGTGGGTCGTAAACAGCGTTGCCTTTGGTTACAGAACAGTTCAAAAAGAGTTCCATAAAAAAGTTAAAAAAGAGTTCGTAAAATACTTCAAAAAGAGGTCCTGTGTTCTCGCCGCTTTGAAGTCCTTGGGTTAGAACAATATCTTTCTGTTGATTACCATACATGAGAGAACACAGAAAACCCTTCATGTGGCTTTCCCCCCTTACACAGTGGAGTTTTACCAGCCTTCTTCTTGGTAGGTTCCAAAGACCGCTTTTGTCTTCTCCCCGGGCCCTCAAATGTAACACAACGTTTTTGTGATAATTTCGAAACAATTATTCTAACAATCACCATATCGACTTCCTTCCAGGAGAGGTCAGCAAAAAATAAAAAAATAAAAATAAAATAGTGGCCATTATCACTGAGGGATTTGTTTTCATGTCTGGGGCGAAATCAATATAAGACACAGAAGATTGTGGAGGAAGAGTCGATACTCTTTTTATCCGTGCAATAAACAACGGCATGTATTTAATCTTGATGCTATTCCGGTGTGTCCAACTTGGGGTGTGCAATATGCCTCGCATACAACGACGTCAATCACTTCCTGTGCTGTTGTTGTATTTATTGACTGTCAGTCAACATGTTTATTATTATTGCGCTGCTGAGCTTTGCAATTTCCTCGTCGATACACTGTTCATATTTGTTTTTTCTTCAAATAAACAGCATTTATGAACATTTATTGAACTATTATGGCCAATAATAATAAGTAGAAAAGTCCCGTGGAAATTTTGATGGGCCTGTTATCTGTGCCCTGGACCTCGGAAGTTGCCGTACTTTTACAATAGTATCATCTGCATACATTTGGCGGATGGTATTTTTGCAAATATTGGGGAGATCATTTATATATATATATATATATATATATATATATATATATACTGGAAAGTAGAGATGTCCCATAATATCGGACTGCCGATATCATCGGCCGATAAACGCTTTAAAATGTAATATCGGAAATTATCGGTATCGGTTTCAAAAATTAAAATGTATTACTTTTTAAAACACGGACGTAGGGAGAAGTACAGAGCGCCAATAAACCTTAAAGGCACTGATATCTACGGCTTTTCACACACACAAGTGAACTTGGTCAACAGCCATACAGGTCACACTGAGGGCGGCCGTATAAACAATGTTAACACCATACTTGCCAACCTTGAGACCTCCAGTATCGGGAGGTGGGGGGCGGGGGGCGTGGTTGGGGGCGTGGTTATTTACAGTTAGAATTCACCAACTCGAATATTTCATATATATTTCATATATATATATATATATATATATATACATATATATATATATATATATATATATATATATATATATATATATATATACATATATATGTATGAAATACTTGACTTTCAGTGAATTCTAGCTATATATATATATATATATATATATATATATATATATATATATATATATATATATATATATATATATATATATATATATATATATATATATATATATATATATATATATATATATATATATATATATATATATATATATATATATATATATATATATATATATATACATATATATATATATAGATATATTTATATAGATATATATATATTTATTTTATTTACATAGAAAAAAAAAAAATACTTGAATTTCAGTGTTCCGGTGGCTATCCATTAGATGGCAGTATTGTCCTGTTTAACTTCTCCGTTCATGATGAGTATATCATTTCGGCTACCGTGTTCAATGGAGAAGTCTGTTCTACAAAATTTACAGGCAACATAATTACACACCCCTTCCCCTTCAAACTGTCCTGGATGAACTGAAATTCTTGTTTCCATTCGTTTTGGAACTTGCAAGCGTATTTCTTCATCTTGCTCGTCGACGGCGTCGCCATTGTCTGTAATTTCCTCGTTCTTCTGCTGCGTCTCCTTGTTGTGTGCGCAGTTGTGCACTCTACTCTCTAAAAGCCCTAGATGTTATGACGTCATTGGGCAGGCAAGCTGTTTATATTGTGGGAAAGCGGACGTGAGAACAGGCTGTCCCCACTCAGTCTCAGGTCCGCATTGAGCTGGAGGGGGCGTGGCCTCCAGCTCCGGATGAATACCGGGAGTTTGTCGGGAGAAAATCTCTGCCGGGAGGTTGTCGGGAGAGGCGCTGAATACCGGGATTCTCCCGCTAAAAACGGGAGGGTTGGCAAGTATGGTTAACACTGTTACAAATATGCGCCACACTGTGAACCCACACCAAACAAGAATGACAAAACACATTTCGGGAGAACGTCCGCACCATAACACAACATAAATACAACAGAACAAATACCCAGAATCCCTTGCAGCACTAACTCTTCTGGGACGCTACAATATACACCCCCCGCAAACCCCATACTATCGGATATCGGCAAAAAAGCCATTATCGGACATCTCTAGTTATATTAATAAAGATGAAAAAAATTGGAGGCGTTGAAATCGCCATGTAAAACTGCTAATGATAATCGGTAGCAACTATATTGCCTATCCAATGCAAATCAGCATGGAGATAGCGCATTTGAAACGTAGCGCCTTACTTATCAAGGGATTCTTGCTGCGTTTGTTGGCACAGAAAAATTGCAACGTTACCTCGAGACGGTCCGGCAGAGTCCGCTATGTGCGCTCGTTTGGTGGATCTGGTGGGAAGTCTGCAACCTGGCATTTGTTCCCATAACTTGAGTTGATTTATCTTGGAAAACCTTGTTACATTGTTTAATGCATCCAGTGAGGCGTCACAACAAAATTAGGCATAATAGTGTGTTCATTCCACCACTGTATGTGTCGGTATCGGTTGATATCGGAATCAGTAATTAAGAGTTGGACAATATCGGAATATCGGATGACAAAAAAGCCATTATCAGACATCTCTACTGAAAAGCAGTGGGCCCGAAATAGATCCTCATGGCACACCCAAATCCCAAATTACCACGTCTGATTTTACACCATTTATTTGAACCCTTTGTGGTCGCAATTCAGGATACGGTTTAAACAAATTTAGTACAGTATTATCAATCAATCAATCAATCAATGTTTATTTATATAGCCCTAAATCACAAGTGTCTCAAAGGGCTGCACAAGGCACAACGACATCCGCGGTTCAGCGCCCACATTAGGGCAAGGAAAAACTCACAACCCAGTGGGACGTCGATGAGAATGACTATGAGAAACCTTGGAGAGGACCGCAGATGTGGGTCTAGGGGAGACCGGATGCAATGGACGTCGAGTGGATCTGACATAATATTGTGAAAGTCCAGTCCATAGTAGATCTAACATAATAATGAGAGTCCAGTCCATAGTGGATCTAACATAATAGTGAGAGTCCAGTCCATAGTGGATCTAACATATTGTGAGAGTCCAGTCCATAGTGGATCTAACATAATAGTGAGAGTCCAGTCCATAGTGGATCTAACATAATAGTGTGAGAGTCCAGTCCATAGTGGATCTAACATAATAATGAGAGTCCAGTCCATAGTGGATCTAACATAATAGTGAGAGTCCAGTCCATAGTGGATCTAACATATTGTGAGAGTCCAGTCCATAGTGGATCTAACATAATAGTGAGAGTCCAGTCCATAGTGGATCTAACATAATAGTGTGAGAGTCCAGTCCATAGTGGATCTAACATAATAGTGAAAGTCCAGTCCATAGTGGATCTAACATAATAGTGAGTGTCCAGTCCATAGTGAATATAACATAATAGTGTGAGAGTCCAGTCCATAGTGGATCTAACATAATAGTGAGAGGCCAGTCCATAGTGGATCTAACATAATAGTGAGAGTCCAGTTCATAGTGGATCTAACATAATAGTGAGAGTCCAGTCCATAGTGGTTCTAACATAATAATGAGAGTCCAGTCCATAGTGGATCTAACATAATAGTGAGAGTCCAGTTCATAGTGGATCTAACATAATAGTGAGAGTCCAGTCCATAGTGGATCTAACATTATAGTGTGAGAGTCCAGTCCATAGTGGATCTAACATCATAGTTAGAGTCCAGTCCATAGTGGATCCAGCATAATATTGTGAGAGTCCAGTCCATAGTGGATCTAACATAATAGTGAGAGTCCAGTCCATAGTGGATCTAACATAATAGTGTGAGTCCAGTTCATAGTGGATCTAACATAATAGTGAGAGTCCAGTCCATAGTGGATCTACCATAATAGTGAGCGTCCAGTCCATAGTGGGTCTAATATAATAGTGTGAGTCCAGTCCATAGTGGATCTAACATAATAGTGAGAGTCCAGTTCATAGTGGATCTAACATAATAGTGAGAGTCCAGTTCATAGTGGGGCCAGCAGGAGACCATCCCGAGCGGAGACGGGTCAGCAGCGCAGAGATGTCCCCAACCGATGTACAAGCAAGCGGTCCACCCCGGGTCCCGAATCTGGACAGCCAGCACTTCATCCATGGCCACCGGACCTGTGTGCCCCCCCCCCCCCCCCCTTCCACAAGGTGTATTTGTTCAAATGTAAACAATACTCATCCCTGTCAGTGCCCTGAAAGCAGTGTTTCTTAACCATAGAGCAGGGGCCCTTCAACAATATCTGTTTTTCAGCTACAGCTGTACTCAGTTGTAATACACTTTACCGCCACATGTGGCAGTAATGACGATATCAAACAAACAGAAGAAGTCTGGAGCTGAAGTCATGGAGAACGTTTTTAAGCGCAAATATTATGACTTAAGTGGGGAGTATTTTTAATTTACACTTTAATTTTATAGATACTTTAGTTAAGAAATATGTTCTTGTAATTCATTTAAAAATAACAAAATCAGTGAAGTTGTCACGTTGTGTAAAAGGTTAAATAAAAACAGAATACAATGATTTGCAAATCCTTTTCAACTTATATTCAATCGAATAGACTGCAAAGACATGATATTTAAGGTTTAACAGGAAAACTTTGTTATTTTTTGCAAATATTAGCTCATTTGGAATTTGATGCCTGCAAACATGTTTCAAAAAAGCTGGCACAAGTGGCAAAAAAAGCCTGATAAAGTTGAGGAATGCTCATAAAACACTTATTTTGGAACATACCACAGGTGAACAGGCTAATTGGGAACAGGTGGGTGCCATGATTGGGTATAAAAGCAGCTTCCATGAAATGCTCAGTCATTCACAAACAAGGACGGGGCGAGGGTCACCACTTTGTCAACAAATGTGTGTCGAACAGTTTAAGAACAACATTTCTCAACCAGCTATTGCAAGGAATTTAGGGATTTCACCATCTACGGTCTGTAACACCATCAAAAAGTTCAGGGGATATGGAGAAATCACTACACGTAAGCGATGATATCACAGACCTTCGATCCCTCAGGCGGTACTGCATCAAAAAGCAACATCAGTGTGTAAAGGATATCACCACATGGGCTCAGGAACACTTCAGAAAACCACTGTCAGTAACTACAGTCGGTCGCTACATCTGTAAGTGCAAGTTAAAACTCTACTATGCAGAGCGAAAGCCATTTATCAACAACACCCAGAAACGCCGCCGGCTTCGCTGGGCCCGATCTCATCTAGGATGGACGGATGCAAAGTGGAAAAGTGTTCTGTGGTCTGCAGAGTCCACATTTAAAAGTGTTTTTGGAAACTGTGGACGTCGTGTCCTCGGAGATAGGGTGAGGAGCTCGGTCGTCCGGGAGAGACTGAGAGTAGAGCCTCTGCTCCTTCACGAGCCAGCTGAGATGGCTCGAGCATATACCACGGATGCCTCCTGGACGCCTCCCCGGTGAGGTGTTTCGGGCATGTCCAGCCGAGAGGAGACCTCGGGGCAGACCTAGGACACGTTGGAGGGACTATGTCTCACAGCTGGTCTGGGAACGCCTCGGTATCCCCCTTGTAGAAGTAGAAAAGGTGGCCGGGGACAGGGAAGTCTGGGAATCCCTGCTTAGACTGCTGCACCCGTGACCCGGACTCGGATAAGCGGGGGAAAAGTGGATGGATGGGTTCATAAAATAATCAAACAAAGGAATACAAATAAAATAATCAACAAAACCTTAAAGGCCTACTGAAAGCCACTACTAGCGACCACGCAGTCTGATAGTTTATATATCAATGATGAAATCTTAACATTGCAACACATGCCAATACGGCCGGGTTAACTTATAAAGTGCAATTTTAAATTACCTGCGAAATATCCGGCTGAAAACGTCTCGGTATGATGACGTTTGCGCGTGACGTCACGGGTTGAAGCAGACATTTTGGAATAGCACGGTGGCCATCTTAAGTCGTCTGTTTCCACCACATAATCCCACAGTATTCTGGACATCTGTGTTGGTGAATCTTTTGCAGTTTGTTTAATGGACAATGAAGACTGCAAAGAAGAAAGCTGTAGGTGGGATCGGTGTATTAGCGGCTGGCTGCAGCAACACAACCAGGAGGACTTTGAGTTAGATAGCAGACGCGCTATCCGACGCTAGCCGCCGACCGCACCGATGATCGGGTGAAGTTCTTCGTCACTCCGTCGATCGCTGGAACGCAGGTGAGCATGGGTGGTGATGAGCAGATGAGGGCTGGCTGGCGTAGGTGGAGAGCTAATGTTTTTAGCATAGCTCCGTCGAGGTCCCGTAGCTAAGGTAGCTTCAATGGCGTCATTAGCAACAGAATTGCTAGGCTTCGCCAGGCTGGACAGCATTAACCGTGTAGTTACAGGTCCAGGGTTTAGTTCAGTGTCTCCTGATAGTAGAAGTAATAATAGTATTGTTGATCTTCTGTCTATCCTTCCAGTCAGGGGCTTATTTCTTCTGTTTCTATCCGCAGTTAAGCACAATGCTATCACGTTAGCTCAGTAGCTAAAGAGCTTCGTCGATGTATTGTCGTGGAGATAAAAGTCACTGTGAATGTCCATTTCGCGTTCTCGACTCTCATTTTCAAGAGGATATAGTACCCGAGGTGGTTTAAAATACAAATCCGTGATCCACAATAGAAAAAGGAGAAAGTGTGGAATCCAATGAGCCCTTGTACCTAAGTTACGGTCAGAGCGAAAAAAGATACACCCTGGCGTCCTGCACTGCACTCTAGTCCTTCACTGTCACTTTCCTCATCCACGAATCTTTCATCCTCGCTCAAATTAATGGGGTAATCGTCGCTTTCTCGGTCCGAATCGCTCTCGCTGCTGGTGTAAACAATGGGGAAATGTGAGGAGCCTTTCAACCTGCAACGTCACGCTACTTCCGGTACAGGCAAGGCTTTTTTTTTAATCAGCGATCAAAAGTTGCCAACTTTATCGTCGATGTTCTCTACTAAATCCTTTCAGCAAAAATAATGCAATATCGCGAAATGATCAAGTATGACACATAGAATGGATCTGCTATCCCCATTTAAATAAGAAAATCTCATTTCAGTAGGCCTTTAAAGTAAATCATGAATGAAAAGGAGCAGAAAGAAGTTAAAAACTTATCATATCCGCCCCCTATTTTCACAAATACAGCAATTGACTTTCAATGTTGTCATTTGACAATAGTTAAGCCAATAATGAAGAAATAATTCTACTCAGTCGTATCTTTTCATCATCATGATTTTTAAATGTTTTGGAATACAGAAAGAGATTGTTTTATACCACTTGTCATGATCCGTGGTCCGGATCATGTTTTGTATTTTCTGTTAGTTTTGGACTCCTTGAGTTCCTTCTTCAGAGTTGTTACCATGGCTACGTATTATTTTCACCTCCCTCTTGTGTTCGGGACACTCACCTGGTTGCTAATCAAGAGACATTATTTAAGCCTGCCTTTGCCAGTCAGTCGGTCTGGCTTCTTTGTTTGCTTCACGCTATTGTTACGTAAGTTTTGCTTGTCTCCTAGCCCCTGCTAAGTGTATAGCTTCAAGTGCGATCGGCACCTTGTTCCCTCGGTTTGTTTTCTGCTTTTGTACCTTTTTGATTTGTTCAAAATTAAATCATGTTCCTACCCGCAAGTCCTGTCCGGAGTCGTCCGTTTGCATCCCTGGGGAACGAACCAATTAACACCACTGTCAAGTGTGTTCCAGAAACTAACACCTCTGATTGAAATACTAAAGAAACCTGTCAATCAAGTCATATTTCTTAGCTTGCAGCTCACATTAATGACTAATAACCGACTGATTAGGTTTTTCTGTCGTTTTTCAGGTCAGGAAATGTCTCTGCCTTAGCCACCTTCGTTCAAGTGTTAAGAAGAAATACCATGCGTCAAGAAGCCTAAACCGTGCAACATCAAGTTTTTTTTCAGACGAATCAACGCCACTAAAAACCGCAGCGGGACTTGGCAAATCCCGGTTCAATCAGCCAGTTCCCTGGGATCCCAAAGGTCACGTTTGTATAGATCAGGGGTCACCAACGCGGTGCCCGCGGGCACCAGGTCGCCCGTAAGGACCAGATGAGTCGCCCGCTGGCCTGTTCTAAAAATAGCTCAAATAGCAGCACTTACCAGTGAGCTGCCTCTATTTATTTAAATTGTATTTATTTACTAACAAGCTGGTCTCGCTTTGCCCGACATTTTTAATTCTAAGAGAGACAAAACTCAAATAGAATTTGAAAATCCAAGATAATATTTTAAAGACTTCGTCTTCACTTGTTTAAATAAATTCATTTATTTTTTTACTTTGCTTCTTACAACTTTCAGAAAGACAATTTTAGAGAAAAAATACAACCTTGAAAATTATTTTAGAATTTTTAAACACATATACCTTTGTACCTTTTAAATTCCTTCCTCTTCTTTCCTGACAATTGAAATCAATGTTCAAGTAAATTTATTTTTTTTATTGTAAAAAATAATAAATACATTTTGATTCAATTCTTCATTTTAGCTTCTGTTTTTCGACGAAGAATATTTGTGAAATATTTCTTCAAACTTATTATGATTAAAATTCAAAAAAATTATTCTGGCAAATCTACAAAATCTGTAGAATCAAATTTAAATCGTATATCAAAGTCTTTTGAATTTCTTTAAAAAAATTTGTTCTGGAAAATCTAGAAGAAATAATGATTTGTCTTTGTTAGACATATAGCTTGGTCCAATTTGTTATATATTCTAACAAAGTGCAGATTGGATTTGAACCTATTTAAAACATGTCATCCAAATTCTAAAATTAATCTTAATCAGGAAAAATTACTAATGATGTTCCATAAATTATTTTTTTAAAAATTTCAAAAAGATTCGAATTAGCTAGTTTTTCTCTTCTTTTTTTCGGTTGAATTTTGAATTTTAAAGAGTCGAAATTGAAGATAAACTATGTTTCAAAATTTAATTTTCATTTTTTTCGTGTTTTCTCCTCTTTTATAAAAATGCTAGTGGCTAGCTAGTTAAAATGGGATATTGTGATTTCCCAAGACTGTCTTAGAAGTGATCATTTGAAAATGTTCAATTTGAAAAATGTGCACTTGGAGAAAATATAAAAATAAAGTGTTGCATATTGATATTTATCTGTTTCTATATATATTTATTGTGAGAAATCATTAAGATGATAAGTGTTTACACAAGGATAAATATCATTAATTATTAATAATAACATAGAGTTAAAGGTAAATTGAGCAAATTGGCTATTTCTGGCAATTTATTTAAGTGTGTATCAAACTGGTAGCCCTTCACATTAATCAGTACCCAAGAAGTAGCTCTTGGTTTCAAAAAGGTTGGTGACCCCTGGTATAGATCCTTGCACCTCATTGAAGGTACAGGTGGTCTTGTATTTTCATTTTTTCCGATACGTTTTCTTGACCAGGAACTTTAAAGCCGTTATTTTTTGTTTCTACTTTAGACACGCAATCGGACAGGTTTGAGAGACATAAGTACCGAGCGCACGATACATAACGTATAAATTCTAGAATGAACAATCGCAAACGTCCCCGTAGTCTTGGACGACCTGGATGACATGGATCCCTAATTGCCTCCTCAGCAGGAAGATTACTTCACCATGCAGAACTCTAGCTGAACTGGAGGAGCTAGACAGGAGTCTGGCTCGACCGGAGAAGAGGAATGCAACGGTATCTAAGTGGGCGTAATCCAGCATGAATTACAATCTCATAACTGAACTGTATTATCTTGCAAATTAGATTTTAAAGTCACATTCATCTCCTTAACCGCAACATTCCCCTGAACCAAGGACAGGGGCAAGTATAGGGGCAGCCATTGGCCGTATAAGTCGAAGTCTAAGTCTAAGTCTAAGTATCCTATGCCGAGTGGCCACAAATGATATGCTTGCAAACTATAGCCAGCGGGGCAGAAGGTCTAAGAAGGATTTCCAAAACCTGATCCTCTGCGAGACCATAACAGGCAAGTGGTAAAATGTTGGTCACATCAGTTTTATGCCAAGCTTGATTGACGAGGCTTTGATGTGTAACTTTACTTCATTCACTCTACGGAGACAGCCCTCGCAAAAATGACTGATTGCTAACGATGGATGCTGATGCGTCATCCATGTTGCTGCTTCTTGATCTCAGCGCTGCTTTCGATACCGTCGAGCATAATATTTTATTAGAGCGTATCAAAACACGTATTGGTATGTCAGACTTAGCCTTGTCTTGGTTTAACTCTTATCTTACTGACAGGATGCAGTGCGTCTCCCATAACAATGTGACCTCGGACTATGTTAAGGTAACGTGCGGAGTTCCCCAGGGTTCGGTTCTTGGCCCTGCACTCTTCAGGTGACATCATACGCAAATACGGTGTTAGCTTTCACTGTTATGCTGATGACACCCAACCCTACATGCCCCTAAAGCTGACCGACCCGCCGGATTGTAGTCAGCTGGAGGCGTGTCTTAATGAAATGAAACAATGGATGTCCGCTAATGTTAGAATAATTGTATCGAAGTTATCACAAAACTTTGTGTTGCCATGAGTTCCCGGCGAGCTGTTTTGGATCTTACCAAACAAAAGGCTTGTAAAACTCCACTGTGTAGGATGGGAAGCGACATGAAGGTGTTCTGTTTCTTTCATGTATTGTAATCAACAGAAAGATATTTTCTTGACCCAAGAACTACAAAGCGAAGAAGAAGCAGGGCCTGACCTCCCTCAAGGCGACATCTTCTTTGAACTGTTTTACTGTTGCCATGTAATCAGGGAAAGTCCAAATAAAAGAGACGGCGTAGGAGACTGTCCAAGAGTATAGCCCAGACGTTTCTCCTCAAATTGAGCCAAATTTAATTCTGTTTCTGTTTAATTCCTTGCTTCTTGTCTCGTTTAATAGATGTCATCAGTGTTTGAACCTGAGAGCTAACTTTTTGCAACTCAACGCTAAGGAAACGGAAATGCTGATTATCGGTCCTGCTAGACACCGACACCTAAATGACGTTTATCCAATCATTGGATAAATGTCGTCAAAAAGCAACCTGACATTGGAATCCAATGTCAGGTTGTGACATTGATAATAGTAAAAAAAAAAAAAAATTATTATTATTATTTTATTTTTTTTGTCATAAAGAAATACAATCATGTGTGCTTACGGACTGCATCCCTGCAGACTGTATTGATTTATATTGATATATAATGTATATATTGTGTTTTTTATGTTGATTTAATTTAATTTTTTTTAAATTTCTTGTGCGGCCGCGGCCCGGTACCAATCGGTTCACGGACCGGTACCGGGCCGCGGCCCGGTGGTTGGGGACCACTGCTATAGAAGATTTTTTGACAACGTTTATTCAATGTCAGATTATGACGTGGTCATTTAGGTCATTTTCCAACGTTGAAACAACACGCTCTTTGACGAGGTTTATCCAATGTCAGGATGTGAACTTGATTTGACCATTGAAATTTGGTCATTTTCCTGACCAACAACGTGGATCCAACGCTGGACAACATGGTCCCGATTTACAAACACAACTATTTTGCAACGTGCATGCATAATCAACGTTGTATCAATGTCTCGTGGGTGTATATTCAATACAAAGATCAGCATGATTTGATGTAAAAAAATCCAGTCACATAAATTCAGTATCCTATAGAACAGTGGTCCCCAACCTTTTTGTACTTGCGGACCGGTCAATGCTTGAAAATTTGTCCTACGGACCGGAGGGGGGGGGGGGGGATAGTAATTTTTTTTAATTTTTTAATTTTTAATTTTATTTTTATTTTTATTTTTTTTGTCATAAAGAAATACAATCATGTGTGCTTACGGACTGCATCCCTGCAGACTGTATTGATTTATATTGATATATAATGTATATATTGTGTTTTTTATGTTGATTTAATTTTTTTTTTTTAAAAACTTTTTATTTTTTTTATTTTTTTATTTTTTAATTTCTTGTGCGGCCGCGGCCCGGTACCAATCGGTTCACGGACCGGTACCGGGCCGCGGCACCGGTACCGGGCCGCGGCACCGGTGGTTGGGGACCACTGCTATAGAAGATTTTTTGACAACGTTTATTCAATGTCAGATTGTGACGTGGTCATTTTGGTCATTTTCCAACATTGAAACAACACGCTCTTTGACGACGTTTATCCAATGTCAGGATGTGAACTTGATTTGACCACGGACCAGGGGGGGATAGTAAAAATATATATATATATATATATATTTTTATTTTTATTTTTTTTTTGTCATAAAGAAATACAATCATGTGTGCTTACGGACTGCATCCCTGCAGACTGTATTGATTTATATTGATATATAATGTATGTATTGTGTTTTTTATGTTGATTTAATTTAAAAAATAAAAAATAAAAATAAAAATGTATTTATTTATTTTTATTTCTTGTGCGGCCGCGGCCCGGTACCAATCGGTTCACGGACCGGTACCGGGCCGCGGCCCCGGTGGTTGGGGACCACTGCTATAGAAGATTTTTTGACAACGTTTATTCAATGTCAGATTGTGACGTGGTCATTTTGGTCATTTTCCAACGTTGAAACAACACGCTCTTTGACGAGGTTTATCCAATGTCAGGATGTGAACTTGATTTGACCATTGAAATTTGGTCATTTTCCTGACCAACAACGTGGATCCAACGCTGGACAACATGGTCCCGATTTACAAACACAACTATTTTGCAACGTGCATGCATAATCAACGTTGTATCAATGTCTCGTGGGTGTATATTCAATACAAAGATCAGCATGATTTCATGTAAAAAAATCCAGTCACATAAATTCAGTATCCTATAGAACAGTGGTCCCCAACCTTTTTGTACTTGCGGACCGGTCAATGCTTGAAAATTTGTCCTACGGACCGGAGGGGGGGGGGGAATAGTAATTTTTTTAAATTTTTTTATTTTTTATTTTATTTTTATTTTTATTTTTTTTGTCATAAAGAAATACAATCATGTGTGCTTACGGACTGCATCCCTGCAGACTGTATTGATTTATATTGATATATAATGTATATATTGTGTTTTTTATGTTGATTTAATTAAAAAAAAAAAAAAAATTGTTTTTTTTTTTTTTTTTTTTTTTTTTTAATTTCTTGTGCGGCCGCGGCCCGGTACCAATCGGTTCACGGACCGGTACCGGGCCGCGGCCCCGGTGGTTGGGGACCACTGCTATAGAAGATTTTTTGACAACGTTTATTCAATGTCAGATTGTGACGTGGTCATTTTGGTCATTTTCCAACATTGAAACAACACGCTCTTTGACGACGTTTATCCAATGTCAGGATGTGAACTTGATTTGACCATTGAAATTTGGTCATTTTCCTGACCAACAACGTGGATCCAACGCTGGACAACATGGTCCCGATTTACAAACACAACTATTTTGCAACGTGCATGCATAATCAACGTTGTATCAATGTCTCGTGGGTGTATATTCAATACAAAGATCAGCATGATTTGATGTAAAAAAATCCAGTCACATAAATTCAGTATCCTATAGAACAGTGGTCCCCAACCTTTTTGTACTTGCGGACCGGTCAATGCTTGAAAATTTGTCCTACGGACCGGAGGGGGGGGGGGGGGGAAATAGTAATTTTTTAAAAATGTTTTATTTTTTTTTTATTTTTATTTTTATTTTTTTTGTCATAAAGAAATACAATCATGTGTGCTTACGGACTGCATCCCTGCAGACTGTATTGATTTATATTGATATATAATGTATATATTGTGTTTTTTATGTTGATTTAATTTTTTTTAAAAAAATACTTTTTTTTTTTTTTTTTTTTTAATTTCTTGTGCGGCCGCGGCCCGGTACCAATCGGTTCACGGACCGGTACCGGGCCGCGGCCCCGGTGGTTGGGGACCACTGCTATAGAAGATTTTTTGACAACGTTTATTCAATGTCAGATTATGACGTGGTCATTTTGGTCATTTTCCAACATTGAAACAACACGCTCTTTGACGACGTTTATCCAATGTCAGGATGTGAACTTGATTTGACCATTGAAATTTGGTCATTTTCCTGACCAACAACGTGGATCCAACGCTGGACAACATGGTCCCGATTTACAAACACAACTATTTTGCAACGTGCATGCATAATCAACGTTGTATCAATGTCTCGTGGGTGTATATTCAATACAAAGATCAGCATGATTTCATGTAAAAAAATCCAGTCACATAAATTCAGTATCCTATAGAACAGTGGTCCCCAACCTTTTTGTACTTGCGGACCGGTCAATGCTTGAAAATTTGTCCTACGGACCGGAGGGGGGGGGGGAATAGTAATTTTTTTAAATTTTTTTATTTTTTATTTTATTTTTATTTTTATTTTTTTTGTCATAAAGAAATACAATCATGTGTGCTTACGGACTGCATCCCTGCAGACTGTATTGATTTATATTGATATATAATGTATATATTGTGTTTTTTATGTTGATTTAATTAAAAAAAAAAAAAAAATTGTTTTTTTTTTTTTTTTTTTTTTTTTTTTAATTTCTTGTGCGGCCGCGGCCCGGTACCAATCGGTTCACGGACCGGTACCGGGCCGCGGCCCCGGTGGTTGGGGACCACTGCTATAGAAGATTTTTTGACAACGTTTATTCAATGTCAGATTGTGACGTGGTCATTTTGGTCATTTTCCAACATTGAAACAACACGCTCTTTGACGACGTTTATCCAATGTCAGGATGTGAACTTGATTTGACCATTGAAATTTGGTCATTTTCCTGACCAACAACGTGGATCCAACGCTGGACAACATGGTCCCGATTTACAAACACAACTATTTTGCAACGTGCATGCATAATCAACGTTGTATCAATGTCTCGTGGGTGTATATTCAATACAAAGATCAGCATGATTTGATGTAAAAAAATCCAGTCACATAAATTCAGTATCCTATAGAACAGTGGTCCCCAACCTTTTTGTACTTGCGGACCGGTCAATGCTTGAAAATTTGTCCTACGGACCGGAGGGGGGGGGGGGGGGGGAAATAGTAATTTTTTAAAAATGTTTTATTTTTTTTTTATTTTTATTTTTATTTTTTTTGTCATAAAGAAATACAATCATGTGTGCTTACGGACTGCATCCCTGCAGACTGTATTGATTTATATTGATATATAATGTATATATTGTGTTTTTTATGTTGATTTAATTTTTTTTAAAAAAATACTTTTTTTTTTTTTTTTTTTTTAATTTCTTGTGCGGCCGCGGCCCGGTACCAATCGGTTCACGGACCGGTACCGGGCCGCGGCCCCGGTGGTTGGGGACCACTGCTATAGAAGATTTTTTGACAACGTTTATTCAATGTCAGATTATGACGTGGTCATTTTGGTCATTTTCCAACATTGAAACAACACGCTCTTTGACGACGTTTATCCAATGTCAGGATGTGAACTTGATTTGACCATTGAAATTTGGTCATTTTCCTGACCAACAACGTGGATCCAACGCTGGACAACATGGTCCCGATTTACAAACACAACTATTTTGCAACGTGCATGCATAATCAACGTTGTATCAATGTCTCGTGGGTGTATATTCAATACAAAGATCAGCATGATTTGATGTAAAAAAATCCAGTCACATAAATTCAGTATCCTATAGAACAGTGGTCCCCAACCTTTTTGTACTTGCGGACCGGTCAATGCTTGAAAATTTGTCCTACGGACCGGAGGGGGGGGGGGGGGGGGGGGGGGGGGGGAATAGTAATTTTTTTAAATTGTTTTATTTTTTATTTTATTTTTATTTTTATTTTTTTTGTCATAAAGAAATACAATCATGTGTGCTTACGGACTGCATCCCTGCAGACTGTATTGATTTATATTGATATATAATGTATATATTGTGTTTTTTATGTTGATTTAATTTTTTTAAAAAAAACTTTTTTTTTTTTTTTTTTTTTTTTTTTAAATTTCTTGTGCGGCCGCGGCCCGGTACCAATCGGTTCACGGACCGGTACCGGGCCACGGCCCCGGTGGTTGGGGACCACTGCTATAGAAGATTTTTTGACAACGTTTATTCAATGTCAGATTGTGACGTGGTCATTTTGGTCATTTTCTAACATTGAAACAACACGCTCGAAATAGTAAAAACACGCTCGAAATAGTAAAAAAAAAAAAAAAAAAAAAATTTTTTTTTTTTTTTTTTTTTTTTTTTTTTGGTCATAAAGAAATACAATCATGTGTGCTTACGGACTGCATCCCTGCAGACTGTATTGATTTATATTGATATATAATGTATATATTTGTGTTTTTTATGTTGATTTAATTAAAAAAAAAAAAAAATATATATATATATATATATATATATATATATCACCTGTCCGTGAACCAATCGGTTCACGGACAGGTACCGGGCCGCGGCCCGGTGGTTGGCGACCACTGCTATAGAAGATTTCATAATAAAGACACAAGTCGACCCTCCATGCAATGATGTGGTGATGAAGGGGAGCAAGTGAGTCCTCCTGCAGCCAGGAGGTGGTGTTATGGAGGCTGGCTGGGTGGGGGGTCTGCAGGCTCCACTCAGGCTGCCATAACGTGCGTCAGCTCGGGCAGGAAGCGCATCCTTACGAGTGTCAACCCCATTTCATGCTGCTTCTTTTCGCACAGGACACAAACACGCACACGGCATCGGGAACCGAAGACGCATCATCGGCTGCGGCGAGGTGACGTGACGTTCCACGGTAAGATGCATGCATGCGCACGTCCACGCAAAATCAATTGGCTCTTTTTTGTTGTTGTTGTTAGCTCCTTTTTTTTAAGGATGTTTGTGTCTGTCTGGCGGCCACATTGCACCGCTGGAATCCTCCGGTAGTGTCAAGACGGATGTTGTCATCCACGCTGCCATTCCTCCAGACGATGCTGAGGGTGATGATGGTGATGGTGATGCTGAGGAAGAGGACGGCGTGCAGGAAATAGGTTAGTGGAGCAAATCAAAGGCATCAGCAATGCAATGCAATGTTGTAAGTAAATAAAACATATATATAATATGAGGGGGCGTTGAGAGTGTGTGTGTGTGTGTGTGTAAGACTTGCACTGGTCTAGACAGGAGTGTTTGTGTGTGTGTGTGTGTGTAGTATAGTAGTGTGGGTGCACACCACTGAGGCCTGCAGGCTGCATGCAAAACATAAACATGACAGGGTTGGATTTTTTAAAATGTACAATGCCGTCCTCGAAACATTGCAGGCACAAGACATTGATACAACGTCGATTATACGTACGTGTCCTTTAAAAATTGTTGCATAGGAGACGACGTTGATGTCCAACGTCGGATCCACGTTGTCGGTTGGGATGTGACCAAATTCCAATGGTCAAATCAACGTCACAACCAATAACGTTGGTTGAGATATATGACCACAAGTCAATGTTGACAAGAAGGTCACAACCCAACATTGGATAAAGGTTGTCAAAAAGCATGTTGTTTCAACGTTGTGTTGGTGTTGTAGAATATTGGTTACAAAATTACTCAAATTCAATGGTCAAATCAATGTCAGAATCCAACATTGATTAAACGTCCTCAAAAAGTATAATGTTTCAATGTTATATTTGTGTTGTGGAATATTGGTTGGGAAATGACCAAAATTCAATGATCGAAACCCAACATTGATTAAACGTCGTCAAAAAGCATGTTGTTTCAACGTCGTGTTGGTGTTGAGGAATATTGGTTACAAAACGACCAAAATTCAATGATCAAATTAACGTCAGAACCCAACGTTGATTAAACGTCGTCAAAAAGCATGTTGTTTCAACGTTGTGTTTGTGTTGTAGAATATTGGTTGGGAAATTATTAAAATTCAAAGGTCAAAGCAACTTCAAAACCCAACATTGATTAAATGTCCTCAAAAAGTATGTTGTTTTAATGTTGTATTTGTGTAGTAGAATATTGGTTGGGAAATGACCAAAATTCAATGGTCAAATCAACGTCAAAACGCAACATTGATTAAACGTCGTCAAAAAGCATGTTGTTTCAACGTCGTGTTGGTGTTGATGAATATTGGTTACAAATTGACCAAAATTCAATGATCAAATTCGTCAGAACCCAACGTTGATTAAACGTCGTCAAAAAGCATGTTGTTTCAACGTTGTATTTGTGTTGTAGAATATTGGTTGGGAAATTATTAAAATTCAATGGTCAAAGCAACTTCAAAACCCAACATTGATTAAATGTCCTCAAAAAGTATGTTGTTTTAATGTTGTATTTGTGTAGTAGAATATTGGTTGGGAAATGACAAAAATTCAATGGTCAAATCAACGTCAAAACGCAACATTGATTAAACGTCGTCAAAAAGCATGTTGTTTCTTTGTTGTGTTGGTGTTGTAGAATATTGGTTGGGAAATGACCAAAATTCAATGGTCAAATTAACGTCAGAACCCAACGTTGATTAAAGGTTGTCAAAAAGCATGTTGTTTCAACGTCGTGTTGGTGTTGAAGAATATTGGTTACAAAATGACTCAAATTCATTGGTCAAATCAACGTCAAAACGCAACATTGATTAAACGTCGTCAAAAAGCATGTTGTTTCAACGTCGTGTTGGTGTTGAAGAATATTGGTTACAAATTGACCAAAATTCAATGATCAAATTAACGTCAGAACCCAACATTGATTAAACGTTGTCAAAAAGCATGTTGTTTCAACGTCGTGTTGGTGTGGAAGAATATTGGTTACAAATTGACCAAAATTCAATGATCAAATTAACGTCAGAACCCAACATTGATTAAACGTCGTCAAAAATCATGTTGTTTCAACGTTGTGTTTGTGTTGTAGAATATTGGTTGGGAAATTATTAAAATTCAAAGGTCAAAGCAACTTCAATACCCAACATTGATTAAATGTCCTCAAAAAGTATGTTGTTTTAATGTTGTATTTGTGTAGTAGAATATTGGTTGGGAAATGACCAAAATTCAATGGTCAAATCAACGTCAGAACCCAACAGTGATTAAACGTTGTCAAAAAGCATGTTGTTTCAAGGTCGTTGGTGTTGAAGAATATTGGTTACAAATTGACCAAAATTCAATGATCAAATTAACGTCAGAACCCAACGTTGATTAAACGTCGTCAAAAATCATGTTGTTTCAACGTTGTGTTTGTGTTGTAGAATATTGGTTGGGAAATTATTAAAATTCAAAGGTCAAAGCAACTTCAAAACCCAACATTGATTAAATGTCCTCAAAAAGTATGTTGTTTTAATGTTGTATTTGTGTAGTAGAATATTGGTTGGGAAATGACAAAAATTCAATGGTCAAATCAACGTCAAAACGCAACATTGATTAAACGTCGTCAAAAAGCATGTTGTTTCAACGTCGTGTTGGTGTTGAAGAATATTGGTTACAAATTGACCAAAATTCAATGATCAAATTAACGTCAGAACCCAACATTGATTAAACGTTGTCAAAAAGCATGTTGTTTCAACGTTGTATTAGTGTAGTAGAATATTGGTTGGGAAATGACAAAAATTCAATGCTCAAATCAACGTCAGAACCCAACAGTGATTAAACGTTGTCAAAAAGCATGTTGTTTCAACGTCGTTGGTGTTGAAGAATATTGGTTACAAATTGACCAAAATTCAATGATCAAATTAACGTCAGAACCCAACATTGATTAAACGTCGTCCAAAAGCATGTTGTTTCAACGTTGTGTTTGTGTTGTAGAATATTGGTTGGGAAATTATTAAAATTCAATGGTCAAAGCAACTTCAAAACCCAACATTGATTAAATGTCCTCAAAAAGTATGTTGTTTTAATGTTGTATTTGTGTAGTAGAATATTGGTTGGGAAATGACAAAAATTCAATGGTCAAATCAACGTCAGAACCCAACATTGATTAAACGTCGTCAAAAAGCATGTTGTTTCAACGTTGTATTTGTGTTGTAGAATATTGGTTGGGAAATGACAAAAATTCAATGGTCAAATCAACGTCAAAACGCAACATTGATTAAACGTCGTCAAAAAGCATGTTGTTTCAACGTCGTGTTGGTGTTGTAGAATATTGGTTGGGAAATGACCAAAATTCAATGGTCAAATTAACGTCAGAACCCAATGTTGATTAAACGTCGTCAAAAAGCATGTTGTTTCAACGTCGTGTTGGTGTTGAAGAATATTGGTTACAAAATGACTCAAATTCAATGGTCAAATCAACGTCAAAACGCAACATTGATTAAACGTCGTCAAAAAGCATGTTGTTTCAACGTCGTGTTGGTGTGGAAGAATATTGGTTACAAATTGACCAAAATTCAATGATCAAATTAACGTCAGAACCCAACATTGATTAAACGTCGTCAAAAAGCATGTTGTTACAACGTTGTATTTGTGTTGTAGAATATTGGTTGGGAAATTATTAAAATTCAAAGGTCAAAGCAATTTCAAAACCCAACATTGATTAAATGTCCTCAAAAAGTATGTTGTTTTAATGTTGTATTTGTGTAGTAGAATATTGGTTGGGAAATGACCAAAATTCAATGGTCAAATTAACGTCAGAACCCAATGTTGATTAAACGTCGTCAAGAAGCATGTTGTTTCAACGTTGTATTTGTGTTGTAGAATATTGGTTGGGAAATTATTAAAATTCAATGGTCAAAGCAACTTCAAAACCCAACATTGATTAAATGTCCTCAAAAAGTATGTTGTTTTAATGTTGTATTTGTGTAGTAGAATATTGGTTGGGAAATGACCAAAATTCAATGGTCAAATTAACGTCAGAACCCAATGTTGATCAAACGTCGTCAAAAAGCATGTTGTTTTAATGTTGTATTTGTGTAGTAGAATATTGGTTGGGAAATGACCAAAATTCAATGATCAAATTCGTCAGAACCCAACGTTGATTAAACGTCGTCAAAAAGCATGTTGTTTCAACGTTGTATTTGTGTTGTAGAATATTGGTTGGGAAATTATTAAAATTCAATGGTCAAAGCAACTTCAAAACCCAACATTGATTAAATGTCCTCAAAAAGCATGTTGTTTTAATGTTGTATTTGTGTAGTAGAATATTGGTTGGGAAATGACAAAAATTCAATGGTCAAATCAACGTCAAAACGCAACATTGATTAAACGTCGTCAAAAAGATGTTGTTTCTTTGTTGTGTTGGTGTTGTAGAATATTGGTTGGGAAATGACCAAAATTCAATGGTCAAATTAACGTCAGAACCCAACGTTGATTAAACGTTGTCAAAAAGCATGTTGTTTCAACGTCGTGTTGGTGTTGAAGAATATTGGTTACAAAATGACTCAAATTCATTGGTCAAATCAACGTCAAAACGCAACATTGATTAAACGTCGTCAAAAAGCATGTTGTTTCAACGTCGTGTTGGTGTTGAAGAATATTGGTTGGGAAATGACCAAAATTCAAAGGTCAAATCAACTTTAAAACCCAACATTAATTAAACGTCCTCAAAAAGCATGTTGTTTCGATGTTGTATTTTTGTTCGAAACCATGTGTTAATCACAAAGATTATTGTGTATTTAACAAAAAAAAACTTTAGGCTCAGGCCAGGCTGATTAGAGAAATAAATACTTGCCAAATATACTGCATAAGAAAGAAGTGGTACTCATAAATGAGTGAAGTTGTCACGTTGTTTAAATGGTAAATAAAAACAGAATGCAATGATTTGCAAATCCTTTTCAACTTATATTCAATTGAATAGACTGCAAAGACAAGATACTTAATGTTCATACTGGGAAACGTAATTTTTTTTGCAAATAATCATAAACTTAGAATTTAATGGCAGCAACGCATTGCAAAAAAGCATTTTCACCACTGTGTTACATGGCCTTTCCTTTTAACAACACTCAGTAAACGTTTGGGAACTGAGGAGACACATTTTTGAAGCTTCTCAGGTGGAATTATTTCCCATTCTTGCTTGATGTACAGCTTAAGTTGTTCAACAGTCCGGGGGTCTCCCTTGTGCTATTTTAGGCTTCATAATGCGCCACACATTTTCAATGGGAGACAGATCTGGACTACAGGCAGGCCAGTCTAGTACCCGCACTCTTTTACTATGAAGCCACGTTGATGTAACACGTGGCTTGGCATTGTCTTGCTGAAATAAGCAGGGGCGTCCATGGTAACGTTGCTTGGATGGCAACATATGTTGCTCCAAAACCTGTATGTACCTTTCAGCATTAATGGTGCCTTCACAGATGTGTAAGTTACCCATGTCTTGGGCACTAATACACCCCCATACCATCACACATGCTGGCTTTTACACTTTGCGCCTAGAACAATCCGGATGGTTCTTTTCCTCTTTTGTCCAGAGGACACCATGTCCACAGTTTCCAAAAACTATTTGAAATGTGGACTCGTCAGACCACAGAACACTTTTCCACTTTGTATCAGTCCATCTTAGATGAGCTCAGGCCCAGCGAAGTCGACGGCGTTTCTGGGTGTTGTTGATAAATTGTTTTCGCCTAGCATAGGAGAGTTTTAACTTGCACTTACAGATGTAGCGACAAACTGTAGTTGCTGACAGCGGGTTTCTGAAGTGTTCCTGAGCCCATGTGGTGATATCCTTTACACACTGATGTCGCTTGTCGATGCAGTACAGCCTGAGGGATGGAAGGTCACGGGCTTAGCTGCTTACGTGCAGTGATTTCTCCAGATTCTCTGAACCGTTTGATGATATTACGGAGCGTAGATGGTGAAATCCCTAAATTCCTTGCATTAGCTGGTTGAGAAAGGTTGTTCTTAAACTGTTCAACAATTTGCTAATGCATTTGTTGACAAAGTGGTGACCCTCGCCCCATCCTTGTTTGTGAATGACTGAGCATTTCATGGAATCTACTTTTATACCCAATCATGGCACCCACCTGTTCCCAATTAGCCTGTTCACCTGTGGGATGTTCCAAATAAGTGTTTGATGAGCATTCCTCAACTTTATCAGTATTTATTGCCACCTTTCCCAACTTCTTTGTCACGTGTTGCTGGCATCAAATTCTAGAGTTAATGATTATTTGCAACAAAAAAAAAAAGTTTATCGGTTTGAACATCAAATATGTTGTCTTTGTAGCATATTCAACTGAATATGGCTTGAAAAGGATTTGCAAATCATTGTATTCCGTTTATATTCACATCTAACACAATTTCCCAACTCATATGGAAACGGGGTTTGTAGAATATTGGTTTGAAAATGACCAAGATTCAATGGTCAAATCAACGTCAGAAGCCAACGTTCATTAAACGTCGCCAAAAAGCATGTTGTTTCAACGTCGTGTTGGTGTTGAAGAATATTGGTTACAAAATTACTCAAATTCAATGGTCAAATCAACGTCACATGTTCAGTCAAAATAAATGATGTACATACCTAATTAATGCAGTATTTTTTATGATTAATCACACAAGTTAAATTGTTATTTTTGACAGCTCTATGTCGAATTTAGTCAAAGCTAAGCCAGGAAAAAAAATACCTGTTCACGTGCAGTACTCAAGTCTAGCAGCAAGGGAGTGCCTTTGGCAAAAACACTTTGCCAAATAATTTTGGGCAACTTGAAGGAATAATCCGGGGACAGTATGACTGGCATCACTGAATTGGCCCGAGTATGGGTGTTGTCAATCTATCTGTGTTGGCCCGGCCATGAGGTGCCAGGGTGTACCCGAATGCAGCTGGGATAGGATGTATTACAATCTTTGCAAGCTGGGTAACTTTTGCTGTGGTCTGGAACAACATGGCACACAAACAACTATGAGAAATGCAGCCAATATTACATACAGATAATGTGTCATGAGACACGCAAATATACATTTAATGCACAGAGGACATAAGTCAAGTAAGTTAAATGAGCTCAAATATAGCCACAAACAAGGAATAATGATGCAATATGTACATACAGCTAGCCTACATAGCATGTTAGCATCGGTTAGCTTGCAGTCATGCAGTGACCAAATATGCCTGAATAGCACTCCAACAAGTCAATAACATCAACAAAGCTCACCTTTGTGCATTCACGCACAGTATAAAACGTTTGGTGGACAAAATGAGACAAAGAAGGAGTTGCAGCGTCGGAGAAAGTTGTACATGTAAACAAACTACGATGAGTTCAAGGACCGGCGAAATTAGTGGGACAATGCGACGCTCGCCAAATACTTTCATCAGGGAAGCATGTTAAATATAAACAGTGGCGTTTGTAACAATTATAAAGGTTTAAGTCGACACATACAAACCTGGTCGTTCATCTCCTTGTTCTGTTGTCACATAAATTTGATTTTTTTCTTAATATCCATTTTTTGATTGTATTGATTCTGATCGATCCAATTTCATGCATGTTTTCCCTCGTATCCTACACGAGTTGTCACTTTAGAACGTCTCTTATGTGTGACTGCCATCATATTGCAGTCTACACGTATCTCTTATGTGTGACTGCCATCATATTGCAGTCTACACGTATCTCTTATGTGTGACTGCCATCCTATTGCAGTCTACACGTATCTCTTATGTGTGACTGCCATCACATTGCAGTCTACATGTATCTCTTATGTGTGACTGCCATTATATTGCAGTCTACACGTATCTCTTATGTGTGACTGCCATCATATTGCAGTCTACACATATCTCTTATGTGTGACTGCCATCTACTGGTCACACTTATCATTACACCAAGTACCAAATGAAATAGCTTTGAGGTCGGTAAGCACAACCAGAATGTATCGCTTATGTGTGACTGCCATCATATTGCAGACTACACGTATCTCTTATGTGCGACTGCCTTCATATTGCAGTCTACACGTATCTCTTATGTGTGACTGCCATCTACTGGTCACACTTATCACACACACACTGCCATCATATTGCAGTCTACACGTATCTCTTATGTGCGACTGCCATCATATTGCAGTCTACACGTATCTCTTATGTGTGACTGCCATCATATTGCAGTCTACACATATCTCTTATGTGTGACTGCCATCTACTGGTCACACTTATCATTACACCATGTACCAAATAAAATAGCTTCGAGGTCGGTAAGCACAACCAGAATGTATTGCTTATGTGTGACTGCCATTATATTGCAGTCTACACGTATCTCTTATGTGCGACTGCCTTCATATTGCAGTCTACATGTATCTCTTATGTGTGACTGCCATCTACTGGCCACACTTATCATTACACCATGTACCAAAAAAAATAGCTTCGAGGTCTGTAAGCACAACCAGAATGTATTGCTTATGTGTGACTGCCATCATATTGCAGTCTACACGTATCTCTTATGTGTGACTGCCATCATATTGCAGTCTACACGTATCTCCTATGTGTGACTGCCATCATATTGCAGTCTACACGTATCTCCTATGTGTGACTGCCATCATATTGCAGTCTCCACGTATCTCTTATGTGTGACTGCTATCTACTGGTCACACTTATCATTACACCATGTACCAAAAAAAGTAGCTTCGAGGTCGGTAAGCACAACCAGAATGTATTGCTTATGTGTGACTGCCATCATATTGCAGTCTACACATATCTCCTATGTGTGACTGCCATCATATTGCAGTCTACACGTATCTCTTATGTGTGACTGCCATCATATTGCAGTCTACACATATCTCCTATGTGTGACTGCCATCATATTGCAGTCTACACGTATCTCTTACGTGTAACTGCCATCATATTGCAGTCTACACTTATCTTTCATGTGTGACTGCCATCTACTGGTCACACTTATCATTACACCATGTACCAAATAAAATAGCTTTGAGGTCGGTAAGCACAACCAGAATGTATTGCTTATGTGTGACTGCCATTATATTGCAGTCTACACGTATCTCTTATGTGTGACTGCCATCTACTGGTCACACTTATCATTACACCATGTACCAAATAAAATAGCTTCGAGGTCGGTAAGCACAACCAGAATGCATTGCTTATGTGTGACTGCCATTGATTGATTGATTGATTGATTGATTGATTGATTGATTGATTGATTGATTGATTGATTGATTGAGACTTTTATTAGTAGGTTGCACAGTGAAGTACATATTCCGTACAATTGACCACTAAATGGTAACACCCGAATAAGTTTTTCAACTTGTTTAAGTCAGGGTCCACTTAAATTGATTCATGATACAGATATATACTATCTTATATACTATCTTATATACTATCATCATAATACAGTCATCACACAAGATAATCACATTGAATTATTTACATTATTTACAATCAGGGGTGTGGAGGGGGGATATGGACATCAAGTAGTGGACATAGAGAGAGAGAGAGAGAGAGATCAGAAGGCATAAGAAAAAGAAAAAGTATCTGCATTTGATTGTTTGCATTTGATTATTAGCAATCCGGGGAGGGTGTTAGTTTAGGGTTGTAGCTGCCTGGAGGTGAACTTTTATTGCGGTTTTGAAGGAGGATAGAGATGCCCTTTCCTTTATACCTGTTGGGAGCGCATTCCACATTGATGTGGCATAGAAAGAGAATGAGTTAAGACCTTTGTTAGTTCGGAATCTGGGTTTAACGTGGTTAGTGGAGCACCCCCTGGTGTTGTGGTTATGGCGGTCATTTACGTTAAGGAAGTAGTTTGACATGTACTACGGTATCAGGGAGGTGTAGCAGATTTTATAGACTAGGCTCAGTGCAAGTTGTTTAACTCTGTCCTCCACCTTGAGCCAGCCCACTTTAGAGAAGTGGGTAGGAGTGAGGTGGGATCTGGGGTGGAGGTCTAGAAGTAACCTGACTAGCTTGTTCTGAGATGTTTGGAGTTTAGATTTGAGGGTTTTGGAGGTGCTAGGGTACCAGGAGGTGCATGCGTAATCGAAAAAGGGTTGAACGAGAGTTCCCGCCAGAATCCTCAAGGTGCTTTTGTTGACCAGAGAGGAAATTCTGTAGAGAAATCTCGTTCGTTGGTTAACCTTTTTGATTACCTTGGTTGCCATTTTGTCACAGGAAAGGTTAGCCTCTAGAATGGAACCTAGGTAGGTGACCTCATCTTTCCTGGTGATGACACTGTCACCTACTTTTATGGTGAAGTCATATTGCAGTCTACACACATCTCTTATGTGTGACTGCCATCATATTGCAGTCTACACGTATCTCCTATGTGGGACTGCCATCACATTGCAGTCTACACGTATCTCTTATGTGGGACTGCCATCATATTGCAGTCTACACGTATCTCTTATGTGTGACTGCCATCTACTGGTCACACTTATCATTACACCATGTACCAAATAAAATAGCTTCGAAGTCGGTAAGCACAACCAGAATGTATTGCTTATGTGTGACTGCCATCATATTGCAGTCTACACATATCTCTTATGTGTGACTGCCATCACATTGCAGTCTACACGTATCTCTTATGTGTGACTGCCATCATATTGCAGTCTACACGTATCTCCTATGTGTGACTGCCATCATATTGCAGTCTACACATATCTCTTATGTGTGACTGCCATCACATTGCAGTCTACACGTATCTCTTATGTGTGACTGCCATCATATTGCAGTCTACACGTATCTCCTATGTGTGACTGCCATCATATTGCAGTCTACACGTATCTCTTATGTGTGACTGCCATCATATTGCAGTCTACATGTATCTCTTATGTGTGACTGCCATCATATTGCAGTCTACACGGATCTCTTATGTGTGACTGCCATCATATTGCAGTCTACACATATCTTTTATGTGTGACTGCCATCTACTGGTCACACTTATCATTACACCATGTCCCAAATAAAATAGCTTCGAAGTCGGTAAGCACAACCAGAATGTATTGCTTATGTTTGACTGCCATCATATTGCAGTCTACACGTATATCTTATGTGTGATTGCCATCTACTGGTCACACTTATCATTACACCATGTACCAAATAAAATAGCTTTGAGGTCGGTAAGCACAACCAGAATGTATTGCTTATGTGTGACTGCCATCATATTGCAGTCTACACATATATCTTATGTGTGACTGCCATCACATTGCAGTCTACATGTATCTCTTATGTGTGACTGCCATCATATTGCAGTCTACACGTATCTCCTATGTGTGACTGCCATCATATTGCAGTCTACACGTATCTCTTATGTGTGACTGCCATCATATTGCAGTCTACATGTATCTCTTATGTGTGACTGCCATCATATTGCAGTCTACACGGATCTCTTATGTGTGACTGCCATCATATTGCAGTCTACACATATCTTTTATGTGTGACTGCCATCTACTGGTCACACTTATCATTACACCATGTCCCAAATAAAATAGCTTCGAAGTCGGTAAGCACAACCAGAATGTATTGCTTATGTTGACTGCCATCATATTGCAGTCTACACGTATATCTTATGTGTGACTGCCATCTACTGGTCACACTTATCATTACACCATGTACCAAATAAAATAGCTTTGAGGTCGGTAAGCACAACCAGGATGTATTACTTATGTGTGACTGCCATCATATTGCAGTCTACACATATCTCTTATGTGTGACTGCCATCACATTGCAGTCTACACATATCTCTTATGTGTGACTGCCATCATATTGCAGTCTACACATATCTCCTATGTGTGACTGCCATCATATTGCAGTCTACACGTATCTCTTATGTGTGACTGCCATCATATTGCAGTCTACATGTATCTCTTATGTGTGACTGCCATCATATTGCAGTCTACACGGATCTCTTATGTGTGACTGCCATCATATTGCAGTCTACACGGATCTCTTATGTGTGACTGCCATCATATTGCAGTCTACATGTATCTCTTATGTGTGACTGCCATCATATTGCAGTCTACATGTATCTCTTATGTGTGACTGCCATCATATTGCAGTCCACACCGATCTCTTATGTGTGACTGCCATCATATTGCAGTCTACATGTATCTCTTATGTGTGACTGCCATCATATTGCAGTCCACACCGATCTCTTATGTGTGACTGCCATCATATTGCAGTCTACACATATATTTTATGTGTGACTGCCATCTACTGGTCACACTTATCATTACACCATGTCCCAAATAAAATAGCTTCGAGGTCGGTAAGCACAACCAGAATGTATTGCTTATGTGTGACTGCCATCATATTGCAGTCTACACTTATCTCTTATGTGTGACTGCCATCTACTGGTCACACTTATCATTACACCATGTACCAAATAAAATAGCTTCGAGGTCGGTAAGCACAACCAGAATGTATTGCTTATGTGTGACTGCCATCATATTGCAGTCTACACATATCTCCTATGTGTGGCTGCCATCACATTGCAGTCTACACGTATCTCCTATGTGGGACTGCCATCATATTGCAGTCTACACGTATCTCTTATGTGTGACTGCCATCTACTGGTCACACTTATCATTTCACCAAGTACCAAATAAAATAACTTCGAGGTCGGTAAGCACAACCAGAATGTATTGCTAATGTGTGACTGCCATCATATTGCATTCTACACATATCTCTTATGTGTGACTGCCATCACATTGCAGTCTACACGTATCTCCTATGTGGGACTGCCATCATATTGCAGTCTACACATATCTCTTATGTGTGACTGCTATCAACTGGTCACACTTATAATTTCACCAAGTACCAAATAAAATAGCTTCGAGGTCGGTAAGCACAACCAAAATTCACAATGCTAAGTTCTTTCAAATAATTCAGTACGTTATTTTCCTGAAAATGCCTATTTTAAAGTTGTTTACAACACCAGTGCATAATAATGCAATCACTGTTGCACTTTTTTTCAATAAGCTCGATGAAACCTCTTCAAATATGTTATTGCTATTATCAAGGGAGCATTTCTAACACAACCAAAATAAAATTGTGTAAAAAAAAAAAGATGTTGCTTGTCCTCAGCATCCGCGAGACAAAAACAAGTGATACAGCAAGGAGTGTGGGCTATAATAAGTGTTACCTCATTCATGAATTATTAAGTGGCCATTACCTCATGTACCACATGACCTTCACTTCCTGTCTCTGATTAAATGGCCCATTTTACGGAGCTACAGTGTCCGTTTTTAGAACGGCGTCGGATTGCACGACTTGGCCCACTTCCTGTCAGCCTCGGGAATACAGAACATGAACTATAATATTAGACACCACTTGGTTTTTTTTTACTGTCCGTAGGATGTTAAATCCACCGGAGCCATAACTCCGGTTATTTTTGATTCACATGAACAATAAAGGACATAAAGTAAGTAACCGCGGTCGTAACTTCTATCCTTTTTATCGGACCAGATTTATCACGTCGCTCGCCACAAAATGTATCATTTGAGAAGACTTACGATCAGTCATACGGATAGCGGATATGTAATATAAGCTAACATAGCTTGATGTTGCCGTTACAATGGGACTGTAAGGTTAGCATAGGTGGGTAGTCGCCAAAAAATTGTACTCAAGTAACAGTAGTGTTACATTAAAGCACATAACACTTTACCGCTATGCATCAGTCCATTTTAGATACGCTCGGGGCCCTGCGAAGCCGGCGGCGTTTCCGGGTGTTGTTGTTTTTTTTGTTTTTTTTGTTTTTTTTCCCGGGTGTTGTTGACAAATTGTTTTGGCTTTGCATAATAGAGTTTTAACTTGCACGTACGGATGTAGCGGCAGACTGTAGTTACTGACAATGTTTTTTCTGAAGTGTTCCCGAGCCCACGTGGTGATATCCTTTACACACCGATGTCGTTTTTTTTTTTTATGCAGTAAAGTTAAAGTTAAAGTACCAATGATTGTCACACACACACACTAGGTGTGGCGAAATTATTCCGCCTACGTGCAGTGATTTCTCCAGATTCTCGGAACCTTTTGATGATATTACGGAGCGTAGATGGTGAAATCCCTAAATTCCTTGCAATAGCTGGTTGAGAAATGTTGTTCTTAGACAATTTGCTCAGGCATTTGTTGACAAAGTGGTGACCCTCGCCCCGTCCTTGTTTGGGAACGACTGAGCATTTCATGGAATCTACTTTTATACCCAATCATGGCACCCACCTGTTCCCAATTAGCCCGTTCACCTGTGGGATGTTCCAAAATAAGTGTTTGACGAGCATTCCTCAACTTTCTCCGTCTTTTTTGCCACTTGTGCCAGCTACCGTTACAATAAAGCAGTGCTGTGCAATTATTTTGTGTTCCGCCCTCCCCTCTTCAGACCACAGAACACTTTTCCACTTTGCATCCGTCCATCTTAGATACGCTCGGGGCCCAGCGAAGCCGGCGGCGTTTCCGGGTGTTGTTGATAAATGGCTTTCTCTTTGCATAGTAGAGTTTTAACTTGCACTTACATATGTAGCGACCGACTGTAGTTACTGACAGTGGTATCCGAAGTGTTCCCGAGCCCATGTGGTGATATCCTTTACACACCGATGTCGTTTTTTTTTTTTTTTTTTTTTTTGATGCAGTACCGCTTACGTGCAGTGATTTATCCAGATTCTCTGAACCTTTTGATGATATTACGGAGCGTAGATGGTGAAACTCTTTGAGGTTAGGTAACATAAATGTTGTGTTTTATAACGGATGACGTAAAAAAAAAAAAAAAGTCATATGTGACAGTTTTATTAGTTTTATGGTGACAGAAAGCACAAACAAATTGATTGAAGCACTTTGCAGGAAATGGTTACTTGGTCACCCTGCCTGGTCCTGTCATAAATTAATGATGGAATCAGCGAGCGCCACGCCATAAAACTTTAACGAGCTGGCATGTTTGGCCTCTTAGTCGGTGGGCAGAGGACGTGATCGTGTACACGCCGGTCTGAGTCTTAGTCGGTGGGCAGAGGATGAGAGGAGAACGACGCGCTGGAATAAAGATTACTTTTTTTTTAATTTAGGAAGTGAGAATGTAAATATCGTAGGAGATAGTAGATACTTTTACACATTCCGAGTAGATACTTTTACACGTTCCAAGTAGATACTTTTACACATTCCTAGTAGATACTTTTACACGTTCCAAGTAGATACTTTTACACGTTCCTAGTAGATACTTTTACACGTTCCTATTAAATACTTTTACACGTTCCAAGTAGATAGTTTTATATGTTCCAAGTAGATACTTATACACGTTCTTAGTAAATACTTTTACACGTTCCTATTAAATATTTTTTACACGTTCCAAGTAGATACTTTTACACATTCCGAGTAGATACTTTTACACGTTCCAAGTAGATACTTTTACACGTTCCTATTAAATATTTGTACACATTCCGAGTAGATACTTTTACAAGTTACAAGTAGATACTTTTACTTCTTCCAAGTAGATAATTTTACACGTTCCCAGTAGATACTTTTACACATTCCTAGTAGGTACTTTTACACGTTCCAAGTAGATACTTTTACAAGTTCCGATTAAATACTTTTACACGTTCCAAGTAGATACTTTTACACCTACCAAATAGATACTTTTACACGTTCCAAGTAGATACTTTTACACGTTCCAAGTAGATACTTTTACAAGTTCCTATTAAATACTTTTACACGTTCCAAGTAGATACTTTTACACGTTCCAAGTAGATACTTTTACAAGTTCCGATTAAATACTTTTACACGTTCCAAGTAGATACTTTTACACCTTCCAAGTAGATACTTTTACACCTACCAAGTAGATACTTTTACACGTTCCAAGTAGATACTTTTACACGTTCCAAGTAGATACTTTTACAAGTTCCTATTAAATACTTTTACACGTTCCAAGTAGATACTTTTACACCTTCCAAGTAGATACTTGTACACGTTCCTAGTAGATACTTTTACACGTTCCTATTAAATACTTTTACACGTTCCAAGTAGATACTTTTACATGTTCCAAGAAAATACTTTTACACTTTCCTCGTAGATACTTTAACACCTTCCAAGTAGATACTTTTACACGTTCCTAGTAGATACTTTTATACGTTCCAAGTAGATACTTTTACACATTCCAAGTAGATACTTTTACACGTTCCTAGTAGATACTTTTATACGTTCCAAGTAGATACTTTTACACGTTCCAAGTAAATACTTTTACACGTTCCAAGTAGATGCTTTTACACGTTCTTAGTAAATACTTTTACACGTTCCAAGTAGATACTTTTACACGTTCTTAGTAAATACTTTAACACATTCCTATTAAATACTTTTAAACATTCCATGTAGATACTTTTACACGTTCCAAGTAGGTACTTTTACACATTCTTAGTAAATACTTTTACACGTTCCCATCAAATACTTTTACACATTCCAAGTAGATACTTTTACACATTCCAAGTAGATACTTTTACACGTTCCAAGTAGGTAGTTTTACATGTTCCAATTAGATACTTTTGCATGTTCCAAGTAGATGCTTTTACACATTCCTAGTAGATACTTGTACACGTTCTAGTAGATACTTTTACACATTCCTAGTAGGTACTTTTACACGTTCCAAGTAGATACTTTTACAAGTTCCGATTAAATACTTTTACACGTTCCAAGTAGATACTTTTACACCTTCCAAGTAGATACTTTTACACCTACCAAGTAGATACTTTTACACGTTCCAAGTAGATACTTTTACATGTTCCAAGTAGATACTTTTACACGTTCCAAGTAGATACTTTTACAAGTTCCTATTAAATACTTTTACACGTTCCAAGTAGATACTTTTACACCTTCCAAGTAGATACTTTTACACGTTCCTAGTAGATACTTTTACACGTTCCTATTAAATACTTTTGCACGTTCCAAGTAGATACTTTTACATGTTCCAAGAAAATACTTTTACACTTTCCTCGTAGATACTTTAACACCTTCCAAGTAGATACTTTTACACGTTCCTGGTAGATGCTTTTATACGTTCCAAGTAGATACTTTTACACATTCCCAGTAGATACTTTTACACGTTCCTAGTAGATACTTTTATACGTTCCAAGTAGATACTTTTACACGTTCCAAGTAGATACTTTTACACATTCCAAGTAGACACTTTTACACGTTCCAAGTAAATACTTTTACACGTTCCAAGTAGATACTTTTACACGTTCTTAGTACATACTTTTACACGTTCCAAGTAGATACTTTTACACGTTCTTAGTAAATACTTTTACACATTCCTATTAAATACTTTTACACATTCCAAGTAGATACTTTTACACGTTCCAAGTAGGTACTTTTACACATTCTTAGTAAATACTTTTACACGTTCCTATTAAATACTTTTACACATTCCAAGTAGATACTTTTACACGTTCCAAGTAGATACTTTTACACGTTCCAAGTAGGTACTTTTACACGTTCCAATTAGATACTTTTGCATGTTCCAAGTAGATACTTTTACACATTCCTAGTAGATACTTTTACACGTTCCTAGTAGATACTTTTACACATTCCTATTAAATACTTTTACACAATCCTATTAAATACTTTTACACATACCTAGTAGATACTTTTACAAGTTCCAAGTAGATGCTTTTACTTGTTCCAAGTAGATATTTTTACACGTTCCTAGTAGATACTTTTACACGTTCCTAGTAGATACTTTTACAGGTTCCCAGTAGACACTTTTACACGTTCCAAGTAGATACTTTTACACGCTCCAAGTAGATACTTTTACACGTTCCTAGTAGATACTTTTACACGTTCCTAGTAGATACTTTTGCATGTTCCAAGTAGATACTTTTACAGGTTCCTAGTAGATACATTTACACATTCCTATTAAATACTTTTACACATTCCTAGTAGATACTTTTACAAGTTCTAAGTAGATACTTTTACTTGTTCCAAATAGATACTTTTACACGTTCCTAGTAGTTATTTTTACACGTTCCCAGTAGGTACTTTTACACATTCCAAGTAGATACTTTTACACGTTCCAAGTAGTTACTTTTACACGTTCCAAGTAGATACTTTTATACGTTCCAAGTAGATACTTTTACACATTCCTAGTAGATACTTTTACACGTTCCTAGTAGATACTTTTATACATTCCTATAAAATACTTTTACACATTCCTATAAAATACTTTTACACATTCCTAGTAAATACTTTTACAAGTTCTATGTAGATACTTGTACTTGTTCCAAGTATATACTTTTACATGTTCCTAATAGATACTTTTACACATTCCTATTAAATACTTTTACACATTCCTAGTAGATACTTTTACACTTTCCAAATAAATACTTTTACACTTTTCTACTAGATACTTTTACACCTTCCAAGTAGATACTTTTACACAATTCTAGTAGATACTTTTATATGTTCCTATTAAATACTTTTACACATTCAATCAGGAGATTTTTAACTAAAAAAGCTGGTAGTTCCTAGTAGATACTTGTACACGTTCCAAGTATACACTTTTACACGTTCCGAGTAGATAATTTTACACGTTCCAAGTAGATACTTCAATACGTTCCTAGTAGATACTTTTACACGTTCCTATTAAATACTTCTACACATTCCTAGTAGATACTTTTACACGTTCCAAGTAAATAATTTCATACGCTCCAAGTAGATACTTTTACATGTTCTTAGTAAATACTTTTACACGTTCCTATTAAATACTTTTACACATTCTAGTAGATACTTTTACACGTTCCAAGTAGATACTTTTATACGTTCCAAGTAAATACTTTTACATTTTTCTAGCAGATACTATTACACTCCCAAGTAGATACTTTTACACGTTCCTCATAGATACTTGAATATGTTCCTATTAAATACTTTTACACATTCAATCAGGAGATTTTTAATGCAAAAAACTGGTAGTTCCTGGTAGACACTTTTACACATTCCTGGTAGATACTTTTACACATTCCTGGTAGATACTTTTACACGTTCCAAATAGATACTTTTACTTTTTTCATTTTTATTTTTTTATTTACAGTAATATGCTGTAGAGATCACTGTAAAATGTATTGTCATTTTTATTGAGCTGATGGGTAGTTTGCTGTAAAGTTAAGTACTTTTATTAAGACAAAATATTGTTTGGAAAGTTTGATAATATACTATAATATTTTATGTAATATTGGATACTATTGAAGTTTAAAATGTATGTAATTTCAAAATGAAAAAAAATCCATGACATTTAGTGAGACAATATTTATTGACACATGTCATTTCCAGGTGTTTGTGGGCCACATAAAATGATGTCGCGGGCCACATCTGGCCCCCGGGCCTTGAGTTTGACACCTGTGTTCTAACACATGCTCAAGGAGGGATGTATCGGCAACCCAGCCGCCATTTATGAAAAGTGTTTTTCTGCAGATTTTTTTACCCCTCCCTTCATTTTTATGTCCACTTCCTGTTCACTCTATAAAAGCACGAATGATCCTTTTCCTGTGTTGGCGTTGGAGGAGTGTTAAAAATAATATTGGACCCTACATTTACGACATGGAACTGTACGAGGAACATGATGTCAGAGTACAAGAAAAGGGCAGAGAAGGCTGTTCAAAGGGGGCGTGGCTTCCTCCCTAACGATGGAGCAAGGAGTGGAACGCCATCACACTGAAGCCTTTGTGTCAATTTGTGTGTCTGAGCAGTCACGTGTGGGAAAACCACGCTTTTAATTTGTCGGGATGACGTTTTAGCACAGACGTGTTCAAACTTATTTTTAATCAATGTTGGGTTCTGATGTTGATTTGACCATTGAATGTTAGTCATTTCCCAACCAATATTCTACAACACAAATGCAATGTTGAAACAACATGCTTTTTGACGACGTTTATTCAATATTGGGTTCTGACGTTGATTTGACCATTGAATTTTGGTCATTTACCAACCAATATTCCACAACATGAATACAACGTTGAAACAACATGCTTTTTGACAACGTTTATTCAATGTTGGGTTCTGATGTTGATTTGACCATTGAATTTTGGTAATTTCCCAAACAATATTCTACAACACAAATGCAATGTTGAAACAACATACTTTTTCACGACATGTAATCAATGTTAGGTTGTGACGTTGATTTCACCATTGAATTTTGGTCATTTCCCAAACAATATTCTACAACACAAATGCAATGTTGAAACAACATGCTTTTTGACAACGTTTATTCAATGTCAGTTTCTGACGTTGACTTGACCATTGAATTTTGTTTATTTCCTAACCAATATTCTACAACACAAATACAACGTTGAAACAACATGCTTTTTGACAACGTTTAATCAATATTGGGTCCTGACGTTGATTTGACCATTGAATTTTGGTCATTTCCCAACCAATATTCAACAACACAAATACAACGTTGAAACAACATACTTTTTGACAACGTTTATTCAATGTTGGGTTCTGACGTTGATTTGACCATTGAATTTTGGTCATTTCCCAACCAATATTCCACAACACAAATACAACGTTGAAACAACATGCTTTTTGACAACGTTTATTCAATGTTGGGTTCTGACGTTGATTTGAACATTGAATTTTGGTCATTTCCCAACCAATATTCAACAACACAAATACAACGTTGAAACAACATACTTTTTGACGACGTTTAATCGATGTCAGGTTGTGACGTTTTTAACAGTGAATTTTGGTCATTTCCCAACCAATATTCTACAACACAAATACAACGTTGACACAACATGATTTTTGACAACGTTTATTCAATGTCAGTTTCTAACATTGCTTTGACCATTGAATTTTGTTTATTTCCTAACCAATATTTTACAACACAAATACAACGTTGAAACAACATGCTTTTTGACAACGTTTATTCAATGTTGGGTTCTGATGTTGATTTGACCATTGAATTTTGGTAATTTCCCAAACAATATTCTACAACACAAATGCAATGTTGAAACAACATGCTTTTTGACGACATGTAATCAAAGTTGGGTTCTGACGTTGATTTGACCATTGAATTTTAGTCATTTCCCAAACAATATTCTACAACACAAATACAACGTTGACACAACATGCTTTTTGACAACGTTTAATCAATGTTGGGTTCTGATGTTGACTTGACCATTGAATTTTAGTCATTTCCCAACCAATATTCAACAACACAAATACAACGTTGAAACAACATGCTTTTTGACAACGTTTAATCAATATTGGGTCCTGACGTTGATTTGACCATTGAATTTTGGTCATTTCCCAACCAATATTCTACAACACAAATACAACGTTGACACAACATGCTTTTTGACAACGTTTAATCAATGTTGGGTTCTGATGTTGACTTGACCATTGAATTTTGGTCATTTCCCAACCAATATTCTACAACACAAATACAACGTTGAAACAACATTTTTTTTGACAACGTTTATTCAATGTCAGTTTCTGACGTTGATTTGACCATTGAATTTTGTTTATTACCTAACCAATATTTTACAACACAAATACAACGTTGAAACAACATGCTTTTTGACAACGTTTATTCAATGTTGGGTTCTGATGTTGATTTGACCATTGAATTTTGGTAATTTCCCAAACAATATTCTACAACACAAATGCAATGTTGAAACAACATGCTTTTTGACGACATGTAATCAAAGTTGGGTTCTGACGTTGATTTGACCATTGAATTTTAGTCATTTCCCAACCAATATTCTACAACACAAATACAACGTTGACACAACATGCTTTTTGACAACGTTTAATCAATGTTGGGTTCTGATGTTGACTTGACCATTGAATTTTAGTCATTTCCCAACCAATATTCTACAACACAAATACAACGTTGACACAACATGCTTTTTGACAACGTTTAATCAATGTTGGGTTCTGACGTTGATTTGACCATTGAATTGTGGTCATTTCCTAACTAATATTCTACAACACAAATACAACGTTGAAACAACGTTGATTTGACCATTGAAATGTTGGTTATTTCCCAACCAACAACCTGGATCCAACGTTGTCTCAATTTACAAACACAACTATTTTGCAACATTGTTTTAAAGTCAGTTTTAAAGGACGTATAATCAACGTTGTATCAATGTCTTGTGCCTGGTCAAGGAAACTCGGCCTCTTTTGTCCGTCATTATTAATTGATATGGATTTTTGCCCCCAATAGCTTATTTTTAAATGTATCTTTGAGTTGTTAATATTAGTTTTGAATTAGTTTGAACTTGTTTCGTTCTTCCAGGTTCCTCCATGACTCGATGTGCCTCGATCCCGTTCTAAAGTTGTGACCCAGCGCCTACTGGACCCCTCTTCATCCGGTACCGACACCTCCGAAAGGATGTGACTAAAGGATCTCTTGGCTCTCACGGCTGCTATGGACGTCCTCTGATACCAGATCGTGCTGGCTTCCTTTTGGATGTGTAAGTATTCTTTTTCTTTAACCCTTTTTGACTAATTGGCCAGTGCAAAGAGACGCAGTCAAAGTAATGTTCTGTTGAGTTTACTTTGAAAGGGAACCTTGTTCAGAAATCACCCCCTGCTGTGTAAAACGCAGCAAACTACAGTCAAGCCAAAGATGTCAGTAGTTATCTGTGAAGCAAAAATCCAAACATTGATCTCTTCACATCTCACCTCCTCGTTTTCTTCTCGACTGCACTTCACTGACATGTGCTGTTATTGTGTTGTCTTTCTTCTCGCTCGCCTTGGAAAAAGAGAACAAAAAAGCTCTTCATGTAGAGGCAGCGCCTGGCTTTTGAGAGGATATTGATTTGCGCGGAATGTGATGCTGCTGCGTTTTTTTTTACGCTCCTAATTAGAACGAAGGCAAGCGTTCGATCCGACAGAATAGTCTCCACAGAACCAAAGATGGGCACGTTGAGTAATGTAAGGTCAGTGGTTGGTATCATCCAGCATCGTTTTCATTGTTTTCTTACTAGCTGTAATGCTAATTTGTGCACTTCATCCTCTGGAATCCACTGGAACCTTGATGTACTTGATAGTTCTTGAACAGGTTTGTGAAGAGAACAGTTTGTACCGTATTTCCCGGGCTATAGGGCACACCGGTATTTAAGCCGCACCCACCAATTTTTAGAATAAATAAATATTTGTACATATATTAGCAGCACTGGACTATAAGCCGCATACATATAACGGTACGACAGATTTTGTAAATGTTCATTTACATACCTTAATTGTTTCCGAACGTTGCCTGTCACACGGCAGTTAAACGGCTGATCAAACAAAACAGAGGTCATCGTCATGGACCCACTAGCTGCGGACGCTAGCTCTCCAAATCAGCTAAACAGACTCAATTTCAAGAGTTTACGAAACTGAAACAGCATATAAAGAATGCCATTGTAAGTTAACACTAACAAAGACACTTGTAAACGTTTTACTAATGCTAACCACGCTAGCTTAATTACATTATGATAGCACGTAGAAATATGCATGAAAACACTCCCACATACATCACACATGGAACGGTTTAGTAAGTATGAATTGTGGTAGTTATATTGTAAAACTTTCAATGGGAACGTTGAGTAACATTGGTCGGTATCATACCTTAATTGTTTCCAAACTTTGCCCGTCACACGGCAGTTAAACGGTTAATCAAACAAAACAGAAGTCATCGTCATGAACCCACTAGCGGTGGAAACTAGCTCTCTAAATAAGCTAAACAGACTCAATTTCAAGAGTTTACGAAACTGAAAAAGCATAAAAAGAATGCCATTGTAAGTTAACACTAACAGAGACACTTGTAAACGTGTTAGCATATTTACTAATGCTAACCACGCTAGCTTAATTACATTACGATAGCACGTAGAAATATGCATGAAAACACTCCCACATACATCACACATAGAACGGTTTAGTAAGTATGAATTGTTTTAGTTATATTGTAAAACTTTCAATGGGAACGTTGAGTAATGTAAGGTCAGTGGTTGGTATCATCCAGCATCGTTTTCATTGTTTTCTTTGTAGCTTTAATGCTAATTTGTGCACTTCATCCTCTGGAATCCACTGGAACCTTGATCTACTTGATAGTTCTTGAACAGGTTTGTGAATAGAAAAGTTTGTACCGTATTTCCCGGGCTATAGGGCACACCGGTATTTAAGCCGCACCCACCAAATTTTAGAAGAAATACATATTTGTACATAAATTAGCTGCAATAGACTATAAGCGGCATACATATAACGGTACGAAATATTTTGTAAATGTTTATTTACATACGTTAATTGTTTCCAAACTTTGCCTGTCACACTGTAGTAAAACGGCTGATCAAACAAAACAGAAGTCATCGTCACGGACCCACTAGCTGTGGAAAGTAGCTCTCCAAATCAGCTGAACAGACTCAATTTCAAGAGTTTACGAAACTGAAACAATACAATAAGAATGCCATTGTAAGTTAACACTAACAAAGACACTTGTAAATTTGCTAATGCTAACCACGCTAGCTTAATTACATTACGATAGCACGTAGAAATATGCATGAAAACACTCCCACATACATCACACATGGAACGGTTTAGTAAGTATGAATTGTGGTAGTTATATTGTAAAACTTTCAATGGGAACGTTGAGTAACATTGGTCGGTATCATACCTTAATTGTTTCCAAACTTTGCCTGTCACACGGCAGTTAAATGGTTAATCAAACAAAACAGAAGTCATCGTCATGAACCCACTAGCGGTGGAAACTAGCTCTCTAAATAAGCTAAACAGACTCAATTTCAAGAGTTTACGAAACTGAAAAAGCATAAAAAGAATGCCATTGTAAGTTAACACTAACAGAGACACTTGTAAACGTGTTAGCATATTTACTAATGCTAACCACGCTAGCTTAATTACATTACGATAGCACGTAGAAATATGCATGAAAACACTCCCACATACATCACACATAGAACGGTTTAGTAAGTATGAATTGTTTTAGTTATATTGTAAAACTTTCAATGGGAACGTTGAGTAATGTAAGGTCAGTGGTTGGTATCATCCAGCATCGTTTTCATTGTTTTCTTTGTAGCTTTAATGCTAATTTGTGCACTTCATCCTCTGGAATCCACTGGAACCTTGATGTACTTGATAGTTCTTGAACAGGTTTGTGAAGAGAAAAGTTTGTACAGTATTTTCCGGGCTATATTTAAGCCGCACCCACCAAATTTTAGAAGAAATAAATATTTTTACATATATTAGCCGCACTGGACTATAAGCCGCTTACATATAACAGTACGAAATATTTTGTAGATGTTTATTTACATACCTTAATTGTTTCCAAACTTTCCAAACAAAACAGAAGTCATCGCCATGGACCCACTAGCTGCGGACGCTAGCTCTCCAAATCAGCTAAACGGACTCAATTTCAAGAGTTTACGAAACTGAAACAATACAAAAAGAATGCCATTGTAAGTTAACACTAACAAAGACACTTGTAAACGTGTTAGCATATTTGCCAATGCTAACGACGCTAGCTTGATTACATTACGATAACACATAGAAATATGCATGAAAACACTCCCACATACATCACACATGGAACGGTTTAGTAAGTATGAATTGTTTTAGTTATATTGTAAAACTTACAAACCTTGCTTGGAGTGACGAATGAAGATTCCTTTCGAGCAGAAACGCCATAAACGAATAGTCGACGAAACGGTTCAACTCGTCCAAAAGATGGCGCCGTAACACAACAAAAATAACACACTTTTTCAGTGTTGAAAACTATTTGTTGAATACAGAACATAATGGCCACGAACTAAGACATAACAAGGAGGGAACGGATCAACTTTGGATTTAATAACAAAGCCAAAACAACTTTTTGACGACGTTTATTCAATGTCAGGTTGTGACGTTGATTTGACCATTGAAATTTGGTCATTTCCCAACCAATATTCTACCACACAAACATAACGTTGAAACAACATACTTTTTGACGACATTTAATCAATTTTGGGTATTGACGTTGATTTGACCATTGAATTTTGGTCATTTCCTAACCAATATTCCACAACACAAATACAACGTTGAAACAACATGCTTTTTGATGACGTTTAATCAATGTCAGGTTGTGACGTTTTTAACATTGAATTTTGGTCATTTCCCAACCAATATTCCACAACACAAATATAACGTTGAAACAACATCTTTTTTGACGACGTTTAGTCAATGTTGGGTTGTGAGGTTTTTTTAACATTGAATTTTGGTCATTTTCCAACCAACAACGTGGATAACGTAATGTTAATGAAGCTAATTGAAAGAAAATAGACAAACCCCAAGTTTAACTCAATCTCAGAGAACGTGTTGAAGTAGGTCCTGTTGTTGAGCAACTCAAACATAACATTGAAACAACATGCTTTTTGACGACGTTTAATCAATGTTGGGTTCTGACGTTGATTTGACCATTGAATTTTGGTCATATCTCAACCCATATTCCACAACACAAATACAACGTTGAAACAACAGGCTTTTTCACAACGTTTAATCAATGTTTGGTTCTGACGTTGACTTGACCATTGAAATTGGGTCATTTCCCAACCAATATTCTACAACACAAATACTACGTTGGAACAACATGCTTTTTGGCGACGTTTAATCAATTTTTGGTTGTGACGTTGTTTTTAACATTGAATTTTGGTCATTTCCCAACCAATATTCTACAAAACAAACACAACGTTGAAACAACATTCTTTTTGACAAGGTTTAATCAATGTTGGGTTCTGACGTTGATTTGACCATTGAATTTTGGTCACCCGATAATCCATCCATTTTCTACTGCTTGTCCCTTATGGAGACCAACCAATATTCTACAATACAAACACAACGTTGAACCAACATGCTTTTTGACAACGTTTAATCAATGTTGGGTTCTGACGTTGATTTGACCATTGAATTTTGGTCATTTCCCAACCAATATTCTACAACACAAACACAACGTTGAATCAACATGCTTTTTGACGACGTTTAATCAATGTTTGGTTGTGACGTTGTTTTTAACCTTGAATTGTGGTCATTTCCCAACCAATATTCTACAACACAAATACAACGTTGAAACAACATGCTTTTTGACAACGTTTAAACAATGTTGGGTTCTGACGTTGATTTGACCATTGAATTTTGGTCATTTCCCAACCAATATTCTACAACACAAATACAACGTTGAATCAACATGCTTTTTGACGACGTTTAATCAATGTTTGGTTGTGACGTTGTTTTTAACCTTGAATTCTGGTCATTTCCCAACCAATTTTCTACAACACAAATACAACGTTGAAACAACATGCTTTTTGAGGACGTTCAATCAATGTTATGTTCGGACGTTGATTTGACCATTGAATTTTGGTCATTTCCCAACCAATATTCTACAACACAAATACAACGTTGGAAACAACATCCTTTTTCACAACGTTTAATCAATGTTAGGTTTTGACGTTGATTTTAACATTGAATTTTGGTCACCCGATAATCCATCCATTTTCTACTGCTTGTCCCTTATGGAGACCAACCAATATTCTACAATACAAACACAACGTTGAACCAACATGCTTTTTGACAATGTTTAATCAATGTTGGGTTCTGACGTTGATTTGACCATTGAATTTTGGTCATTTCCCAACCAATATTCTACAACACAAACACAACGTTGAATCAACATGCTTTTTGACGACGTTTAATCAATGTTTGGTTGTGACGTTGTTTTTAACCTTGAATTGTGGTCATTTCCCAACCAATATTTTACAACACAAATACAACGTTGAAACAACATGCCTTTTGAGGACGTTCAATCAATGTTATGTTCGGACGTTGATTTGACCATTGAATTTTGGTCATTTCCCAACCAACAACGCGGATCCAACGTTAGACATCAACGTCGTCTCAATTTACAAATACAACTATTTTGCAGCGTTGTTTCAAAGTCAGTATCAAAGGACACGTACGTATAATCAACGTTATATCAACGTCTTTAGGCCTGCTGGGGATAATAGGTAGAGTAAGGAAATTGCTTAGTATTAACAAAACTATCATTATGATTTAGTAATGTACAGTAGGCATATGGCCCCCATTCCTGGGTGGATCTCGCGCGAGTAGAAGGAATTTTTCAATGCAGTCTGCTGAAAATGATGGAAAGCACCTCTCTACATAACAAAGTCACAATTGCCACAAAATACGTTTTATGATATTTAAGACTGAAGTGAATAATTCGTCACGTTTCATGTGTCGGGTAATCTGCCACAAGTCACTTACTCGACTCCGAGCACCGTATAATTATTGGCTCGTATTTAATTATCCTTTCACATTGGATCATATCCGATTTTGCGGTAATTCTTTTTAATGGCGGCTCTCATTAGCGCCGCGTGCTACACCCGCTAAAAAAAAAATAAAAAAAATCACCCGGTGAATTTTCTACACGGCTGGAGCGGAATTAACTTTTCGGTTCAAGTGTTTGCCGATTACGACCTCAGCGTGAACGGTTTTTATTGCACGCCGTGATAAAAGGGCAGAGCGCTGTAACCACGTAATGAAGGGATGACGTCGTCGCTGTGATTAGATGCAATTTGACTCAACATACTTAGTAGTCCATAAAACCCTCGGATCACTGCACCTTTAGCCTTCTAATCAGGATTTGCACCAGGATTTATTTATTTGGTTTTTTTTTTCAATCGTGGTGCAACAAAAACTTTGCACGCGTTTACTCCATTTTTTCTGTGAAATAGCACCGAAAACAGCTCCTTTTTCTTTGCTTATGCAAAAAAAAAAAAAAAAAAAGGTGTGGACACGCTGGTACTTTACCAGGAAAGTGTTGTGGAGAGGCCTTGAGGTGGATTCAGGCGGGATTAGCATAAACAGCCATAGCACGTAAACCACCAAGAATACCAGATTATATATCATTATCGCTATTTTTCATGCTCACATGATGAGCTTTGGGAATGTGCTCGGGGTTTTTTAAATTTAGGTAATGAGTGTTTTTACAGTAAAAAAAACAACAAAAAAAAACACGCGCTTTTTTTTTGCAGAAGCCCGTGACTCCAAACAAGAAATCTTCATGCAAATTTTAAACATTATTAAAGATCCCTGACATTGATTTGAATCAATATGTAACTTTATTCATGATATTTAAATCCATAGCATACATTTGAATAATGAGTGGCTTGTATCAGCGTGTGTCTTATGTGTAAATTACATCATTATGGACCCCCCCCCCCCCCCCCTATAGCTCCATTATTTATAAGAGCTGTTTAAATGAGGCCGAGAGGTCGCGTGTGGAGTCAATTTCATCATGCTTTATTTTAAATATTAAAAATCTCTCGCTGCTGTTTGCATAAAGCTATACAGTACATTACTCATATGATTTTTTTTTTTTTTTTTTATTTTTTATTTTTTTTTGCATATGCAACTAATGAGGTATGGGTTTTTTCCACAAAAAAGAAAGAAATTCCGTTTCTGAGAGGTTAATTGTGTATAAGGAAAATGGATTAAACATCATCTCCGCCTCGGCTTTTGTGACCTCGGTCTGGGTTCAGCACAGTTATAAAGTGCAGGAAGAATTAGCCTCCGGCTTTAACCAGCCTTCTTTGTTGGCCTCGCATCGTGCACACGGATGGATGCCACGCGCTCGGATGGATGCCCGCTGGTTTATTTCATGGGAGCCCTTTAATGCCAAGCTAGTACCGGAGCTAGTGAGCAAACACATTAGTGCCCAGGGAAGGCATCTGTGCCAGGAATGATCTTTGTAAAATAACATTTGAAAGGTCATTTGCTTACTTGCTACAGTGTAAAGATGACAATGTTCAGGGGAAGAGGATATATATATATATATATATATATATATATATATATATATATATATATATATATATATATATATATATATATATATATATATATATATATATATATATATATATATATATATATATATATATATATATATATATACATATATATATATATATATATATATATATATATATATGTATATATGTATATATATATATATATACATATATACATATATATATATATATATATATATATATATATATATATATATATATATATATATATATATATATATATATATATATATATATATATATATATATATATATATATATATATATATATATATATAATGGATGGATGGATATGTATATGTAAAGTACTATTGGTGCAAGAAATCAAGGATGATGTCTAAATGTGTAGGACACATAGGCAGTGTGGAACTAAAGGAAGTGGAACAAAAGTAAGCCACATAAGCACTAAGGAACAAAGGTAAGTGGAACAAAAGTAAACCACAAAGGCAGTAAGGAACAAACGTCAGTGGAACAAAAAGTGAGCCGCATAGAAAGTAAGGAACAAATGTCAGTGGAACAAAAGTGAGCCACAAAGATAAGGAAGAAAAGAAAGTGGAACATAAAGTAAGCCACATAGGCAGTGAGGAACAAAAGTAAGTGGAACTAAAGTAAGCCACAAAGGTAGTAAGGAACAAAAGTAAGCCACAAAAGTAGTAAAGAACAAAAGTAAGTGGAACAAAAGGAAGCCATATGGGCAGTAAGGGACAAAAGTAAGGAAAAAAAGTAAGTGTAACAAAAGTAAGTGGAACAAAAGTAAGCCACATGGGCAGTAAGGGACAAAAGTAAGTGGATCAAAAGTAAGCCACAAAGGTATTAAAGAACAAAAGTGGGTGGAACAAAAGTAAGCCACATAGGCAGTAAGGAACAAACGTAAGTGGAACAAAAGGTGAGCCACAAAGGTAGTAAGGAAGAAAAGAAAGTGGAACAAAAGTAAGCCACATAGGCAATGCGGAACAAAAGTAAGTGGAACAAAAGTAAGCCACATAGGCAGTGTGGAACTAAAGTAAGTGGAACAAAAGTAAGCCACATAGGCAGTGTGGAACTAAAGTAAGTGGAACAAAAGTAAGCCACATAACCACTAAGGGACAAAAGTAAGTGGAACAAAAATAAGCCACATAGGCAGTAAGGAACAAACGTAAGTGGAACAAAAAGTGAGCCACAAAATTAGTAAGGAAGAAAAGAAAGTGGAACATAAAGTAAGCCACATAGGCAGTGAGGAACAAAAGTAAGTGGAACAAAAGTAAGGGGAAAAAAGTAAGTGGAACAAAATTAAGCCACATGGGCAGTAAGGAACAAAAGTAAGTGGATCAAAAGTAAGCCACAAAGGTATTAAAGAACAAAAGTGGGTGGAACAAAAGTAAGCCACATAGGCAGTAAGGAACAAATGTAAGTGTAACAAAAAGTGAGCCACAAAAGTAGTAAGGAAGAAAAGAAAGTGGAACAAAAGTAAGCCACATAGGCAGTGCGGAACAAAAGTAAGTGGAACAAAAGTAAGCCACATAGGCAGTGTGGAACTAAAGTAAGTGGAACAAAAGTAAGCCACATAGGCAGTGTGGAACTAAAGTAAGTGGAACAAAAGTAAGCCACATAACCACTAAGGAAAAAAAGTAAGTGGAACAAAAGTAAGCCACATAGGCAGTAAGGAACAAACGTAAGTGGAACAAAAAGTGAGCCACAAAATTAGTAAGGAAGAAAAGAAAGTGGAACATAAAGTAAGCCACATAGGCAGTGAGGAACAAAAGTAAGTGGAACAAAAGTAAGGGGAAAAAAAGTAAGTGGAACAAAAGTAAGTGGAACAAAATTAAGCCACATGGGCAGTAAGGAACAAAAGTAAGTGGATCAAAAGTAAGCCACAAAGGTATTAAAGAACAAAAGTGGGTGGAACAAAAGTAAGCCACATAGGCAGTAAGGAACAAATGTAAGTGTAACAAAAAGTGAGCCACAAAAGTAGTAAGGAAGAAACGTAAGTGGAACAAAAGGTGAGCCACAAAGGTAGTAAGGAAGAAAAGAAAGTGGAACAAAAGTAAGCCACATAGGCAATGCGGAACAAAATTAAGTGGAACAAAAGTAAGCCACATAGGCAGTGTGGAACTAAAGTAAGTGGAACAAAAGTAAGCCACATAGGCAGTGTGGAACTAAAGTAAGTGGAACAAAAGTAAGCCACATAAACACTAAGGGACAAAAGTAAGTGGAACAAAAATAAGCCACATAGGCAGTAAGGAACAAACGTAAGTGGAACAAAAAGTGAGCCACAAAATTAGTAAGGAAGAAAAGAAAGTGGAACATAAAGTAAGCCACATAGGCAGTGAGGAACAAAAGTAAGTGGAACAAAAGTAAGGGAAAAAAAGTAAGTGGAACAAAAGTAAGTGGAACAAAATTAAGCCACATGGGCAGTAAGGGACAAAAGTAAGTGGATCAAAAGTAAGCCACAAAGGTATTAAAGAACAAAAGTGGGTGGAACAAAAGTAAGCCACATAGGCAGTAAGGAACAAATGTAAGTGTAACAAAAAGTGAGCCACAAAAGTAGTAAGGAAGAAAAGACAGTGGAACAAAAGTAAGCCACATAGGCAGTGCGGAACAAAAGTAAGTGGAACAAAAGTAAGCCACATAGGCAGTGTGGAACTAAAGTAAGTGGAACAAAAGTAAGCCACATAGGCAGTGTGGAACTAAAGTAAGTGGAACAAAAGTAAGCCACATAACCACTAAGGAAAAAAAGTAAGTGGAACAAAAGTAAGCCACATAGGCAGTAAGGAACAAACGTAAGTGGAACAAAAAGTGAGCCACAAAATTAGTAAGGAAGAAAAGAAAGTGGAACATAAAGTAAGCCACATAGGCAGTGAGGAACAAAAGTAAGTGGAACTAAAGTAAGCCACAAAGGTAGTAAGGAACAAAAGTAAGCCACAAAAGTAGTAAAGAACAAAAGTAAGTGGAAAAAAGTAAGCCACATGGGCAGAAAGGATCAAAAATAAGTGGATCAAAAGTAAGCCACAACGGTATTAAAGAACAATAGTGGGTGGAACAAAAGGAAGCCACATAGGCAGTAAGAAACAAACGGAAGTTGGAACAAAAGGTGAGCCACAAATGTAGTAAGGAAGAAAAGAAAGTGGAACAAAAGTAAGCCACATAGGCAGTGCGGAACAAAAGTAAGTAGAACAAAAGTAAGCAACAAAGGTAGTAAGGAACAAAAGTAAGACACATATGCAGTAAGGAACAAACATAAGTGGATCAAAATTAAGCCACAAAAGTATTAAATAACAAAAGTGGGTGGGACAAAAGTAAGGAACAAAAATAAGTGGAACAAAACTAAGCCACAAAGGTAGTAAGGAACAAAAGTAAGTGGAACAAATGTAAGCCACATAGGCAGTAAGGAACAAACGTAAGTGGAACAAAAAGTGAGCCACAAAAGTAGTAAGGAAGAAAAATAAATTGGAACAAAAGTAAGCCACATAGGCAGTGCGGAACAAAAGTAAGTGGAACAAAAGTAAGCCACATAGGCAGTGTGGAACAAAAGTAAGCCACATAGGCAGTAAGGAACAAATGCAAGTGGAACAAAAGGTGAGCCACAAAGGTAGTAAGGAAGAGAAGAAAGTGGAACAAAAGTAAGCCACATAGGCAGTGCGGAACAAAAGTAAGTAGAACAAAAGTAAGCTACAAAGGTAGTAAGGAACAAAAGTAAGCCACATAGGCATAAGGAACAAACATAAGTGGTTCAAAAGTAAGCCACAAAAGTATTGAAGAACAAAAGTGGGTGGAACAAAAGTAAGGAACAAAAATAAGTGGAACAAAACTAAGCCACAAAGGTAGTAAGGAACAAAAGTAAGTGGGACAAAAGTAGGCCACAAAGGTAGTAAGAAACACAAGTAAGTGAAACAAAAGTGAGCCACAAAGATATTAAAGAACACAAATAAGTGGAAAAAAAGTAAGTCACAAAGGTAGTAAAGAACAAACGTAAGTGGAACAAAAGTAAACCACATAGGCAGTAAGGAACCCTCGTAAATGGAACAAAAGTAATCCACAAAGGTAGTAAGGAAGAAAAGTAAGTGGAACAAAATCAAGCCACAAAAGTAGTAAGGAAGAAAAGAAAGTGGAACAAAAGTAAGCCATATAGGCAGTGTTGAACAAAAGTAAGCCACAAAGGTAGTAAAGAACAGAGTAAGTGGAATAAAAGTAAGCCACATAAGCACTAAGGAACAAAAGTAAGTGGAACAAAAGTAAGCACACATAGGCAGTAAGGAACAAACGTAAGTGGAACAAAAGTAAGCCACAAAGGTAGTAAGGAACAAAAGTAAACCACATAGGCAGTAAGGAACAAACGTAAGTGGAACAAAAGTAAGCCACAAAGGTAGTAAGGAACAAAAGTAAACCACATAGGCAGTAAGGAACAAAAGTAATTGGAACAAAAGTAAGTGGAACAAAATTCATCCACAAAGGTAGTAAGTAACAAAAGTAAGTGGAACAAAAGTAATCCACAAAGGTAGTAAGGAAAAAAGTAAACCACATAGGCAGTAAGGAAAAAAAGTAAGTGGAACAAAAGTAAGGAACACAAGTCAAAGGTAGTAAGGAACACAAGTGGAACAAAAGTAAGCCACAAAGGTAGTCAAGAACAAAAGTAAGTGGAACAAAAGTAAGTGAAACAAAAGTAAGCCACCTAAGTAGTAAGGAACACAAGTAAATCACATAGGCAGTAGAGAACAAAAGTAATTGGAACAAAAGTAAGTGGAACAAAAGTCATCCACAAAGGTAGTAAGGAACAAAATTAATTGGAACAAAAGTCAAAAGTAGTAAGGAACACAAGTGGAACAAAAGTAAGCCACAAAGGTAGTCAGGAACAAACATAAGTGGAACACAAGTATGTGAAACAAAAGTAAGTGAAACAAAAGTAGCCCACCTAGGTAGTAAGGAACAAAAGTAAGTGGAACAAAAGTAAGGAACAAAAGTCAAAGGTAGTAAGGAACACAAGTGGAACAAAAATAAGCCACAAAGGTAGTAAGGAACAAAAGTAAGTGGAACAAAGGTAAGTGAAACAAAAGTAAGCCATGTTGGTAGTAAGGAACAAAAGTAAGTGGAACAAAAGTAAGTGGAACAAAAGTCATCCACAAAGGTAGTAAGGAAAAAAAGTAATTGGAACAAAAGTAAGGAACACAAGTCATAGGTAGTAAGGAACACAAGTGGAACAAAAGTAAGCCACAAATGTAGTCAGGAACAAACATAAGTGGAACAAAAGTATGTGAAACAAAAGTAAGTGAAACAAAAGTAGCCCACCTAGGTAGTAAGGAACAAAAGTAAGTGGAACAAAAGTAAGGAACAAAAGTCAAAGGTAGTAAGGAACACAAGTGGAACAAAAATAAGCCACAAAGGTAGTCAGGAACAAAAGTAAGTGGAACAAAAGTAAGTGAAACAAAAGTAAGCCATGTTGGTAGTAAGGAACAAAAGTAGGTGGAACAAAAGTAAGCCACCTAGGAAGTAAGGAACAAAAGTAAGTGGAACAAAGGTAAACCACATAGGCAGTATGGAACAAAAGTAAGGAACTAAAGTAGGTGGAACAAAAGTAATGTTGGAGTGTGATAATCATCTCTCATTGACCAACACAAACAAATGCTGACTGTCATTATTCCTCATTTATTTCTTGACCAGTGGAGGATGTGAACGTTTAATCAAGCACTTTCTTCCTGTCTCTGCAAATGTCAGCTTGTCTGTCGTGCAATAACAATCTATGTCAGGTTGTTGCTCGTCTGTCGTCTACTAACAATCTTCTTTTCTGTCGTCTACTAACAATCTTCTGACACGGGCGCTCCTTTTTTGGCGGCTCACTATCCGGCCAAGTGTATTTAAGCGGACCCCCTGCGGGTGGCGTGCGAAGAGGCGCTCCCCGACGCCACAAATTAGGCCCCTGGATGAGCCAGAAGAAGTAAATTGGCACAATGAAGGACGTCCTTCTCCCGTAACAAGAAGGCGTCCTTCTAACCCGGGACGTCCTCGCCGCAAAGCCAATCAGGCCCCAATTTATTCCGCGTCTCCCGTCGTTTGCGGCAGACAAATGCCAATATGAGGCAATAAGTGGGGAAATAACACGCCAATCTTGTCATTGTGAGGCGTGTACTGTCCCTTTAAGAAAAGGTCCCAAATAAAGCAGCACTAACAGCTTCCAGCGTCCAAGTGTGAAAAGGACAAGGAAGAAATAAAAAAGGATGAGGAAAACACCATCTGGTGAAGATTATAACCTAGATACTGTTTATGTGTGGATGGCAACCACTAATCAGCTGGACACTCCATTAGGTACACCCAAGTTATTCAAGACTATAATTATAAACTCTTGTATTAGACATGTGTGTGTTTGTGGACTTCTCTATTAATAACAGGCATCAACTTTAAAAAAAAAAAAAAAAAAAAGCCTCCAATTGTATACAAATATACGTTGCATTGCCGCCCTCTGGTGGACTCAGTGCGGCATTGCAGTTTTTTCCAATTGCTTACACACCAGATTTTACACACAGTAAACAAAACCTGTGCCTAATATTAGGCATAGACTCTGCTTCACACTTTTTTGCAAAATATTACACATCTTGCACACAGATAATGTGAAGTGAAGTGAATTATATTTATATAGCGCTTTTCTCCAGTGACTCCAAGCGCTTTTACATAGTGATGGTGATACACCCATTTTCAACACTTTGCAACACACTAGGATTGTGATACACACATCTTTATCTACACTTTTTTTTTTCCAAAAATGTTCAGCACATTCCATTTTCTTACAGTTTTTTCCATTTGCGCACACACAATTTGACTAACTGTGTGTCTTTTTTTCAAAAGGATTTACACACTTTTCCAAACACCATATTTAATTTTCTTACAGTTTTTTCCATTTGCGTACACACAATTTGACTAACTGTGTGTCTTTTTTTCAAAGTATTTACACACTTTTCCAAACACCATATTTAATTTTCTTACAGTTTTTTCCATTTGCGTACACACAATTTGACTAACGGTGTCTTTTTTTCAAAAGGATTTACACACTTTTCCCAAACACCACATTCAATATTCTTACAGTTTTTTCCATTTGCTTACACACAATTTGACTAACTGTGTCTTTTTTTCAAAAGGATTTACACACTTTTCCAAACACCACATTCAATTTTCTTACAGTTGTTTCCATTTGCTTACACACAATTTGACTAACTGTGTGTCTTTTTTTCAAAAGGATTTACACACTTTTCCAAACACCACATTCAATTTTCTTACAGTTTTTCCATTTGCTTACACACAATATGACTAACGGTGTCTTTTTTTCAAAAGGATTTACACAGTTTTCCCAAACACCACATTCAATTTTCTTACAGTTTTTTCCATTTGCTTACACACAATTTGACTAACTGTGTCTTTTTTTCAAAAGGATTTACACACTTTTCCAAACACCACATTCAATTTTCTTACAGTTTTTCCATTTGCTTACACACAAATTTTGTAACTGTGTGTCTTTTTTTCAAAAGGATTTACACACTTTTCCAAACACCACATTCCATTTTCTTACAGTTTTTTCCATTTGCTTACACACAATTTGACTAACTGTGTGTCTTTTTTTCAAAGTATTTACACACTTTTCCAAACACCATATTCAATTTTCTTACAGTTTTTTCCATTTGCGTACACACAATTTGACTAACGGTGTCTTTTTTTCAAAAGGATTTACACACTTTTCCCAAACACCACATTCAATATTCTTACAGTTTTTTCCATTTGCTTACACACAATTTGACTAACTGTGTCTTTTTTTCAAAAGGATTTACACACTTTTCCAAACACCACAATAAATTTTCTTACAGTTTTTCCATTTGCTTACACACAATATGACTAACGGTGTCTTTTTTTCAAAAGGATTTACACACTTTTCCCAAACACCACATTCAATATTCTTACAGTTTTTTCCATTTGCTTACACACAATTTGACTAACTGTGTCTTTTTTTCAAAAGGATTTACACACTTTTCCAAACACCACATTCAATTTTCTTACAGTTTTTTCCATTTGCTTACACACAATTTAACTAACTGTGTGTCTTTTTTTCAAAAGGATTTACACACTTTTCCAAACACCACATTCCATTTTCTTACAGTTTTTTCCATTTGCGCACACACAATTTGACTAAATGTGTGTCTTTTTTTCAAAAGGATTTACACACTTTTCCAAGCACCACATTAAATTTTCTTACAGTTTTTTCCATTTGCTTACACACAATTTGACTAACTGTGTCTTTTTTTCAAAAGGATTTACACACTTTTCCAAACACCACATTCAATTTTCTTACAGTTTTTCCATTTGCTTACACACAAATTTTGTAACTGTGTGTCTTTTTTTCAAAAGGATTTACACACTTTTCCAAACACCACATTCCATTTTCTTACAGTTTTTTCCATTTGCTTACACACAATTTGACTAACTGTGTGTCTTTTTTTCAAAGTATTTACACACTTTTCCAAACACCATATTCAATTTTCTTACAGTTTTTTCCATTTGCGTACACACAATTTGACTAACGGTGTCTTTTTTTCAAAAGGATTTACACACTTTTCCAAACACCACATTCCATTTTCTTACAGTTTTTTCCATTTGCGTACACACAATTTGACTAACTGTCTGTCTTTTTTTCAAAAGGATTGACACACTTTTCCAAACACCATATTCAATTTTCTTACAGTTTTTTCCATTTGCTTACACACAATTTGACTAACTGTGTGTCAAATTGTGTGTGTAAATCCTTTTGAAAAAAAGACACAGTTAGTCAAATTGTGTGTAAGCAAATGGAAAAAACTGTAAGAAAATTGAATGTGGTGTTTGGAAAAGTGTGTAAATCCTTTTGGAAAAAAGACACACAGTTAGTCAATTTGTGTGTAAGCAAATGGAAAAAACTGTCAAAAAATGTAATGTGGTGTTTGGAAAAGTGTGTAAATCCTTTTGAAAAAAAGACACACAGTTAGTCAAATTGTGTGTAAGCAAATGGAAAAACTGTTAGAAAATTGAATGTGGTGTTTGGAAAAGTGTGTAAATCATTTTTGAAAAAAAGACACAATTAGTCAAATTGTGTGTAAGCAAATGAAAAAAACTGTCAAAAAATGTAATGTGGTGTTTGGAAAAGTGTGTAAATCTTTTTGAAAAAAAGAGACACAGTTAGTCAAATTGTGTGTAAGCAAATGGAAAAAACTGTAAGAAAATTGAATGTGGTTTTTGGAAAAGTGTGTAAATCCTTTTGTAAAAACACAGACAGTTAGTCAAATTGTGTGTAAGCAAATGGAAAAACTGTAAGAAAATTGAATGTGGTGTTTGGAAAAGTGTGTAAATCCTTTTGAAAAAAAGACACACAGTTATTCAAATTTTGTTGTAAGCAAATGGAAAAAACTGTCAAAAAATGTAATGTGGTGTTTGGAAAAGTATGTAAATCTTTTTGAAAAAAAGACACAATTAGTCAAATCGTGTGTATGCAAATGGAAAAAACTGTCAAAAAATGTAATGTGGT